>NC_141613.1:8480128-8780128 GCF_047967505.1 Dipteris shenzhenensis | reverse complement strand
GCTGCAAGATGAAAGGAGTATGCTTGAGAAGAGGAGGTAAGGCTGCGGGCAAGATGGAAGGAGCAAGCTTGAGGAGAGGAGTAAGGTAAGAAGAGTAAAGTGGAAGAAGTGTGGAGAGGAGTAAGGTAAGAAGAGTAAAGTGGAAGAAGTTTTTGCTGCGGGTGAGATATAGAAGATGAACGAGGTGAGGAAGGTAACGAGAGTGAGGAAAGATATAAAAGACTAACGAGGTGAGGAAGGTAACGAGAGTGAGGAAGAGAGTGAGGAAAGATATAGAAGACGAACGAGGTGAGGAAGGTAACGAGAGTGAGGAAGGTAACTAGAGGAGATAAGGCAAGATGAAAGGAGTATGCTTGAGAAGAGGAGGCAAGGCTGCGGGCAAGATGGAAGGAGCAAGCTTGAGGAGAGGAAGGAGCAAGCTTGAGGAGAGGAGTAAGGTAAGAAGAGCAAAGTGGAAGAAGTGTCTGCTGCGGGTGAGATATAGAAGATGAACGACTACTAGCGGGCAAGATGGAAGGAGCAAGCTTGAGGAGAGGAAGGAGCAAGCTTGAGGAGAGGAGCGGGTGAGATATAGAAGATGAACGACTACTAGGGAATTTATAGAACTACAGATGCAAGACCGTAATGCGAGATGACTAGATGCAAGATCGTAATGCGAGACATTATAAAATAAAATGATGGGATGCAAGACCGTAATGGGAGACATTTGAGACATATAAGATAGTGATAGTACATTGAAATCTATAAAGTAAAATGATGGAACACAGGAATGATATAATTAATAGAATCTCATCATGAAGAGCAAAGTGCAAGAAGTGTCTGCTGCGGGTGAGATATAGAAGATGAACGACTACTAGGGAATTTATAGAACTACAGATGCAAGACCGTAATGCGAGATGACTAGATGCAAGATTGTAATGCGAGACATTATAAAATAAAATGATGGGATGCAAGACCGTAATGGGAGTCATTTGAGACATATAAGATAGTGATAGTACATTGAAATCTATAAAGTAAAATGATGGAACACAAGAATGATATAATTAATAGAATCTCATCATGAGATACTTGCTGTACATAATAAATGATAGATTTTGAGTACATTGAAATCTATAAAATAAAGTGATGGAACATAAGAATGAATTAGACTTTCAAAAAAGTAAAACCTAATGTATTGTACATAATAAATTAGACTTTCAAAAAAGTAAAACCTAATGTATTGTAATGAAAAAATATCATAAAATATCCTAATGTATTGCAACATTTAACATAAGTTTTAAAAACACTATCATTAATCGATACAAACAAGATAAAAATCTTCAAGGACTCATGTTTCTTTCTACATGTTTTACAACTGAATAGAGTCTGATGAGTTCTCTTGAGGCTGTGATTCTCTAAGAGTACATTGAGTCTCTACTTGTGTGGATGGTGTACATTGAGATTCTACTTCTGGTGCAATCGGGATAGACTTAATCTCTTCCTCCTTTACAAGATGTGATGTTGTAGATGCACATTGAGTCTCCACTTCTTGTGTAGGAAGAATGCATTGAGTCTCTAATTCAAGTGGTTCTTCATTGAGTCCATCATGTTGTTTCCCAATGATAGCAGTTAGATAGTGAACAGTCTTAGCCACAAAATCTTGTAGCTCGAGCTTGGTATATGCTTCTATGGAGACATGTTCAAAAATGTCATTGAGATACAACATGAAGTTGTACGCAATTCTCCACCCACTACTAAACATGTCCTTTTGGTCCACTGCGAGGCGTGTCTGGAAATTTGGTTGGTCTTGATGCTCCCTGATTTTCATAATCGCAGAAACTAACTTGTTTGCAGACCTGTCCATCATGACATATGACAAAGTAAATTTGTGTAGTAAATAGTAACTTGATGCATGTTCATAATGATATGATAAAAGAACACTTACTTGAACACCCCGTGAAAGCCTGTAATTGAGTTGACAAACCAACAATGGTTGTCATCAAGGTCCCATACTATAAGGCTCCAATGTGAACTACATCACCAATAAAGAGCGATAAGATTTATCACAATATTAAGTATTAATTGACACAATATTGTAAATAAGAGAGTAAAAGAAAGATTGACACCATACTTACTTCTCATAGTATGGCATAAAGACAAGTAGTATGCCATCCAAGTCTAAAGGTTGTAGAATTGAACAAACATCATCTACTGTCTTCTTGGTATCACTAAGTACAGCTGAAAGAAGAGAATCGAGCATACAGACGCGATTCTGTACTGATCTAGGAAAATGAGATATAACCGTACTCTGCAGCAATAAATAAACAAATGTTAGAAGCAGATTGAATCAAATGATTGAAGTATCAAGTCAAGAGATGTTCATATCAAACCTGAGGATGGCCATCATGACTTTGTCATTAGCCTCTTTCAAAGGGTCGGAGAGGATTGTAACTTCCTCGCTACCAAAAGTCAAAACACGAGGTTGCTTGCTAATGATGACCTTAACCTCAGAAGAGCTCCCCATTTCGTCCAATACAGCGGTTACATCAGGACAACTTATGGGCGTAGCAACCAATGTTTCCTCTGGATGCTCCACCACGTTATCAATAAATGCCTTAATGATAGATGACATAAATGCCTGCAGATGCAAGTCTGTATATGTGGACAATGAGGTTTCACCGCCTCTCAAATCAAAAATTTGAGCAAGGAGCAAGAAGCAGTTATATCCAACTCTCCACCCACAACTGTGGTCATCATTCTGCTTCGCTGCAGGGCATGTTACATACTCTATTTGATCTTCCAAGTCACCCTCCATTTGCATAAGTGCATCTATAGCACTTACCAACTTTCGAGCAGATCTACACATCAAAATAGAAAACATAAATGAATGTGTGTATTGCATAGGATGCATCTCATTGACATAATTATGACACAAGTAGGTTATACTTACTCGGACACACTGCCATGGATAGATGCTATTGAATTGACAAAGAAGCATTGCTTGGCTAAGATGTCCACAATTACCAAGCTCCAATGCAAGCTGCATTATCAATTAAGAATAATTATTATTCGATATAATCCTCCACAATGTAAGAGATAAGCTAGGTAGGGATTGATACTCACTCTTCGTGATATGCGGTAAAGATAACTCGCGCCGCAGTCAAATCAATAGGTTGCAACCACTTAAAAATGTCATCTATGGTCTTCTCCTTATTGCTAAGTACACTAGAAACAAGAGGATCGACCATATATGCACATCTTTGTATATATAGCGGAAGCTGTTGTAAAACCATACTGCAATAAAAAGAAAAGAATATTAGTTCATTTGATCCAATGGAAATACAAAAGCATAAAGTCAGTAAAAAGTTTGTGTCAAACCTGAGGATGGCTATTATAACCTTGTCATTGACCTCTTTCTTGAAGTTTATGAGGATTGAAATATCCTCTTCATCGAATATAAAAGTAAGAGGTTGTTCTCGAACTTGAAACCTAACTTGAAATGACTTCTCCATTTGCTGCAATGTATGATTATTTTCTAGAGTCATCCGATGGATAGCCAGAGCAGCTTTGCTTTCTTGAGATGAGCTTTCATGATTCTCTGCTCCAACTATGTCCTCCTCATCCTCCTCCTCTCCCTTCTCCTATAAAAGGATAAAATAATTATGAGATTCAAAATTTTAAATTAATTATAAATTTAAAAAGACCTTTAAATGAATAAAGAAAATTAAACATAAGTCTTCATACCTCTACATATCTTCGTGGTCTTTTTATGTAACCTTCAGAGGCAAGGTCAGTGTCATATCCATCTTCCTCTGCTTCCTTGCTATTGCTGGTATCCTCACTATTATATCCAGAGCTTTGATCATTTTCATCATCTTTCTTGCTCTCATCGTACATGATCTGCTCTATGTCATCCTCTTCATGTGAGATCGGACCTTTCTTATCAAACTTTATTGTGAGAGAAGCCACGGTATCAAGGTATTCCAAGCAAGCAGGGCTCTCAATAATATTTACATTGTGTCCTTTTCTGATAAGAGCTTTGAACAGATGTCCCATTCGGCACAATGTGACTTCCCATCCAGGCGGTAGCAAAAATTCCATCATACTAATTAAAAGATCAGCACTTTTTGCTGGCCTTTCATAGTGATTTGCATTGCGATGGAGGGGACTTGGAGCTTAATGCTCTTCCAGCAGTAGTTGCAATCTCTTTGCATTCCCTCTTATATTGTTTTGTAAGGAGTGATCATTATAAGGGCTCTTCATGCACAAGAAAAAGGTTTCCAGACTCTGTATCTTGAGACCGCATTCTCTCTTGTCCCTTTTTCTTGAGTATATCCCATTGTAAATCTTGAGCTCATTGCCATATTGTTTTTCTAGGGTAGCAGACATTTGTTCCTTGTCATCTTTATCAGCAAATATGACTATATTACATTGTCCCACTCTACCAATGGTGGTATGTAATATTCTGTCAAGGAGTGGACGGATGTCATCCGCTGATATTTCATAGACAAAGAAAAGCTGAGGTCTCTCCCAAGCAGTGTCGTCGGACAAAAAATCACTCAATGAAACTCCCTTGCACTCAACACTCTTTCCAGACTCTGAAATGATTTCATGTATGAAATAAAAGCCCTTGTTCAAAGTCTTTTCTTTTCTGAGAGTGTGGTTATTGATGACTTTTTGTGCATATGCATACACATTTTCCGGAATGTCATTTCTCATAGAGGGAGTAATTTCAGATCCATCATCTTCTACCTTCACCCATTTATGCGCCCAAGCCTTCTGTTTAGCTGACGGTGAAGCTGATGCCATCTGCCTCACAATGTTATGATCAATTTTACATTGGCTGATTGGAATATTTTTTTCTCCCAATAAATATTCAATTGCACTCTTTACTGCATCACGCTTCACCTGTTGGATGATGTTATCTTCTATGCAATGATCTTTATCCTTTTTGCCAAAAAACCATTCTTTTGACATTAATTTCTCTGCAGCAAGACTTGCGTATTTATCTGGTAGGTTTCTTAAAGGCCTCCACATCCGAGCTGTCATCTCTTTTTTCTCAATCTTCTTTGCCTTCTCTTTAATCAATGATGGAGCCTCATATGTAACATCTCCTTTCTCACATGCAAGACACACGTCTTTGATCTGATGAAAAACTTCATCACTACGGAAAAGTATGCTTGTGTAGTCTTGATACCTATCCCTTACTGTCTTGAAGCTTGTAATCACCTCAGCTCTTTCCTGCTTTCCCCTTGGTACAATGGCACTCAAGCATGTGTAGAAGTCAACAAGATTATCCGCTTCCACTTTAGTTGCAGTTCTTTTGAGAGTGGTCAAAGGAGAATTAAAAGTTTTCCATATGGTCCTAGCTTTGAGCAACATCTCTGAAGTGGAGGTGATTTTTCGTAGTGCATAAATGTCATGATTAAGTCTTTCCGACTCAATCAAATATTTCTTCTCGTTCTTGAAGATACAGATGCATGCAGAATAGTAGTGAAATTGAGGCACACTCGCGAAAGTTTGATAAGTAATTTCTCCTTTCTTGTATGCATCTCTAGAGCGCTCATTACAAGCATAGGCATAGTGCTGACCATCTATTGCCTCAAATGTACAATGAGCTAAGAAATTTCTCTTGGCATCCCTTATATGTCGTTCTGGATCATTCACTGAACTCTGTCCTTCTTGAAGTGAGGGAACTTGTTTTCCGAGGAACTTAGTGAATTGCATCTCAAAATCTATAGGCTGAGAGAAATTGATGGATTGACTATAATCTCCCATGACTGGCCAAAATGTTCTTGGACGGAGTACCAAATTAGAAACAACTGGTTTTTTTCCATCAATCAAAGCCTGAAAAATCTTTTCAGCATAGGCTGTATCTAAGGTCCTGCTGTTGGTGAAGACACTTGCTTTGACCACTGATGAAGCATGTATAACTTGAGTCTTCTGGCCCCATATATATCCTGGATCCTCATCTGTCACAGCCTCATTCAAGCGAAGATTTAGGTTCTTCATTGATAACATTTCTGCTTCTAGATCTGACTCCATTTCAAGACCCTCCGCATCCTCTTCATGTTCTTCCTCTTCTCTTCTTTGCCCTTTCTTTGTATATGAACGACCTCTTTTTCCAGTTATAGGACTTGGAACTGTAGCTCGTGAAGTACTTGCCTTTTGCATTTGACGTCGAGGTTTATTTTTTAGGGGCTCAATGTGAACTGCTTTAGATCGCCCTACTTCTTCTTCTATTGCCTCAACTTCAGGTATACTTAAGGGCTTCACTTGTTCTGTTATTCCATCAACTTCATGAGTTACACCATCTAAGTGAGTAATACCATGAACAAGAGATGTGTGTGCATGTCCTGTCTTATCTGATGCATGTCGTGTCTCACTCAATTCAATTTCTGTCTGAGATGCATGTGCATGTCCGGTCTCCACCAATTCAATTCCTGTCTTAGATGTAGATCCCTTGTAAGCATCCACGTGTACAAGACCCTCATCCATTGCTACAATGTGTTCTGTCTCATCCACTCCACTTCCTCTCTCATTTGTATTACCATGAACCAAATCTACATGGCGTGTCTCATCACTTCCTTTCTCATGTGTGGATTCTTGCACCTTAGGTCCCTCCAATGAAGTTGAACCTTGTTGGATGACACCCTGAAAGTATTCAAGGATAATCTTTGACTGCATTTTTCTTGCTTCCTCAATGGGAAATTCCTCCCACACATGTTGAAGGATCTCCAATGCAGGAACCAATTCAGGAAATCTAGGTGCTTTTGGCGGCGGCATCACAAAGTGCATTGCATCTTTCTTAGAAAGAAGAAACGATCTGTTGCTCATTCTTGACTTTGTGTAAATCATCATTGTAGTGCTGTCTTTTTCAATTTTTATTCCTAGTAAGGTGCCCCCTTGAATCAAATTGCTCTTGGAGAAAGATACATTTGATGTGCACTCATCTTTCTCCAACTCTCTCTTTGTCATCACTAGAATGAGATTTCCTTTACTTAAGACCAAGAACCATGCTTTCTTTGTTGTGTCAACAACTGTCCAGTTTGTGAAGTCCTTTGGGGCATAAATTCTTCCATTGTATTTCAGTGACATACCATTGACAAATGCTGTAGCCTCAAGATCCATCCTGTATTCAAGCACAACACAAATTTTAAGTACTTTGACAAACTACAATTACTTTGAAAAATCAAAAGTACAATGAGTCCCATTAATACACCTCCAGTTTGTATTCTTCCCAATCATATAAGTATCAATTTCATGCTTTGGGAATAGCCTAAAAGGCTTTACAAGGCTTAGAGCATAAATGCTTTGGGAATAGCCTAAAAGGCTTTACAAGGCTTAGAGCATAAATGTGAAAAAAAATAAGGATTTACAATGATCTCTGAATACAAATTTGAAGTTTGTCATATATAAGTACAAAATGCTCTGTCAACTCCCGCAACTGATATAAGTGTAAAATGCTCTGTCAACTTCCACAACTGTAATCTGTCATGTCCACTGATACAACTTTCAATCATCTTGAAAGTTTAAAAACCTTAATCGTTGCTTAAATGGTAGGGTTGTTGTGTCTGTGAAACCGAATGTGAATGTGAACGAATGGACTGACTCCGATTAGGAACTAGTCGGGAAATTTTGAGCATGGCTTTGATTGGTTTTTTTGGAGTTCTCTCCTCTAAGGACAAACTAATCTATGCTAATCTAGACTACACCAACCGTCGAAGCGAAGAAAAGCAAGAAATAATTTCTTTTCCATTGTTCTTTTTAATATCCTTAGGTTGCGAATTAAAAGCAAAAAATAATCTTTCCATTATTCTTTTTAATACACTAAGGTTGTGAGTTTAAAAAAGATAAAATTTATATTTTATCTTTTTTAAACTCACACCCCTTTCTCTCTCTCTCTCCCCCCCTTCTCTCCCCCCCTTCTCTCTCGCTGCCGCCCTCATCCTCCCACCCCACCTTCCCCATTCTCACTCCCACGCCCACGTCCATTCTTTCACCTTCCCCATTCCCACTCCCTCTCCCACTCCCATCCTCCCACCACTTTCTCTCTCTCTCCCCCCCCCATTCTCTCTCGCTGCCGCGGCAGCGACCCCCCCTTCTCTCTCTCTCTCTTCTCCTTCTCATTTTAAAAAAGATAAAATTTATATTTTCAAAAACTAATTTACTTACAACTCATAAGAATTGAACATTCACATTATCCTCCCACCCCTTTCTCTCTCTCTCCCCCCCCATTCTCTCTCGCTGCCGCGGCAGCGACCCCCCCTTCTCTCTCTCTCTCTTCTCCTTCTCATTTTAAAAAAGATAAAATTTATATTTAATTTACTTACAACTCATAAGAATTGAACATTCACATTAATAAGAAGTTAAAATCTTAATAAATTTGAATTTATATAATAAAAACTATAAAGTAGTTTAACTTAAAGTTTATGAAAAAATAACGTAAAATAAAGAAAACAAGACTTAAAATTAAAAATTTAATATTTACCTAGAAGAATATATTAATTCTCCCTAAAAAGAAATAAATTAAAGTAATAATAACGAATATTCTCCCTAAAAAGAAATAAATTAAAGTAATAATAACGAATGTAAGTTAAACTACTTTTAAAATTTTAATTTAAAATGTAATAAAATTAAAATTATACTCTTTATATTCCAAAACAAAATGCATTATAGTCTAAATTAAACTAGTAAATTAAAAATGAAAGTGAAACTCATTTTAAATTCAAAAATAAAGAAAAATTTAAAATTGAAGTTTCTACAAGTTTTGCTTTTAGCATACATTTGTCTTTTCACATCCAGGGGTTTGTCTTTTGAAACACAAGGTTGTCTTTTATCACAATTTTCACATCCACGCGTTTGTCTTTTGAAACACAAGGTTGTCTTTTATCACAATTTTCACATCCACGCGTTTGTCTTTTGAAACACAAGGTTGTCTTTTATCACAATTTTCAAGTTTTCACACGTTTGTCTTTTCAAACACAAGGATTCAAGTGAGAAATTTTGAAAACACCAAGGTTTATAGTTTTGTTTGTTTAAGTTTCGACTAAATCACACACCAATCTTCTCTAATATGCCTCATTGATCGTAGCTCCCAAATTCTTCCATCAAAACATCTCTCCTTTATCTCTTCTTGATCGTCGCCCACTCATTTTTTCTCCTCATTGGTAAGATTTTTTATCTCGATCGTACTCTCTTGTGCCCTTCCTCTCTAAATTTTCATCAAACACCAAGGTTTATAGTTTTGTTTGTTTAAGTTTAGACTAAATCACATACCAATCTCCTCTCATATGCCTCATTGATCGTAGCTTCTTCATCTTGTCTAGATCGTCGCCCACTCATTTCTCCTTTTCATTGGTAAGATTTTCTATCTCGATCTCTTCATCTTGTCTCGATCGTCGCCCACTCATTTCTCCTCTTCATTGGTAAGATTTTCTATCTCGATCGTACTTTCTCGTGTCCTCCCTCTCTAAATTTTCATCTCTCTCACTCTTCTCTCTCTCTCTTTCCTCTCCGCTCTAGTCTACGTTTCCTCTCATCTTAGTCTGCTCTCTCCCCTCCTCTTCATTTCCCCTCTCTCTCTCTCTCTTCCTTTCTCCTCACCTTTTTCCTCTCTCTCACTTGCGCTCCCCACTCTCCTCTCCACTCTCTCTCACTTGCCGCGATCTCCCCCCCCATCCCCTCTCTCTCTCTCCTCCCCCTCTCTCTCTCTCTCTCTCCACCCCTCCCTCTCTTTCGCTGCCGCGGCAGCGGCCCCTCCCCTCCTCTCTCTCTCTCCCTCCCCCCCTCTCTCGCATCTCCCCCCTACTCTCTCTCCCCCCCCTCCTCTCTCGCTGCCGCGGCAGCGGCTCCCCCTCTCTCTTCCCTCTCCCCACCCCTTCCCTCTCCCCCTCTCCCCCTCTCTCTCTCCCTCCCCTCTCTCTCGCTACCCCCTTCTCTCTCTCCCCCCCCCTCCCTCTCTCGCTGCCGTGGCAGCGGCCGCGGCCCCCCCCCTTCTCTCTCTCTCTCCCTCCACTCTCTCGCTCCCTCCGCCCCCTCCCCCCTTCCCTCTCCCCCCCCTCCCCCTATCTCGCTGCCGCGGCAGCGGCCGCGGCCCCTCCCCCTTCTCTCTCTCTCCCCCTTCCCTCTCTCTCGCTGCCCCGGCCCCTCCCCCCTTCCCTCTCCCCCCCTCCCCCTCTCTCGCTGCCGCGGCAGCGGCCGCGGCCGCCCCCCCTTCCCTCTCGCTCCCCCCTTCCCTCTCCCCCCCCTCTCCCTCTCTCGCTGCCGCGGCAGCGGCCGCGGCCCCCCCCTTTCCCTCTCCCCCCTCTCTCGCTCCCCCCTTCCCTCACCCCCCCCTCCCCCTCTCTCGCTGCCGCGGCAGCGGCCGCGGCCCCCCCCCCTTCCCTCTCCCCCCTCTCTCGCTCCCCCCTTCCCTCTCCCCCCCCTCCCCCTCTCTCGCTGCCGCGGCAGCGGCCGCGGCCCCCCCCCCTTTCTCTCTCTCCTCGCCTCCCTTTTCCCCCCCCCCCCTTCTCTCTCCCCTCCCCTCCCTCTCTCGCTGCCGCTGCCGCGGCAGCGGCCCCCCCCTCTCTCTCTCTTCCCCCCCCTTCCCTCTCTCCTCCCCTCCCTTTCCCCCCCCCCCTTCTCTCTCCCCTCCCCTCCCTCTCTCGCTGCCGCTGCCGCGGCAGCGGCCCCCCCCCCTCTCTCTCTCTTCCCGCCCCTTCCCTCTCGCTGCTCCCTCTCCCCCCCTCCCCCTCTCTCGCTGCCGCGGCAACGGCCGCGGCCCCCCCCCCTTTCTCTCTCTGCTCGCCTCCCTTTCCCCCCCCCCTCCTTCTCTCCCCTCCCCTCCCTCTCTCGCTGCCGCGGCAGCGGCAGCGGCCCTCCCCCTCTCTCTCTCTTCCCCCCCCTTCCCTCTCTCCTCCCCTCCCTTTCCCCCCCCCCCCTTCTCTCTCCCCTCCCCTCCCTCTCTCGCTGCCGCTGCCGCGGCAGCGGCCCCCCCCCTTCTCTCTCTCTTCCCCCCCCTTCCCTCTCGCTGCCCCCTCTCTCCCCCCTTCCCTCTCGCCCCCCTCCCCCTCTCTCGCTGCCGCTGCCGCGGCAGCGGCCCCCTCCCTCCCCTCTCCCCCCTCCCCCTCTCTCGCTGCCGCGGCAGCGGCAGCGGCCCCCTCCCCTCCCTCTCCCTCCTCCCCCCCCTTGCCCCCCCCCCCCCCCTTCCTCTCCCTCTCCCCCCCCTCCCCCTCTCTCGCTGCCGCTGCCGCGGCAGTGGCCCCCTCCCCTCCCTCTCCACCCTCGCCTCCCCTCCCTCTTCCCCCTCTCTATCCCCGCCCCCCCTCCCTCTCTCGCCGCCCCCCCTCCCTCTCCCCTCCCCTCCCTCCCCCCCTCGCGGCAGTGGCCTCCCCCTCCCCTCTCTCTCTCCCCCCCCTCGCTGCTTCTCCCCTCTCTCCCCTCTCTTTCCCCCTTCCCCCTTCTCTCCCCCCTCCCTTTCTCTCCCCTCTCTTTCCCCCCCCTTCTCTCGTCTCTCTCCCTCTCTCTTTCTTTCTCTCTTTTGCTGCCGAGGCAGCAAGACTCTCTCTCTTCTTTTCTCTCTCTAAAAATCTATCCTTCAAAAATTTCAAAGAATACAAATTTTAAAAACAGTACCTGGAAAAAAGTTGAAATCGATGCTTGTGCTTGCTTTTGCTCTTCCTCCTCTTTTTGCTTCTCCTCTTGCTCTTCCTTGTTGAAATGAGAGAAACAATGAGAGAAGGAGAGTATATATAAGAAAAACTAGGGTTTTGAGTGCTTCTCTCTCATTGGTCCTTCTATAACATTATCTCCTCTCCCATTGGCCTCTCTATTAGATTATCTTCTCTCTCTCTCCCACCCACTCCCATCCTCCCACCCCACTCTCACTCCCATCCTCCCACCCCACCTCCCCCATTATCACTCCCACGCCCACGCCCATTCTTTCACCTTCCCCATTTCCACTCCCTCTCCCACTCCCATCCTCCCACCCCACCCCTCCCCACTCCCACCCTCACTCCACCCCCACCTCCCCCATTCCCACTCCCACTCCCACTCCCACTCCCACTCCCATTCTCCCACCCACTCACATCCTCCCACCTACACGTCTCACTCCCACTCCCATCCTCCCACCCCCACCCCTCCCCCCCCATTCCCACTCCCACTCCCATTCTCCCACCCTTATCCTCCCACCTCACCCCTCCCACTCCCATCCTCCCACTCCCATTTTCCCACCCCCCCACCTCCCCCATTCCCACTCCCACTCCCATTTTCCCACCCCCCCCCACCTCCCCCCACTCCCACTCCCTCCCCCATCCTCCCACCCCACCCCTCCCACTTCCACCCCCACCTCCCCCATTCCCACTCCCATCCTCCCACCTCACCCCTCCCACTTCCACCCCCACCTCCCCCATTCCCACTCCCTCTCCCACTCCCATCCTCCCACTCCCACTCCCCACCCCACCCCTTCCACTCCCACTCCCATCCTCCCATCCTCCCACCCTCACCCCACCCCCACCTCCCCCATTCCCACTCCCACTCCCACTCCCACTCCCATTCTCCCACCCCCACCTCCCCCATTCCCACTCCCTCTCCCACTCCCACTCCCACTCCCACTCCCACTCTCCCACCCCCACCCCCACCGCCCCCATTCCCACTCCCTCTCCCACTCTCCCTTTCTCCCACTACCACCCTCCCACACTCCCTTTCTCCACTTTCCCACTCTCCCTTTCTCCCACTACCACCCTCCCAACTATCAATTCCACTATTACTTATAAATTCTAATTAAAACTATTACTTAAATAAATGATATTACTTGAAAACACTCATAGGATTTAAGGTTTAGGATTTCGTGGTTTGGGTTTAGGATTTGGGGTTTGGTGAGTTAGGGTTTAGGGTTTAGGGTTCAAGGTTTGAGGGTTAGGGTTTGGGGGTTAGGGTTTAGAGTTTGGTGGTTTAGGGTTTAGGGTTTAGGGGTTAGGGTTTAGGATTTAGGGTTTGGGGCTTAGGGTTTAGGGTTTGGGGTTTAGGGTTTGGGAGTTAGGGTTTAGGGTTTGGGAGTTAGGGTTTAGGGTTTAGGGTTCAGGGTTTGGGGTTTAGGGTTTGGGTTTTGGGAGTTAGGGTTTAGGGTTTAGGGTTTGGAATTTAGGGTTTAGGGTTTAGGGTTTGGGAGTTAGGGTTTAGGGTTTAGGGTTTAGGGTTTGGGGGTTAGGGTTTGGGGTTTGGGGGTTAGGGTTAAGGGCTTAGGGTTTAGGAGTTAGGGTTTAGAGTTTAGGGTTTGGGGGTTAGGGTTAAGGGTTTAGGGTTTAGGGTTTCGAGTTTGGGAGTTAGGGTTTGGGGTTTGGGGTTTGGGAGTTAGGGTTTAGGGCTTAGGGTTTAGGGTTTGGGAGTTAGGGTTTAGGGTTTAGGGTTTAGGAGTTAGGGTTTAGGGTTTGGGGTTTAGGGTTTAGGGTCTGGGAGTTAGGGTTTGGGGTTTGGGGGTTAGGGTTTAGGGTTTGGGGTTTGGGGGTTAGGGTTTAGGGTTTAGGGTTTAGGGTTTAGGGTTGTTATTGGTTAGGATTTAGGGTTGTTTTGGTTTACGGTTTAGGGTTTAGGGTTTATGGTTGTTATTGGTTAGTGTCTAATTAAATTTTCAAACACGTTCTGGATTTTTAAATCATTAATAAAGTAGATTATTGAGAAGAGACTAATGTTCTTTATAATGGTTGTTACAGCTTGTTTGCAGAGGAAACTCACAAAGGAGATGGCTACAAAATTTATTCCGGGGATGGAGGTGATTTTATGTTACAAAAGAGAAGTAGTTGCATTTGCTACAATCCATGAAAGTGATCCAAATTCTATTTGTCACTTTAGAAGACTTGGCGAAGATAAGGTAGCGGTTATCGTATCAAGGATTCTTAGTGCACATGTTGAGCTAAAGCATAAGTGTGGGGATATGGAAATCCTTGGAGATGTTATGCCCTATAATACTTCCAACAAAGCATTTATTGCATGGGACAGAGATGAGACTTATCCAACACATGTCATCAGGAATACAAAGTGCATATCTTTGGATTTTAGAGTGGGAGATATTTTACAAATGTTATCATTTACAAATAAGTATGTAGCAGAAGGTCAAGTCTTGGGATTTGAACAAGTTGAACACTGGACATTTGCGCAGATGAGAATTCAAAAAGTTACTGATGATGGTATGGATGATAACTCAATGTCATTGGATGGTCCCTACTATGAGGTAGGTAAGGATTTGAGATGGAGCATGCAATTTTTAAAGATTGGAAAGACTCGGCATGTGGTTTTTAATGATAAACATAATGTATACTACAACATCAAAGAATTGAAAGAATATGCCAATGTACCAAGCTCTATTCCTTCAGAGATGGATGATTCCAATGCACTCAACTATAGCACTGACGTCTTATCAGAAGTCGATGAGTTCATTGGTACCGAGAAAGAAAAATATTTCACAAGTGATGCCTTATCCGGGGTGGATGAGTTCATGCACATTGAGAACTTGGGCAAAGATGTGAAAAGTGTTATATCTTCAAGCATGGATGGCTTCATGGATACTGATAAAGTTCTTGGAGTCAAAGCAGGTAACTATGGAATTATGGAAATCATGCACGATAGTATAATGAGTGATGTTCTCTCTGGAGTAGAGGAGTTTCAAGACTATGGAGTTATGAAATCCATAGAAAGTGCATCAATGAGCGATGTTCTCTCAGGAATAGATGAGTTTGAAGATCATTCTGGACAGTCTATCACCACTGACTATGGAGTTATGAAATCCATAGAAAGTGCATCAATGAGTGATGTTCTCTCAGGAATAGATGAGTTTGAAGATCATTCGGGACACTCTAATGCCATTGTGACAAGTGGTTCTACGATTGTATCAAAAGTAGGGATGAGATCAACAAAGGACTATTCGGTGTTTGACTTTGATTGTGAACTTGTAAATGTTACAAATGGTTTGACGAATGTATCAAAAGCAAGGATGACATCAACAAAGGAATATTCAGTATTTGACTGTCAGAGTGATAAGATCAAGGATGCAACATCTCATGAAAACAACGTGACAAATAAATCTTACAAGGAGAACTACACAAATCCAAATAAGAATGAACAGAAGGTCCCAAAACGGACATACAGATGCATGAAAAGACAACGAGTGCAGGCAGATCCAGAAAAGCAACCAAAGAGAATAAGAGTAATGAATGAAGATGTTATGCTAAAAGCAATGCGATCTACATGCTGTAAGCATACATGTATGCGATCCATTAACTTACATGACATCAAGGGTTGTAGAGAACATGTATGGCAAAGGAAAGGAAGCAGAAGAAATGAATACCTACTCACGAGATTGTCTTGCTTTCTTGTAAATGATAAGAGAAGGCGAAGTTCAGGACATCAAATAAGGCCTCTTATAAATGGAAAAAGTATATGCAATAATGCATATCGCATTATTACAGGATTATCACATGGCACATATTGGAATTTGGCTAATAAAGCAAAGTATGGAGTTAAATTTAACATTCATGGAAACATAGGAAGGCCCAAAACAAGAGCCTCAACGGTTGCGGCAACAGCAATTTTGAAAGATTACATTTATGAAAATGCTTTACCACAACCCCACCTATCAGAAATGCATCTTCCGATAGGTTTGACCAAAAAAGAAGTATTTAACTCTATTGGAGAAACACAGAGGCAAAGAGGGCATGCACTGGCATCTTTTCATACTTTGTATACTCTTTGGAAAAAAAGCTTTGGACATGTTAAAATCCCAAAGAGGCAAAAAATGTCAAAGTGCAACGACTGTGATGATCTAAAGCGAGCACTTGAGAGTGCAACATCTCCAGAACAAAAAGAAGCTTACAAAAGAAAGAGAGAATTTCATCATGGACTTGTTCGACATTCTAGAATAAAATATGCATTTTGGAAGGAGCAAGCTATTTCTCACCCAAATGAGTACATGTGCATTATTGTAGATGGTATGGATCAAAATACAACAACATTACCTCGATTCGTTAACACTCCACCTAAGCTACAAGGCAAATACTTTTTAAAGACACATCTATGTGGAGTGTTAGTGCACGGATTTAAGTTTTTTGCAGACATATGGATTGATTCCTTGCATCTACACGATAGCAATCAAGTTGTAACATCCGTTATGAAGGCAATTCACAATGTACATGCAGAAAAAGGTCGCCTACCAGCAACTTTGAGAATACAAGCAGACAATTGTGGACGAGAGAATAAGAATGTACTCTTCTTTGCATTTTGCTCAATGCTAATCGCTCATAGAATCTTCAATGAGATTGAAGTTGGGTTTTTGTTGGTTGGGCACACACATGAGGATATCGATCAGGTATTTAGCACAGTTTCAAGAGAACTAAAACACAAGGACATGGAGACAATGGATGACTTGATAAGAAAATGCGGGAGGCAAGTTGGTGGCCGTAAGGAAGGAACAATATGCTCAATGGTTGAGAGGATGTATGATTGGAAGAGCTTTATTCTACCTTTCATACAAAAAGGTGGTGATGCCCTGATTGGTCATAGCGCTCCACACTATTTTCGATTTTTCTTAAAGGATGAAAAACCAGTGATGCAATGGCAACACTATTCTCTTGATACAAAATGGGAACCTGAAGAACCTTACTCTCTCTTAACTTCAATCCCGAGCAAAGAAATGCATCCAACATGGGCTCCTATAAAAGAATTCAGCGAGAAATCCAAAGGTGAAATAGAAGGCTTAAAAGCTTTTATTGCATACAAAGAGGAAATGCTCCGGAGATTTCCTGATTGGAAGCCCTCTTGGAAGGAACACACTACTGTTGTAATTAGCAAGACCTACCAATTGATAAAGGACCTTGCAAAAATGCGAGAAGATGATATTAAGGCAGAACGGCCTTTATTTTGGCCAAATGTTGGTAATGACTTGCGTCCAGCATGTGGTCTCTTTGAAAATGAGTTTGAATCGTTGCTCCCACGTCCATATTGTGGACCCAAGAAGAGAGAGTTTATGCCACAAATAGACATAGATGTCCATTGTTTTGTTGCAGTTCGACCATCGGATGATGAACATGAGAACGTGAAGTTTTGGGTTGCAAAAGTAGTTGACGTGAGCATGGATGACTGGGGGAGAGCTACAACATTTCAGCGGTATGGTATGAGCCAAGGGGTAGGAAGGAGAACCAAGATAACAGTACATTGTATAGTAGTTGTTTGAAAAAGGAATGGGTCCCAAACCATGAAGCAATTTCAAGACTTTCCACAGAGACAGTCATAGTATCCTGGAAATCAAGGTCAAAGAAAACAAAGAAGCACATGGGGTATGATGTAGAAGACAAAATAAAATTACCGCAACCAATTATTACGCACATTACAGAGTTCACAAAGATGCTCGCCCGGGAGGAAGTAGAAGGAGATAGCGCAAATGAAGAATGCCCATGATAACACCATTCAAATATCGAGAAAGAGTGAAGGTGGTGGTGGTTGTCAGATGAGAGTGAATGAAGATGGCACCCAAGCGACAAGTGACGACAGAAAGGACATTCTGAACAAGCAAATGTTTGGATCGCTCATTTCTGTGATCATGATAGAAAAGGACATTCAAACAAGCAAATGTTTGGATCGCCCATTTGTACTAAACTCATTGTAAAGGAAAAATTAAATTATTGAAAAGGCCACAGGAGATCCTTTGTACAAAGACTCATCCAGAGCAATATTTGTTGTAAAACTTATGACATGATAATGTAAAATTGCAAGCATAGCTATTGCTACTTTTTGGAGTACAAAAGAGGCTTCCATCATGTCTCATGTGTATATAAACCTTTTAATTTCTTGAATATTCAAGAGTGTTATAGTTTTCTGCATTGAAAGTAAAAAGAGTCTTACAGGTCTCTTATGTATACATTTTTAAAATGTTGTGAATCCTCAATAGCATGGTTTTTCATGGATTTAAACTAATAACTCGGATTTTTTATTTTAAGAATATGATTCTTATAAACAAGAAATAGAAATTTAGGATTTAATAGTAGTTTTTGCATTATTTGTACAACATTGTAGAGAGATATTTTGAAATGTCTTATGTGAAAATGATAGTGCCAGAAAGTAAACTTTTGATTCTCGAATGACAGTTTCATAAAGTAAACTTTTCAGTTGGGAAGGATTTTAAGGAATAGTTCAAAAGTAGACATATGAGTCCAAAATTAATGAAATAAGTGTTTACTGCCCATTTCCATATTACCCATTATGTTATATTCTTGACACATATAATTCAAGGCTACATAGTTAGCATGCATGCCACGAGTTGAGGTTATATAAATTTAAGTAGAAATTGCACAATAGACTTTGTTCCAAATGTCCCCTTAGATGAAGGGCAATTTATTTGCCTAGCAAGTGATAGAAATTTGAAAACATCACATTGAAATGTTATTTAAGTTAGAACCGAAGATAGGTTTACTCCGAGGGTACAAACATACATGCAAGTAATATGGATCAATGCATGCCAAGATAAGAATTTGTGAGATTTAATAATGGGATATAACGCTTTGGACTAAATTACCTATTAGGTGGATCAAGACCCTAGTGCTAACACGTAATAGAGCAAGTTTGACAATGGAAGAGTTCTCTATTTCAAGTGTTGATAAGTCAGTAACTCAGCAAAATACTTAAGGGTAACTATCTCGCCAAGGATCTCTTGGATGAGAAACTTTCGGTAGGCTCTTTGTCGTAAATCAGTTTTGTTGTGCTTCCTCCAAATGTGCATAATAACAATGGTTTTGATCAGCTGCTGCTGCCAGTTTGCATATAGTATTTCATTCGCCATTTCTTTGTCTCCTAGTAAAGCAGTTTTCCATGACAAATGCATAAAGACCAAACGCTCCGCAAGCCAAATGCATAATTTTCTCCATAGAACTTGCACTGCTAGGCATTCCCAAAAAATGTGCAGATGTGTCTCCTTCTTTGTTATGCGTAAGGGGCATCTGGGAGAGATTCTTGGATTCCATTTTCCCAGCTTATCTCTTACAGGAAGTATGCAAACAATGAGCCTCCATAAAAGGAAGTTCAATTTAGATGATGGCATTGCTTTCCAAGCTCTGACTATTCTCATCTTCCAAATTAAACTTGATCTAAAAGACTCGATCCAATTAGTACATCATTTTAATGAAAGTGGGAGTTGGAGAAATAAGGACTATATCAAGATTCTTCGATAATTCATGGCAAGTAATTCTTTTGTAAAACATCTATTCCCACCCAAATGTAAGCCAAACTCATACAACATGAGAATCTCAAAAGCATAATATCTAACATTACTTACTATGTAAGAGTACTAACTCACATCATGCACATCCCAAAAGTAGTCATTTGTAATAAACCAAGTGAGTAGGTAGATCCTTGGTCGACACATGGAAGTCTGATTTGAAATATGCCTACAAGTCTATCCACAATCTGTCTGAAGTCAAAAGTGCAAATTGTTCAAAAAAGGTTGACCATAGGACATCGACTAGTAGCTATAGGTTCATAGGTCATGAAATTGTTCAAAAAAGGTTGATCATGGAACATCATAGGACATCAACTAGTGGCTATAGGTTCAATCTCATTCACAAGCCATCTCATGGAAAAGTACAAAGAAAAGTAGTAGATAGAAGTAAAATACAAGTCTAAATTGCTTGCTCACACTCTTGATAGCCTCCTTTACCTCTCCGCCTCTACCGTTCACCTTCACACCTTACAAGGAGATAGGTTCATGATTGGATCTAGGCAAGCTTGGCATTGAAGGGTGACCACAATTAGGAGGTCAACATCTTTGGAGAGGTGTATTTGTTCTCCATTTGAGCTCCCCTATCGGGACCCAAGCCTTGGTAGAGCAGATTCACATTTCCCTCAGCCCACATATGGTGTTCTTCATATCATGGTATCATAGGTTTACAATTGATGATTAGACACGATGCACCACGTGCCATGATTCTCAGTGATGCTTTGTTTCCTAGGGCTCAAGAAGCCATATTATTCTATCTCATCCTCCATCAAAGGCTCCTTGGTACAGTGCTAAAGTCCTTGCATCCTACTATACTAGCCTCGATTCTACAAATGATTGTTGAGATATCAAGCTCTACCCACGATACATCTCCTGGATGACTATCATTTATGTCACCGCCTATGTTAGTTGTACTCGTGGTGTAGTTAGACTACCACGTATGTTTTTGGTTTGGGTTCACATATGAACCACGTATTCTAGGGTTTGACATATAGGGTATTTCCCTCTTCTATTGTATTGTTGTTGTGTGCAAAAGTGAAGAAAGGCTTCACCCTCCAACCTTGTGTCCTCTCTCTTTTGTGTGTTGTGAAGAAAGCTGAACTTGAGTCTCCTATCTCTCTCCCTTATTCTTTACATGGTATCAGAGCCTTGTTCGTGGTAAGGAGCTCAAGAAAGCAAGCCAAGTTTGTGGTGTCCTGGTAAGAGGACCAGTGTTGCTTTCCTATTTCGAGTTTGGGAGCAAATCTCTGCAGGTAGCACAGCCAGAAGTGCAGGAGTGCACTAATTCAGATTGAGAGGCCCTTCGCGGTGTGGCGAGAGCGCAGTATATGCTGCGATATTGCGGTGTGCAGAGATATTGGGAGTTGCAGATTCATGCCTGTTGCCTGTTGATGCAAAATCGTCACTAGGAAGTGACTGTGTGGTAAAATACCACTTTCGTCAGTGTTGCAGATCTGCCCCTGTGAGGCTTTTTGCAGAAGTTTTGCTATTTGCCCTTGTGAGGCATTTGCTGTGTTTACAGGTTGCTATTGCAATTCTTGATTTGTAAAATGTCTGAGAATCTGTCTACCATTGTCAGTGAGAAGCTTGACAAGAACAACTTCCAAGCATGGAAGTTCAGGATGACAAACTTCCTTATGGGAAAGGGAGTTTGGGAGTACATCAGTGGTGAAACTGCAGAACCAGTTTTGGGTGCTGCTCCCACTCCTGCTGAATTGAAGGCCTTTAAAGAATGGCATGAAAAAGCCAGAAAATGCCTGTATTGGCTCCAAGGTCTCAAGATTGTTGAAGTCACCTCCAACAATCCATGAATCCATGTCTGGGAGAAGCTCTGTAAGTGTCCTCCAGAAGGTGGCTCTGCATCGGAGGTCTGTGGGTGCATAAATGTTGAGGACTCCTATTTTGGAGCCCTCCAACTCTAGGCCAACCCAAAGCGCATGGCCTAGGATCAACGTACCATGGTCAAAAACTCCCTGGGCAATCGACTCGCAGATAGACATGCAGACACCACCACTTCTCCCCTGTTCACCGATCCAGGGCTCCCAATAAGTGTGAGAGTGCCCAGGGAGGATCTTCCCACAACTATAGGTATGAGCCACTAAAAGCTTATGCTCTTGGAGCAGGAGCATATCCAAGCGTCCAATCACTGCTGGTTGAAGTTCCTGTCTCAAGATAAGCTTCCTAGGACCACGGGTGCCAGAAGAATGAAGCCCATTCACATTCCAGGAAACAAAGTGTAAGCTCATGGTGAGGACTGGTAGGCTGCGAACAACTATCTGCGCAGTCGAGGTCGATGAAGAGGCTAGTAGTTCGGAATGAAGGCGTAGACGCTTCTATGAGGGTTTTGAGGGGGAGGCGGGGTCATCCTGCCCATTCTTCAAAACTTTTAGCAAAGGTGTGAGGCCTTTGGTGCCATGGACAAATGCTTTCTCGAGCCAGCTCGAGATCTCTGAGATTGTCATCCCGTATAAGGCGTGAAGTTTCTATGCTGTCCAGACTCTGACATCCTGGGGGAGGGGCCAAGGCAGAGGGGGCCTAAGGATCACAATCAATCTAAAACGCTTGGCGGCGCATCACCACCGCAGGTGCATGTCACCCTCGGACCACTGGGTCTCGAGAAGCTGTCCACCCGTTGGGCCTATCCAGGAGCAAATCTGAGCATGTGTCTGCTCTCTGAGAGCCTCCCAGACTGAGTCGTTTGTCCAATTCTTGGTGCCATTGCTGAGAAAAGTGAAGGCAACCATCCCTCGGGGCCAAGGCTATGATTTTTCCATCTGCCCCTTTGCAGAGCAGGAAGATACTGATGTTGAGGCAAGCTAGGAAGGTCTCGAGGTCGGCCACATCCAAGTAATCCCAAGGATCGGACCTGTAGAAGTCGTGAGGGAGCTCTCTCTCCTAGAGTTGAGGCCCACCAAAATCTGCAACTGAGGGGGCCGGGCTAGCAAACAAGGAAGGTTGCTCCTGGGGTGTGGTGCAGTCTCAAGGTGCCCTACCTGGGGTGAGGAAGGGGGAGGAGGCTGCGGGGTAGGAGACACTGACTCCATTGAAGCGACTAGCAGGGGCGCCGGAGGTGGGAGAGTAGGGGCTGCACGCAGCTGAGATACCACCGGCGGTGAAGCAGACGCTGCGGGAGAGCTGAGAGGGGTGGGGGGGGGATGGGGCTGGGGCTAGGGCTGAGGCTAAAGAGGAAGAGGCGAGGGTTGAGGCTGAGGGATGGAAGAAGGGGACTGCAACTGGGGTAGGGGCTAGCGTTGGGTGGGGGGGAGCTGGGGACTAGGAGAGAGGGGGACTTGAAGCTGCGGAGGGCGGGTAACAGACGAAGAAGAAGCTCTCCCTAGACCTTGGGGTGGCTACCTGTCAGGTCTTTGAGGCACTACTATAGGCTGGGTAACCTCTTCCTCCTTGCCTTTGTCAGAAGTCTTCTTATTCTTTCCTCTTTTCCTTTTGACCTCGGTCCAGCCACCAACCACCTCTAGACCGGCTGCCTCTGCTCTGCCTGTTGTGGCTACCTGGAGGGAGGGGGAGGGGGCTGTGGGGGGGGGACGGGGGGGGCCGAGAGGGGCTAGAGAAGCGCAGGCAAGCAGCAGCCAGGTGCCCAAAGCCATGACAACGCAGGCACTAGCCTGGCTGTCCTATGACCACCATGCTCTGAGTAATGCTGCCAGCATTTGTTACAACCTCAATCTCTACAGGGAGGGACGTAGGATCTGCCATAGTCACATGAACTCTGGGAGCTCCTGCCACAGCAACTGCATCGACAAAAGTGTCATGCATCACCTAGCCAAAGTGGGAACCCAGGTCCTTGACTATCGGCCGCAACTCAGCAGCAAGGCCAAGAAATACTAGCATCACTGGGTGGCAAGGTATGCGGAAATGAGCATCAAAGTCCACTACGCTGAATCCTCGGTACCAAGGGACTATCATGATGATCTTTCCATCCACAGATGTGGGGGAACCAGCAATCAGGTTGCTCGCAGCTTTCACAGTGGAGAGTTTAAGCCAGAAGATGACCCTTCCCATAAGGGCCACCTCCTCGATGTGGCTATCCTCTAGCATAAGGGTAGATTGTAGCCAATCCCTGATGGCTGGCCTGGAGGGAGAGTGTCCAATGACTCTACCATAAACTGAAGTGTGGGCAAAGTCATTGGTAGCCTGTTTTACCAGGGAAGACTATTGCTCTGTTAGAATCACGCGGTAGGCTTCTGGAGAGGGGGGGTCCCCGGCTGGGCCTCCGGTTCCGAGCAGGGAGCCGCCATACTGCCAAGACAGACTGTGAGAACTCCAATGAGGAAGAGGCTGCCACCAAAAAGGAGAGCTAGACGAGGGGTGGAGCCTAGGGGTGGATGAGGTAACGAGGCTCACAAGGATGCGGCTTCAGCAGCCGAGCAAGGCCACACCGGGGGGAGATGTCATCGAGGCAGCTACCAGACTGCCACATGCACTACAGTGAACTAGGACCTCGAACACCTGGGCAAAGCAGCGAGCAGTTGGGTGGCTTCGAGCAACTGGACGGGGGGAGGCCTTGAGCTATGACCAGGCAGCGGCGGCAACGGTGTGTTGAAGGCGACTCTGTGCACGGCGAGGCCCAGAACTGGGGGGAGAGGTGGCCAATGTGAGCTCGAACAGGAGGACACACGTGAGGGGTGGGGGTTGGCTAGGCGAGGCGAGGCGACGAGCAGTGGCGAGGCAAGGCGAGGTGAAAGGGGCTATGGCGAGGCAGGGCAGAAGAGGGAGATGGTGAGGTGAGGCGAGGGGCAGAGTAGAGGCGATGGCGAGGCGAGGCGACAGGCAGAGGCAATGGCGACGGCGAGGCGAGGGGAGGCGACAGGCAGAGGCAATGGCGACGGTGAGGCGAGGCGGAGGCGATGGCGATGGCGATGGCGATGGCAGAGACGATGGCGATGGTGATGGCGATGGCGAGGTGAGGCGATGGGCGGAGGAGGGAGATAGGGAGGTAGATGCGATGGCGAGGGGAGGAGCGCTCGCAGGAGCAACAGACACATCAAGCATCCTTAGCGTGACATTTTTATGACTCAAGAAGCAATGATTACAACACAAGATGCAAGCAAGAGACATTGTAAGTGTTGGGCATAGAGCTTTCACACTTTACCATTCCTTCATCAAGTAAGCAACTCCCTCACCACCAGTAGTAGAGGCAAGCAAGGTCGACCAATACTGACTCAAAAGTTGTGAGGTACTTTGGTTGATTCAAACCATCTAAGTTGGCAATCAAAAATGCATATGAAACGAGCTATAGCACAAGAAAGTAGTTAAGGGGAAGCAAGCTATTTCAAGCATAGAGAAAGGTTACAGCTAAGAGATGACATACCTGCAAGGGTGAAAAGGAGGTGCAAGCTATGGAGAAAGCTAGAGCTTGCTCTAAGAGATTACGGAACTATGAGAGAGATGACCGAGTGAGTAATTTGGTTGTAAAGGAGGTAGTTACAACTGAAGGGCTCGTCATCATGTTTGGAAAGTGTCATCTAACTAGACATTTAAAACATACGATGTGTCCAATCCACACTTTTTTTAAATCCCACCACTTACTACTTTCCAAGCACACATGAAAATGTGCTAAAAGAGTGCTCTACCAATAAAGGATTAAACAAACAGATAAGGTTTCATACATGCTTTCATTAGAGTGAGTCTCTCCTTCTCTTGGGGCAAAAATTTAAAAAGTGGGGTTTCATACATGCTTTCATTAGAGTGAGTCTCTCCTCCTCTTGGAGAAAAAATTTAAAAAAAGTTATGAGATTTACACATCCCAAATAAAAATGAAGGTTTAAATAATCATAGAAGTATAAAGATAACATTCTTTCATTAGACTTAGTCTCTTCTCCTCTTGGAGGAAAATATAAAAAAGTTATGAGATTTACACATCCCAATTAAAGGCTTGAACAAGCATACAAGTATAAAGATACGGTTTTATACATGCTACAATGTAGTCATATTTTCAGGTTGTTTTCCAATGGTAGCAATTAGACACTGAATACTCTCAGCCCAAAACGCTAGTAGATCAGCTACTGTATATGATTCCATTTTGACTGGTAACTCCAAATCAAATGGAGCATTGATATCTAACACCCCCCCTCAATGTCCACCCACAAGTGAACTTACTTTTTTGGCCCAATGCCAAGTCAATGAAGATGCCTCTCTAGCAAGTCTCTTCCAAGAGCCTTCGTGAAGATGTCCGCAACATTCTCTGTTGTTGGACAGTACACCAATTCGACCTCTCCGTCCATGATGAGCTCACGTACAAAGTGATATTGAATCTCAATGTGTTTTGTGCGAGTGTGGTACACAGGGTTCTTGGCAATTGCCATGCAACTCTGATTGTCACATGATAACTGCATAGGCTTGTTTTGCACTGCACCCATGTCCCCTAAAGTCCTCCTCAACCACACTACCTCACAAGAAGCAAAACATGTTGATTTGTACTCAGCCTTGGTAGAAGAAAGAGCAACTATATGTTGCTTCTTTCTAACCCATGACATAGCTCCAGATCCAAGTGAGAAACAGTAACCTATCATTGATCTCTTACTGTCCACGTCTCCTACTCAATCCGAGTCACAGAATCTAGTCAAGGTGTTGCCCTTGCTATAGGTGATGCCATAATCAAGTGTGCCTTTAAGAGGCTTATTGGAAAACTTGCTTAGTGCACCAATCGCAAAGCTAATGTTCAGAAGCGTGTTGCACAAGTAAATCAAACTGCCCACAAGCCTTCTATACTTTGCTTCGTCCACAAGTGGTGATGAATCCTCGTTTGAGAGCTTCACATCAACCTCCATAAGGGTGCCAACTATCTTGCACTCAGCATGCCAAATGCCTTTAGCACCTCTTCAAGACACTTGGGTTCTTCAGCACGGATCACCTCTGTCATCAAAGCGTAGTTGACCAAGTGTTCTTGCACCCTTCTTTACTCCTCTAATGTCTTGGACCGGTGGTGTTTGGATGGTTCCTCCTCAATGGTTGGAGGTTCTTTGCTGTCCAAAAGCTGCTTTACCCACTTCAAGAATGGCCATTGCCATTGTGGTTCTGTAGGCTCTTCTTCCTCTTCTCTTTATCTTGAATCCTCCCAAGCACCATTGGGGGAGTTCAGTCTGTTGTTGGTGGTTGTATTGGATGGATATCCTGGTCCTGGTTGTCTGGGAAGGAAGCGTCCTCTAATTGATGCGGCTGTTTTGAGAGGACCACATCGCGACTTACTATTACCTTCTTGGTAATAGGATTATAGAGATGGTAACCCTTTGTCTCTTTATTGTAGCCCAAGAAAATACACTTCCGGCTCTTCGATTCCCATTTGGTCCTATTAGCATCAGGGAGATGCATAAAATAGTCACATCCAAAAACTTTGAAATGTGCAGCTAAAGGTTTCTTACCAGAAAAGGCTTGTAGTGGAGTCATCCCATTCACAGCCTTCGTGTAGCTACGATTCAGAATGTAAACTGCCGTGTTACATGCTTCAGCCCAGAAGTCTTTGGCAAATCTTTCCCTTTCATCATACTCCTACCCATTTCGCAGATGACGTGCATCTTGCACTTTGCTACTCCATTTTGTTGTGATGTATGTGGTGGGGGTTTCTGCCTTTTGATCCCATGACTTCTGTAGTAACTTTCAAATTCACTTGATGTGAATTCTCCTCCCGTGTCTGATCTCAGCTTCTTCACCTTCCTCCCCGTTTCTTTCTCGACCATTACATGCCATTCTTTAAACTTACTAAAAGCCTCATCTTTAGTCTTTAGGAAGTATATCCATATCCTTCTACTGTAGACGTTGATTATCATCATGAAGTAGTAGGAACCACCCAAAGCTTCCGTCTCCATCTTTCCGCAAAGGTCCATGTGAATGAGCTCTAGAGGAGCCTTTGCCCTGCTGGCATCTTTAGGAAAGGGTTGCCGATGCTACTTGCCCATCATGCAAGCTTCACATACATCGGGCAGATCTGTAATTTTTGGTAGGTCTGTAATCATTCCACTTTTATGCATCTCCTTCAAAGAACTAAGGTTTAGATGACCAAACCTCTGATGCCACAACTTAGTGTTCTTCACATTGGCTCGAACACTAAATCAAACTGCCCACAAGCCTTCTGTACCTTTGCTTCATCCAGCAGTGGTGATGAATCCTCATTTGAGAGCTTCACATCAACCTCCATAGGGGTGCCAACTATCTTGCACTCAGCATGCCAAATGCCTTCAGCGCCTCTTCAAGACACTTGGGTTCTTCAGCACGGATCACCTCTGTCATCAAAGCATAGTTGACCAAGTGTTCCTGCGCCCTTCATTACTCCTCTAATGTCTTGGACCGGTGGTGGATGGTTCCTCCTCAATGGTTGGAGGTTCTTTGCCGTCCAAAAGCTGCTTTACCCACTTCAAGAATGGCCATTGCCATTGTGGTTCTGTAGGCTCTTCTTCCTCTTCTTTATCTTTAATCCTCCCAAGCACCGTTGGGGGAGTTCAGTCTGGTCCTGGTTGTCTGGGAAGGAAGCGTCCTCCAATTGATGCTTCTGTTCTGAGAGGACCACATTGCGACTTACTATTACCTTCTTGGTAATAGGATTATAGAGATGGTAACCCTTTGTCTCTTCATTGTAGCCCAAGAAAATACACTTCCGGCTCTTCGATTCCCATTTGGTCGTATTAGCATCAGGGAGATGCACAAAACAATCACATCCAAAAACTTTGAAATGTGCAGCTAAAGGTTTCTTACCAGAAAAGGCTTGTAGTAGAGTCATCTCGTTCACAGCCTTCATGTAGCTACAATTCAGAATGTAAACTGCCGTGTTACATGCTTCAGCCCAGAAGTCTTTTGGCAAATCTTTCCCTTTCATCATACTCCTACCCATTTCGCAGATGACGTGCATCTTGCGCTTTGCTTCTCCATTTTGTTGTGATGTATGTGGTGGGGGTTTCTGCCTCTTGATCCCATGACTTTTGTAGTAACTTTCAAATTCACTTGATGTGAATTCTTTACCTGTGTCTGATCTCAACTTCTTCACCTTCCTCCCCGTTTCTTTCTCGACCATTACATGCCATTCTTTAAACTTACTAAAAGCCTCATCTTTAGTCTTTAGGAAGTATATCCATATACTTCTACTATAGTCGTCGATTATCATCATGAAGTAGTAGAAACCACCCAAAGCTTCTGTCTCCATCTTTTCACAAAGGTTTGTGTGAACGAGCTCTAGAGGAGACTTTGCCCTGCTGGCCTCTTTAGGAAAGGGCTGCGGATGCTGCTTGCCCATCATGCAAGCTTCACATACATCGAGCAGATCTGTAATTTTTGGTAGGTCTGTAATCATTCCACTTTTATGCATCTCCTTCAAAGAACTAAGGTTTAGATTGGCTCGAACACTAAATCAAACTGCCCACAAGCCTTCTGTACTTTGCTTCATCCACCAGTGGTGATGAATCCTCGTTTGAGAGCTTCACATCAACCTCTATAGGGGTGCCAACTATCTTGCACTCAGCATGCCAAATGCCTTCAGCGCCTCTTCAAGACACTTGGGTTCTTCAGCATGGATCACCTCTGTCATCAAAGCGTAGTTGACCAAGTGTTCCTACGCCCTTCTTTACTCCTCTAATGTCTTGGACCGGCGGTGTTTGGATGGTTCCTCCTCAATGGTTGGAGGTTCTTTGCCGTCCAAAAGCTGCTTTACCCACTTCAAGAATGGCCATTGCCATTGTGGTTCTGTAGGCTCTTCTTCCTCTTCTTTATCTTGAATCCTCCCAAGCACCGTGGGGGGAGTTCACTGGTTGTCTGGGAAGGAAGCGTCCTCGAATTGATGCAGCTGTTCTGAGAGGACCACATCACGACTTACTATTACCTTCTTGGTAATAGGATTATAGAGATGGTAACCCTTCGTCTCTTCATTGTAGCCCAAGAAAATACATTTTTGGCTCTTCGATTCCCATTTGGTCGTATTAGCATCAGGGAGATGCACAAAACAGTCACATCCAAAAACTTTGAAATGTGCAGCTAAAGGTTTCTTACCAGAAAAGGCTTGTAGTGGAGTCATCCCGTTCACAGCCTTCGTGTAGCTACGATTCAAAATGTAAACTGCCGTGTTACATGCTTCAGCCCAGAAGTCTTTGGCAAATCTTTCCCTTTCATCATACTCCTATCCATTTCGCAGATGATGTGCATCTTGCGCTTTGCTTCTCCATTTTGTTGTGATGTATGTGGTGGGGGTTTCTGCCTCTTGATCCCATGACTTCTGTAGTAACTTTCAAATTCACTTGATGTGAATTCTCCACCTGTGTCTGATCTCAACTTCTTCACCTTCCTCCCCATTTCTTTCTCGACCATTACATGCCATTCTTTAAACTTACTAAAAGCCTCATCTTTAGTCTTTAGGAAGTATATCCATATCCTTCTACTGTAGTCGTCGATTATCATCATGAAGTAGTAGGAACCACCCAAAGCTTCCATCTCCATCTTTTTGCAAAGGTCCATGTGAACGAGCTCTAGAGGAGCCTTTGCCTTGCTAGCCTCTTTAGGAAAGGGCTGCCGATGCTGCTTGCCCATCATGCAAGCTTCACATACATTGAGCAGATCTATAATATTTGGTAGGTCTGTAATCATTCCACTTTTATGCATCTCCTTCAAGGAACTAAGGTTTAGATGGCCAAACCTCTCATGCCAGAGTTTAGTGTTCTTCACATTAGCTCGAACACTAAATCAAACTGCCCACAAGCCTTCTATACTTTGCTTCGTCCACTAGTGGTGATGAATCCTCGTTTGAGAGCTTCACATCAACCTCCATAGGGGTGCCAACTATCTTGCACTCAGCATGCCAAATGCCTTCAGTGCCTCTTCAAGACACTTGGGTTCTTCAACACGGATCACCTCTGTCATCAAAGCATAGTTGACCAAGTGTTCCTGCACCCTTCTTTACTCCTCTAATGTCTTGGATCGGCGGTGTTTGGATGGTTCCTCCTCAATGGTTGGAGGTTCTTTGCCGTCCAAAAGCTGCTTTACCCACTTCAAGAATGGCCATTGCCATTGTGGTTCTGTAGGATCTTCTTCCTCTTCTTTATCTTGAATCCTCCCAAGCACCGTTGGGGGAGTTCAGTTTGGTCCTGGTTGTCTGGGAAGGAAGCGTTCTCCAATTGATGCGGCTATTCTAAGAGAACCACATCGTGACTTACTATTACCTTCTTGGTAATAGGATTATAGAGATGGTAACCCTTCGTCTCTTCATTGTAGCCCAAGAAAATACACTTCTGGCTCTTCGATTCCCATTTGGTCCTATTAGCATTAGGGAGTTGCACAAAACGTGCACAAGCAAGTGGACTTGAGTTGTCATAATGCTTGAGGGAAAGTGCTTCTCAAGCAAGCATACAGCTTCGATGGATTCCACCCTAGCCTTCTCGATGCTCGATATAGAGATCTCTTTTTGAGATATCCACCTATTTCACATGTCCATGCATATGTAAGATATTTGAGATATCCACCTATTTCACATGTCCATGAAGAAAATACATAATGCGAATTGATAGTAAGCATACCTCACAATACCACAGATCTTGAATATAGCATTTCTAACATCTTCTTGTAAGCACCCTTTTATTGTAATTGGAAGGATGAACTATCAAAGCAACAATGAAATCATGTCAACAATATAACATAATAATAATTACGCTAATGCATCACTATTATCGGTACACTAATTCTACTTAGAATACCTGTAAGACCTTGTGCCAATCATGGGACTTGAGGCCACTAAGCTTATTGTCCTTTGAAAATGCTCCTTTCAAGCAACGCATGTACCCTGTCGGTGTTTGAAAAGAGGCAATGTCTGCCTTGATCGCTGCCTCCTCCCTCGTAGAGAGGATCCACGTTTCTGCGTTTTTTGCCCGGGTATTGGAACTCAAGTTTGGAGCAACCATTTGCAGATCTGTTAGTTCCGGTGGACTCAGGAGGTCCTAAAACTTCTATGTTGCTCATCATTCGCACTCCGGTGGAGTTTACAGATAGCTCTATTTCCAAAAACGTTTTTCAGTCCGTGTGTTGGACCCAGTGATTGAGACCACGGTTTCCAAAACCGTCTGTCCCATTGCGTTCCGGACGCCCAAAAACCCCTACCTATCAATTCTTGCGTGATTCAATGGAGGATTTTCAGAGTTATAAATCTCTGTGTATTCGATTTCGTCTCTCTGTTATGCATTTTTCATACTAAGGTTTTGAAACCTTAGATTTATGCCACATGGCAGTGGATAAGTGTTGACTCCCATTTCTCACTCATCGGTTGGGATTTTGGAGTTCTGGCAGAAGAGAGATATTTGCAGATTTTCTTGCTGAGTCCGATTATGCAATGACGCCCATGTTTTGAAGCATCTCAGGTTCTATTTTCAGTAGCGCTCATTACCGTGGGACTATGATTTCTTGAGCATACCTTATGCAGATCACTCTGGTTGCAGTTTGAGTAGTGTGCGCTCATTCGTGGTATGCATTGGGTTGCAGTGGATGATTTATAGGCCATTTGGATGCATTGCGGTCCTTGTTGGATGCGCTAATAGGCCCAAATTGCCTTGTGGGATGCTATTTTTTATGGACGCTTTGCACATGGATGCTATTTTAAGCTGAGGGACAGCTTTGACACATTGCAGGTGATGCACTGATAGTGCTATGCTCTCTTGGATGAGACATTATTGATGCATATGCCAGTGGACAGTGTTTATGCTTGAGTCATTTGGCACTTATTGGCATTTTCTTTTGGGCCAGATTTGCTCATATGGATGCATAGTATATGCACATGAGTCAGATGCTTTGAGTTTTGAGTTTTCGTGATATTTCACTCTATTGTGGCATACACATTTGGGTGCACTTGGTATTTGGTGTGATTCTCTCTTGCAGGTACTAGCATTTGGGATTTTGCTTTATTTGCATCATGGCATCCTCTTCCATGTCTGAAAAGGAGTTTTTCAGCATTAAAAAGTTTGATGGGACAAACTTTTCTTTGTGGAAAGAACAGATAAGGGATGTGCTTATTCAAAAGAAGCAGATTAAACCCTTGGCAGGGATTGAAGCTAAGCCTGCAAATATGTCTGAGGATGATTGGAATGAGTTGGATGCATTAGCAAAGTCTACTATTAAACTTCATCTTGCAGATTTATTTCACAGTAGTAAATGAGCAGACTACGGAAGATTTGTGGAAGAAACTATGTGCCACTTATGAGAAGGAAACTGCCTCTAATAAAGTTTACCTCATGAAGAGGTTGTTTGAGCTGCAGATGAAGGAAGGGGTCTCCATTGCTTCTCACTTGAATGAATTCAATATTATTTTCAGCCAGCTTCAGGCTTAGAAAATGAATTTTGATGCGGAGACTAAGGCAATATTTCTCTTATGTTCATTGCCATCCTCATGGGATACCTTCCGTACAGCTGTCAGTAACTCTGCACCTAGTGGAGTACTGAAATTTGATGATGTTGTGGGTAGCTTGTTGGCCGAGGAGATTAGACGGAAGTCTATGGATGGCAACAAGCAGGATGCAGCCTTAAATGTGCAAAGGGGCAGATCACAGTTCAGGGGGAAGTCCCAAGAAAGAGGGAAGTCTCGTAGCAAATCCAAGGCACGGAACATTGAGTGTTACCATTGTGGCAAGAAGGGCCATATGAAAAAGGATTGCTACAAGCTGAAAAGAGAGCAAAAGGATAAGAAAAAGAATGCAAATTGGGGTGCAAATAAACAGGAAGAGAGTCCAAGGGAGGACAAAGGAAAAGTGAAGATCGAGGAGATCAATGCAGTCACACATGATAGTGACAATGATGTTCTCTTCATGTCTACTTTATCTGCAGAGTTGCTTACCACTTCAGATGATGCACATTCCCAGGATTGGATTTTGGATTCTGGTGCTTCATTCCATGTTACTCCCCATAGGGAATGGTTCTCCACTTATGATAGTGGAAAGACAGGTTGTGTGCATCTTGGAAATGACTATGCATGTGACATAGTGGGAGCAGGTGACATAAAGTTTTCTTTTGCAAATGGGTCTGCATTTGTTTTGAAACATGTGAGACATGTGCCTAAGCTGACCAAGAGTCTTATTTCAGTGGGTCAGCTAGATGATGCTGGTTTTCACACCACTTTTGGCTTTCAAAGTTGGAAAATTCAAAAGGGCTCTATGCTTTTGGCTAGGGGTGCCAAGTGTGGGACTTTGTATCCCTTACATGTATCAGGGGTATTTGATCATGTTGTTGCAATAACCGAGCAGCCAAGCACTTCTTTGTGGCATTGCAGGTTGGGGCACATGAGCCAGAATGGAATGAAACTCTTATGTCGTTTGGGTTATGTACCGCATTTGAGTTTCTCTGATTTTGAATTTTGTGAGCACTGTCTCTATGGGAAGCAGACTAAATCAGCCCATAAAAGAAGGGGAAAGAAAGAGTTTGAAATGCTTGATTTGGTGCATTCAGACGTATGTGGTCCCATGCCTACACGGTCATTAGGCGGGGCTGAATACTATGTGACATTCATTGATGATGCAACTAGGAAAGTGTGGGCTTATGCTATAGCTCGGAAGAGTGATGTGTTCCAGGTATTTCAGAAATGGCTGGCCTTGGTTGAGAATCAGTCAGGTAGAACGCTTAAATGCCTACGGACTGACAATGGTGGAGAGTATCTCTCTCATGACTTTCAGCATTTCTGTGATACACGTGGGATTAAGAGGGAGCTCACATCCCCTCATACTCCAGAGCAAAATCCAGTTGCAGAAAAGATGAACCGTACCATTCAAGAAAGGTTGCAATGCATGCTTTCCAATGCAAGTCTTTCTGGTGGTTTTTGGGCTGAGGCAATGAAGACTGCAGTGCATGTGATCAATAGATCACCTAGTAAGAGTTTGGATGGTGGTATTCCTGAAGAGGCATGGAGTGGAAAGAAGCCCTCTTACTCTCATTTGCGTATATTTGGGTGTGAGGCATATGCACATGTGCCAAAAGAGCTTCGAAAGAAGCTAGATCCTAAGTCTAGGAAATGCATCTTTCTAGGTTATGGTGAAAGTGGAGAGATGGGCTATCGTCTCTGGGATCCAGAAGCAAAGAAGATCATACGCAGCCATGATGTGGTCTTCAATGAGAAGAAGATGCATAAGGCACCCATGAGGGATGTGGAAATGAGGAGAATCACTTTCCAGGATGTGAATCCACCTGCATATGTTGATAGGCAGCAAGCTGTCCATGCACCAAATGTGCAAGAAATGGTACAACCAAGTACTCCCACAGGTATACAATCAAGGGTAGATGATGGATCATCTATTGGTGGAAATGATGAGCCAAATGTGGCTGATATGCAAGTGGGACAGCAAGCTGAAATGCCCTTGAGAAGATCATCTAGAGTGTCTAGACCGCCTGATAGGTTTGTTCCAGGGGTAGACTATGTGATGCTTACTGTTTGCGGGGAGCCTTCTTGCTACAGAGAGGCTACGATGCGTGAGGATCAACGCAAGTGGGAGTATGCTATGCAATCAGAGATGAGTTCACTTATGAAGAATAAGACTTGGGACTTGGTTTCTTTGCCACATGGAAAGAAAGCATTGCCATGTAAATGGGTCTACAAAATGAAGGTCACAGGTGATGATGTGCCTAGATACAAGGCCCCTTTGGTTGCTAAAGGGTTCAAGCAAGAGAAGGGTGTGGACTTTGATGAGATATTCTCTCCGGTTGTGAAGATGACCACACTTAGATGCATGCTTGGACTAGTGGCAGTAGAGGATATGGAGCTTATGCAAATGGATGTCAAGACAGCTTTCTTGCATGGGGATTTGCATGAGGACATCTACATGGTGCAGCCGGAAGGCTTTGAAGAAAAGGGCAAAGAGCATTTAGTTTGCAAGCTGAAGAAGAGTCTCTATGGTCTTAAGCAAGCGCCTAGAGAATGGTATCAGAAGTTTGATGCTTTCATTCGGTCCCAGGGTTTTAGAAGGAGTGAAATTGATCACTGCCTCTACACTAAAAGGGCTAAGGATAGTAGCCTGATAATCCTGGCACTATATGTGGATGATATGCTATTGGCTAGCAAGAATACTTATGAGCTAGATGCATTAAAGGCCAAGTTGCATGAGGCCTTTGATATGAAGGATTTGGGACTTGCAGGTCATATTCTTGGTATGCGCATCACGCGTGATCGGAGTAGGAAACTCCTTTGGCTTTCACAAAAAGAGTATGTTACAAAAGTATTGCAGCGTTTCAATATGGAGGGGGGGAAGGCAGTGAGTACTCCATTGCCTCCATATGTGAAACTGAGTCATACAAATAGTCCCAAATCAGATGAGGAGAGGGCCATGATGGCCAAGGTTCCTTTTGCATCAGCAGTTGGGAGTCTTATGTATGCTATGATAGCTACTAGACCAGACATTGCATTTGCAGTGGGAGTTGTTAGCCGGTATATGGCTAATCCAGGAAAGAGGCATTGGGAGGCAGTTAAGTGCATCATGAGGTACATGAAGGGTACCAAGGAGATGTGCATTTGCTTTGGTAAAGGAGACATGCGTGTACTTGGGTACACAGATTCAGACTATGCAGGGCATGTGGATAGTAGGAGATCCACTTCTGGTTATGTGTTCACCTTTGCAGGTGGTGCAGTGTCGTGGATGTCTCGCGCACAGAAGTGCGTTGCTTTGTCTACCACAGAGGCTGAGTATGTTGCAGCCACAGAGGGTTGCAAGGAGGCTATATGGCTTGATCGGCTAGTGGGAGATTTGGGGATTCATACAGGTGTACCGACATTGCATAGTGATTCCATGAGTGCTATTCAGCTAGCACGGAATCCGGTCTTTCATGCAAAGACCAAACACATTGAGGTCAGGTACCATTTCATCAGGGAGGTACTTGAGGACAAGCGCATAGAGCTTGTCAAGGTTCATACAGATGATAACCCTGCAGATATGCTGACGAAGAGTCTACCTAGTCAGCGGTTTGAGTATTGTCGTGTATTGATGGGCATTGGATAGTATGCTCACTAATTGTTCTCTCTTAAAGGCACATTGTCCTTTAAGTGGGAGGTTGTGGGGTTAAAGGTCACTGTGCCTTAACCCCAGTTATGTACAATACTCAAACACATATATAAATGAATGAAAAAGAAGATTAGGGTGGTTCTGCACCCACCAAACTTGTGTGGCTCTCTGTCTCTCTCTCTCCTTCTTCCGTTCTTGCTTCCGTTGAGAGCACTCTCAGGTATTGCCTGTGTGCTATTGCTGGACTCTTTCTTTACTCTGTTCTTCTCATCTACAATCTTCTTTCGGCACTCATTCTGCTTGTGCCCTGCTTTGTTGCAATAAAAGCACTTGATCTTCTTCTTTATCTTTTTATCATTAGAAGAAGATGGGTTACCAGAGTCCTTACCCTTACCTTTCTTTGATCGAGCTGAGAAAGCCGAATCTTCTCCAATCCTCATCTTTTGACGCATCTCCTCCTTCAGAAGCATTGTGTTGAAATCTTCAAAGTTGAGGGGCGGATTTCTATTTTGCATATTCAATGCCGTAACAAGACCATCGTACTTTGGTGGGAGAATTTGTATGCACCTTCGTGCTAGATTCTCACTGGTGATGGTGATACCAATCGTAGTCATCTAATCGTGTAGATTCTTCGCCTTGGTGATGAACTTCTCCACCGTTTCAGACTCAGACAGTTTCTTATTCGCGAGTTGAGTCTCCAGATTCTGAATCTGCATCTTATTCATGGTCTTGTATTGATTTTTCAAGACCATCCATGCCTCCTCCATGGTGGTAACATGTTGATTTAATGCCATGACAGAATCACTTACACTATAGACAATAGAACACAACACATCTGCATTTCTTCTTGTCCACACAAGAATCTGATCCATAGTTGGTACTATCTGTTGTCTTGCATTGGCTGGATCCAGTCTCGCAACCAGCTTCACATCCACCCCAGTAGCAGTATCCCAAAGCTTGTATGTGCTTAAGATGGTCTTCATCTTGAACTTCCAGTCTCCATGGTGGATAGTTAGTGCCATCCAACTTTTCACTTTCACCGAATGGTGGGATTCGTAGTCTTGTGAGGTGGGCCATCTCTCACAATCTACTCGCAAACAGAAACACACTACCAAATCTTCTTGCTAGAGCCCAAGCTCTGATACCATGTAAGAAAATCACAATATTTAGACCAACCTTAGGTCTTTTATGAGGTGATATTTTATGTAAAAAGGCTCTCTCTCTCTGGATTTTGGATGGTCGTACCCTTCCTCTAGATTTTGGAGGTTGGAGCTCAAGAGTGCTTCCTACTCGGGAAATGAACACACATTGTTTGGGTGTAGTGGGATATGTGGACTAGCTAGATCTTTTTAAGCACCTCATGTGGAGACATGCACATGCACAAGCCCTCTCCTGCCCAAGGGGGGCATGTAGGACTTTGCCATCATTGAGTCTTAGAGGCAGGTTAGTGCCTCGGCTCCCTATGCTAGTATGGATAGTTATTAAGAATAGGTTGTCCCTAAGGGTGTAGTATTTGCATCAAGCCCATTGACCCTATGGCTCAAGGCACTGCAGAGTGAGGCTAGTGAGAGTGCTCTCAACGGAAGCAAAAACGGAAGAGGGAGAGAGAGAAACAGAGAGCCACACAAGTTTTGGTGGGTGCAGAACCACCCTAATCTTCTTTTTCATTCATTTATATATGTGTTTGAGTATTGTACATAACTGGGGTAAAGGCACAGTGACCTTTAACCCCCACAACCTCCCACTTAAAGGACAATGTGCCTTTAAGGGAGAACAACCAATGAGCATACTATCCAATGCCCATCAATACATGACAATACTCAAACCGCTGACTAGGTAGACTCTTCGTCAGTATATTTGCAGGGTTATCATCTGTATGAACCTTGACAAGCTCTATGCGCTTGTCCTCAAGTACCTCCCTGATGAAATGGTACCTGACCTCAATGTGTTTGGTCTTTGCATGAAAGACTGGATTCCGTGCTAGCTGAATAGCACTCATGGAATCACTATGCAATGTCGGTACACCTGTATGAATCCCTAAATCTCCCACTAGTCGATCAAGCCATATAGCCTCCTTGCAACCCTCTGTGGCTGCAACATACTCAGCCTTTGTGGTAGACAAAGCAACACACTTTTGTGCGTGAGACATCCACGACACTGCACCACCTGCAAAGGTGAACACATAACCAGAAGTGGATCTCCTACTATCCACATGCCCTCCTGCATAGTCTGAAAATCTGTGTACCCAAGTACACGCATGTCTCCTTTACCAAAGCAGATGCACATCTCCTTGGTACCCTTCATGTACCTCATGATGCACTTAACTGCCTCCCAATGCCTCTTTCCTGGATTAGCCATATACCGGCTAACAACTCCCACTGCAAATGCAATGTCTGGTCTAGTAGCTATCATAGCATACATAAGACTCCCAACTGCTGATGCATAAGGAACCTTGGCCATCATGGCCTTTTCCTCATCTGATTTGGGACTATCTGTATGACTCAGTTTCACATATGGAGGCAATGGGGTACTCACTACCTTCCCCCCCTCCATATTGAAACGCTGCAATACTTTTGTAACATACTCTTTTTGTGAAAGCCAAAGGAGTTTCCTACTCCAATCACGCGTGATGCACATACCAAGAATATGACCTGCAAGTCGCAAATCCTTTATATCAAAGGCCTCATGCAGCTTGGCCTTTAATGCATCTAGCTCATAAGTATTCTTGCTAGCCAATAGCATATCATCCACATATAGTGCCAGGATTATTAGGCTACTATCCTTAGCCCTTTTAGTGTAGAGGCAGTGATAAATTTCACTCCTTCTAAAACCCTGGGACCGAATGAAAGCATCAAACTTCTGATACCATTCTCTAGGCCCTTGCTTAAGACCATAGAGACTCTTCTTCAGCTTGCAAACTAAATGCTCTTTGCCCTTTTCTTCAAAGCCTTCTGGTTGCACCATGTAAATTTCCTCATGCAAATCCCCATGCAAGAAAGCTGTCTTGACATCCATCTGCATAAGCTCCATATCCTCTGATGCCACTAGTCCAAGCATGCATCTAAGTGTGGTCATCTTCACAACCGAAGAGAATATCTCATCAAAGTCCACACCCTTCTCTTGCTTGAACCCTTTTGCGACCAAACGGGCCTTGTACCTAGGCACATCATCACCTGTGACCTTCATCTTGTAGACCCATTTACATGGCAATGCTTTCTTTCCATGTGGCAAAGAAACCAAGTCCCAAGTCTTATTCTTCATAAGTGAACTCATCTCTGATTGCATAGCATACTTCCACTTGTGTTGATCCTCACGCATCATAGCCTCTCTGTAGCAAGAAGGCTCCCCGCAATCAGTAAGCATCTCCTACTCTACCCCTAGAACAAACCTATCAGGCGGTCTAGACACTCTAGATGATCTTCTCAAGGGCATTTCAGCTTGCTGTCCCACCTGCATATCAGCCACATTTGGCTCATCATTTCCACCAATAGATGATCCATCATCTACCCTTGATTGTATACCTGTGGGAGTACTTGGTGGCACCATTTCTTCCACATTTGGTGCATGGACAGCTTGCTGTCTATCAACATATGCAGGTGGATTCACATCCTGGAAAGTGATTCTCCTCATTTCCACATCCCTCATGGGTGCCTTATGCATCTTCTTCTCATTGAAGACCACATCATGGCTACGTGTGATCTTCTTTGCTTCTGGATCCCAGAGACGATAGCCCATCTCTCCACTTTCACCATAGCCCAAAAAGATGCATTTCCTAGACTTAGGATCTAGCTTCTTTCGAATCTCTTTCGGCACATGTGCATATGCCTCACACCCAAATATATGCAAATGAGAGTAAGAGGGCTTCTTGCCACTCCATGCCTCTTCAGGAATAGCACCATCCAAACTCTTACTAGGTGATCTATTGATCACATGTACTGTAGTCTTCATTGCCTCAGCCCAAAAACCACCAGAAAGACTTGCATTGGAAAGCATGCATTGCAACCTTTCTTGAATGGTACGGTTCATCTTTTCCGCAACTGGATTTTGCTCTGGAGTACGAGGGGATGTGAGCTCCCTCTTAATCCCACGTGTATCACAGAAATGCTGAAAGTCATGAGAGAGATACTCTCCACCATTGTCAGTCTGTAGGCATTTAAGCGTTCTACGTGACTGATTCTCAACCAAGGCCAGCCATTTCTGAAATACCTGGAACACATCACTCTTCCGAGCTATAGCATAAGCCCACACTTTCCTAGTTGCATCATCAATGAATGTCACATAGTATTCAGCCCCGCCTAATGACCGTGTAGGCATGGGACCACATACGTCTGAATGCACCAAATCAAGCTTTTCAAACTCTTTCTTTCCCCTTCTTTTATGGGCTGATTTAGTCTGCTTCCCATAGAGACAATGCTCACAAAATTCAAAATCAGAGAAACTCAAATGCGGTACATAACCCAAGTGGCATAAGAGTTTCATTCCATTCTAGCTCATGTGCCCCAACCTGCAATGCCACAAAGAAGTGCTTGGCTGCTCGGTTATTGCAACAACATGATCAAATACCCCTGATACATGTAAGGGATACAAAGTCCCACACTTGGCACCCCTGGCCAAAAGCATAGAGCCCTTCTGAATTTTCCAACTCTGAAAGCCAAAAGTGGTGTGAAAACCAGCATCATCTAGCTGACCCACTGAAATAAGACTCTTGGTCAGCTTAGGCACATGTCTCACATGTTTCAAAACAAATGCAGACCCATTTGCAAAAGAAAACTTTACATCACCTACTCCCACTATGTCACATGCATAGTCATTTCCAAGATGCACACAACCTGTCTTTCCACTGTCATAAGTGGAGAACCATTCCCTATGGGGAGTAACATGGAATGAAGCACCAGAATCCAAAATCCAATCCTGGGAATATGCATCATCTGAAGTGGTAAGTAACTCTGCAGATAAACTAGACATGAAGAGAACATCATTGTCACTATCATGTGTGATTGCATTGATCTCCTCGATCTTCACTTTTCCTTTGTCCTCCCTTGGACTCTCTTCCTTTTGATTTGCACCCCAATTTGCATTCTTTTTCTTATCCTTTTGCTCTCTTTTCAGCTTGTAGCAATCCTTTTTCATATGGCCCTTCTTGCCACAATGGTAACGCTCAATGTTTCATGCCCTGGATTTGCTACGAGACTTCCCTCTTTCTTGGGACTTCCCCCTGAACTGTAATCTGCCCCTTTGCACATTTAAGGCTGCATCTGGCTTGTTGCCATCCATAGACTTTCGTCTAATCTCCTCGGCCAACAAGCTACCCACAACATCATCAAATTTCAGTACTCCACTAGGTGCAGAGTTACTGACAGCTGTACGGAAGGTATCCCATGAGGATGGCAATGAACATAAGAGAAATATTGCCTTAGTCTCCGCATCAAAATTCATCTTTTGAGCCTGAAGCTAGCTGAAAATAATATTTAATTCATTCAAGTGAGAAGCAATGGAGACCCCTTCCTTCATCTGCAGCTCAAACAACCTCTTCATGAGGTAAACTTTATTAGAGGCAATTTCCTTTTCATAAGTGGCACACAGTTTCTCCCACAAATCTTCCGTAGTCTGCTCATTTACTATTGTGAAATAAATTGACTCTGCAAGATGAAGTCTAATAGTAGACTTTGCTAATGCATCCAACTCATTCCAATCATCCTCAGACATATTTGCAGGCTTAGCTTCAATCCCTGCCAAGGGTTTAATCCGCTTCTTTTGAATAAGCACATCCCTTATCTGTTCTTTCCACAAAGAAAAGTTTGTCCCATCAAACTTTCTAATGTTGAAAAACTCCTTTTTAGACATGGAAGAGGATGCCATAATGCAAATAAAACAAAATCCCAAATGCTAGTGCATACAAGAGAGAATCACACCAAATACCAAGTGCACCCAAATGTGTATGCCACAATAGAGTGGAATATCACCAAAACTCAAAGCTCAAAGCATCTGACTCATGTGCATATACTATGCATCCATATGAGCAAATCTGGCCCAAAAGAAAATGCCAATAAGTGCCAAATGACTCAAGCATAAACACCATATCCACTGGCATATGCATCAATAATATCTCATCCAAGAGAGCATAGCACTATCAATGCATCACCTGCAATGTGTCAAAGCTGTCCCTCAGCATAAAATAGCATCCATGTGCAAAGCGTCCATAAAAAATAGCATCCCACAAGGTAATTTGGGCCTATCAACGCATCCAATAAGGACTGCAATGCATCCAAATGGCCTATAAATCATCCACTGCAACCCAATGCACACCACAAATGAGCGCACACTGCAACCAGAGTGATCTGCATAAGGTATGATCAAGAAATCATGGTCCCACGGTAATGACCGCTACTGAGAAATAGAACCTGAGATGCCTCAAAACATGGGCACGATTGCATAATCGGACTCTGCAAGAAAATTTGCAAATATCTCTCTTCTGCCGGAACTCCAAAATCCCAACCGATGAGTGAGAAATGGGAGTCAACACTTATCCACTGCCATGTGGCATAAATCTAAGGTTTCAAAACCTTAGAATGAAAAATGCATAACACAGAGACGAAATCGAATACACAGAGATCTATAACTCTGAAAATCCTCCACCGAATCGCGCAAGAATTGACAGGTAGGGGTTTTTGGGCATCCGGAACGCAATGGGACAGACAGTTTTGGAAACCGTGGTCTCAATCACTGGGTCCAACACACGGACTGAAAAACGTTTTTGGAAACAGAGCTGTTTGTAAACTTCACCGGAGTGTGAATGACGAGCAACATAGAAGTTTTAGGACCTCCTGAGTCCACCGGAACTGACAGATCTGCAAATGGTTGCTCTAAACTTGAGTTCCAATACCCGGGCAAAAAACGCAGAAACTGACACAATGAGTCAGAAATCCAATGGAATGATCCCAGATTCAAGAATGAAGGTGTTTCCAAGCTCTTGAAGTAATGTGGACACCAAAAGCAAGCAATAGTTGCCTCTATAAGTCAATACGGAGTCTCTGTCATCGAACGGAACAGGGAAAAGCTCAAAAAACGACTTTTTCTTTGAAACCACTTAACAAGCTTTCAAAACCACTTTGCAAAACTAAAGTGACTTTTCCAAAGGTTCTTCCAAGGTCTCCGCACACTCAGATGCAAGTAAAGTCACCCACAAAGCTTCCCACAGAGCTTCTCCTTCCTCCCATAGAGCTGTTGAGCTTCCAAGCATTCACGCATGCTCAGCTAGATCACCCGGGCTCTGATACCAGTTGAGAGTGCTCTCAACGGAAGCAAGAACGGAAGAGGGAGAGAGAGAAACAAAGAGCCACACAAGTTTTGGTGGGTGCAGAACCACCCTAATCTTCTTTTTCATTCATTTATATATGTGTTTGAGTATTGTACATAACTGGGGTAAAGGCACAGTGACCTTTAACCCCCACAGCTAGGAGCTCTCCTCTAGTTAGAGATAGATGAAGACGTAGAATTGGATGGAGCCTAGGACTTGCTTTAGTGGAAGAGGATCAAGGTAGTGGGCCACCTTGGGCAAGGATTGGGTGATCAAAACTATAATAGTCACTTTGGGTCAAGATTTGTTACAGTGGCACTTGTGGTTCCAGGAGGGCTGAAGTGCTCTGAGTTAGTGATTTTGGACTTTTAGAGTAGGGAGTTCAAAGAGGGTTGCTAACATTCCTTTCTTCTCATACACAACACACATGGTCCTCATTTCTAGCTAGAGGTGGTTGCTTGGACTCCTTCGAGAGAGTGGCATTAGATGAGTACACAGGTAAAGCCTCTTGGAAATTATAGGACTTACTGTCATCGATGAAAACCTAGTAATAAACAAAAATCTTTTGAACCATAAATTAAAAGACGAAGATGCATCATTCCCAAGCCAAGTAGCACCTTTTAAGAATAGTTGCGTAGTCCTTGCTTCCACACTGAAAGTAGTGATGTTAGAAAGCTATAAACTAGAATTCTGACTAGAAAGAGGTAGAGAAGAGCTTCCTACTAGTGACCTCAAAAACCAAGTGCTCCACAGGACTACATAAGTGTCTTACTACTAGGGGCTTCCTTGGATGCTTGACCTTCCATTGTTGGCCTAGATGGCTTAGTAGGTTGGAGGCAAATTCTCCAATATTCAAGCCCTTAAGCCCTTGTCTTCTTCCTTGGTGGGTTCCGTTGTGAAAGACCTTACCGTATGTGAAATTTTAGCGGGGGCCATAGATTTATCCTTTTGGACCTTGTCCATCATGTTGTTACTTAGGCATAGCCACCTTGTTGTTGCTACTGGCTATAGAGCTCAAAGGATGAGGGGTTCATGGCAAAAAAAAAATTTGGATCCACCAACCCTATGAGGGATTACGATATTAACCACATGTTGCTCATCCTCTCATGAGGCTCTCAACAAGAGTTAACGTGTTTTATCTTGGCAATATAATCTCATAGGGACTTGTTCTCCTTCTGCTTCACCTCGTAAACTTGGTTTATTGGGCTTCACTTAAGGCTATTGGGGGTGAAACCTACAATGAAGGCTTTGTGTAATGTCTCTCAATTGATTTTACCTTGCCATCTAAGGCTAAGGCCAAAGGTGTTTTACCATTTCCAAGTCTTAAGTATCACACAAAATGGAGTCACCCAAATATGATAGAGGGACCCCAAGATACAATTCTAAGACTCGTGCATGATGCATGGTGAGAAATAATGAAAAATATATACCCAACCATGCAAAATGATATCTGATCGATATGATAGATTGAACGGGCCTTAAACAAGATACTATTAATGATTTTGCAAAGATAAATGCCCATAGGAGACATACACATATGATAGATGCACCATGATGCATTTCTTTTGGCACTCATGCATGCATGACAAGAAACAAGGAAATACGCATGCCCAACAATGCAAATGACATTTGATGGTAAAGTACCATACCCCCAATAGAGATAGACAAATATGATATAAGTACCCCCATGCATAATTTTGATACCATGCATGACGCACAGTAAGAAATAATAAAATATATTGCCAACCATATAGAATGATATCTAATATATATGATGCTTGGCATGGGCCTAAATTGGGTATGATAAAGGCAATAGAAAAGTTTCATACCCATCATGTGTATGTGTGTGTGTGTACACACACACACACACATGCACATGCATGCACGTAGGCATGCATGTATGCATGTGCGCACGCACACACACACACACACACATGTATGTAGATAGAGGCACCCCGATGCATTTCTTTTGAACTCATGTATGACTCATGGCAAGAGACAAGGAAATATGTATGCCCAACAATGTAAATTACATACGATGGGTATTGTACTTTTCATGGACATTCAAGTAGGTGAGATTAATGCCAATGAAAAGTATTGCACTAAATGGAGACACCTAAATTTGATGGAAGCATGCCGGTGCACCTCATGCATGATGTGTGGGGAGAAATAATAAAAAATATATATCCATCCGATCGGTATGATGCATTGGATGGGACTTAAATAGGATATGATTAAGGCTTGTGCAAAGTTACATATTTGTCAAAGACATGCAGAGGCGCCACGATGCATTTCTTTTGACACTTATGCATGATGCATGGCAAGAAACAAGGAAATATGCATGCCCAACAATGCAAATGACATACGATGGGCATCATACTTTGCACAAGAATTGAATTAGGTGAGATTAGTGTGACTTTACAAGTATTACACCAAATGAAGACACCTAAATATGATAGAAGCACCGGAGTGCACAATCTTGACAGTCATATGCACAGTAAGAAATAATGACAAATATATGCCCAACCATGAAAATTATATCCTATTGCTATGACTAACTCCAAGGCCATGTAGAGGATATTATCAAGTCTTTTTCAAAGCTACATATCCATCAGAGACAAGCACATATAATAGAGGCACCCCGATGTGTTTCTTTTGACCCTCTTTTAACACTCATGCATGACTCAAGGAAAGAAACAAGGAAGTATGCATGCCCAATGCAAAGTGTTACACCCAAATATGATAGAAGCACCCCGATGCATAAGTTTGACACTCATACATGACTTGCAGTGAGAAATATTGAAAAATACATATTCCAACCATGCAAATGATATTTGATTGATATGATACTATGCACAAAACTTAAATCAAGTATGATTAAGGCAAAGTTTCATACCCATCAAAGACATGCACATATAATAGATGCACCTTGATGTGTTCATTTTGACACTCATACATGACGCATGGCAAGAAACAAGGAAATATGCCTGCCCAACAATGAAAATGAGATTCTATGGGTATAATACTTTGCACATTCACTCAAGTAGGTGAGATTGACAATAGTGCAAATTATTACACCAAACGGAGAAACCTAATATGATAGAAGCACACTGGTGCACAATTCTAACACTCATGCATGAGAAATAATGAAAAATTTATGCCCAACCATGCCAAATGATATCCCATTGGCGTGATGCATTGCAAAAACCTTAAATTAGGTATGATTAAGTCTTATGAAAAGTTACATACCCATAGGACTCACACACATATGATAGAGGCGCACCCCAATGCCTTTCTTTTGACACTCATGTACGATGCTTGGCAAGAAACAAGGAAATATGCATGCCCAATAATGCAGAAGACATCCAATGGGCATGATACTTTGCACAAGACTTAATGGAGTGATATTAATGCCAGTACAAAGTATCACACCCAACGGAGACACCTAAATATGATAGAATCACCCCAGTGATGCATATTGAGAAATATTGAAAAATGCATGCCCAACCATGCATAATGATATCCGATCGATATGATGCTATGAAAAAACTTAAATCTGGTATGATTAAGGCAATGGAAAATTTTCATGCCCATAGGAGACATGCACATATGATAGAGGCACCTCGATGCATTTCTTCTGACTCATACATGATGCATGGCAAGAAACAAGAAAATAATCATGCCCAAACCTTGAAAATGACATTAGATGGGTATGATACTTTGCACATGAATTCAAGTAGATGAGATGAATTCTAGTTCAAAATATCACACCAAATGTTGGAGACACCTAAATATGATAGAAGTGAGAGTGCTCTCAACGGAAGCAAGAACAGAAGAGGGAGAGAGAGAAACAAAGAGCCACACAAGTTGTGGTGGGTGCAAAACACCCTAATCTTCTTTTTTACTCATTTATATATGTGTTTGAGTATTGTACATGACTAGGGTAAAGAAACAGTGACCTTTAACCCCCACAACCTCCCACTTAAAGGACAATGTGCCTTTAAGGGAGAACAACCAGCGAGCATACTATCCAATGCCCATCAATACACAACAATACACAAACCGCTGACTAGGTAGACTCTTTGTCAGCATATCTGCAAGGTTATCATCTGTATGAACCTTGCAAGCTCTATGCGCTTGTCCTCAAGTACCTCCCTGATGAAATGGTACCTGACCTCAATGTGTTTGATCTTTGCATGAAAGACCAGATTCCATGCTAGCTGAATATAGTACTCATGGAATCACTATGCAATGTCGGTACACCTGTATGAATCCCCAAATCTCCCACTAGCCGATCAAGCCATATAGCCTCCTTGCAACCCTCTGTGGCTGCAACATACTCGACCTTTGTGGTAGACAAAGCAATGCACTTTTGTGCGCGAGACATCCACGACACTACACCACCTACAAAGGTGAACACATAACCAGAAGTGGATCTCCTACTATCCACATGTCCTGCATAGTCTGAATCTGTGTACCCAAGTACATGCATGTCTCCTCTACCAAAGTAGATGCACATCTCCTTGGTACCCTTCATGTACCTCATGATGCACTTAACTGGCTCCCAATGCCTCTTTCCTAGATTAGCCATATACCGGCTAACAACTCCCACTGCAAATGCAATGTCTGGTCTAGTAGCTATCATAGCATACATAAGACTCCCAACCGCTAATGCATAAGGAACCTTGGCCATCATGACCCTCTCCTCATCTGATTTGGGACTATTTGTATGACTCAGTTTCATATATGAAGGCAATGGAGTACTCACTGCCTCCCCCCCTCCATATTGAAACGCTGTAATACTTTTGTAACATACTCTTTTTGTGAAAGCCAAAGGAGTTTCCTACTCCGATCACGCGTGATGCGCATACCAAGAATATGACCTGCAAGTCCCAAATCATTCATATCAAAGGCCTCATGCAACTTGGCCTTTAATGCATCTAGCTCATAAGTATTCTTGCTAGCCAATAGCATATCATCCACATATAGTGCCAAGATTATCAGGCTATTATCCTAAGCCCTTTTAGTGTAGAGGCAGTGATCAATTTCACTCCTTTTAAAACCCTGGGACCGAATGAAAGCATCAAACTTCTGATATCATTCTCTAGGCGCTTGCTTAAGACCATAGAGACTCTTCTTCAACTTGCAAACTAAATGCTCTTTGCCCTTTTCTTCAAAGCCTTGTGGCTGCACCATGTAAATTTCCTCATGCAAATCCCCATGCAAGAAAGTTGTCTTGACATCCATCTGCAAAGCTCCATGTCCTCTGATGCCACTAGTCCAAGCATGCATCTAAGTGTGGTCATCTTCATAACCGGAGAGAATATCTCATCAAAGTCCACACCCTTCTCTTGCTTGAACCCTTTAACGACCAAATGGGCCTTAGAACTAGGCACATCATCACTTGTGACCTTCATTTTATAGACCCATTTACATGGCAATGCTTTCTTTCCATGTGGCCAAGAAACCAAGTCCCAAGTCTTATTCTTCATAAGTGAACTCATCTCTGATTGCATAGCATACTCCCACTTGTATTGATCCTCGTGCATCATAGCCTCTCTGTAGCAAGAAGGCTCCTTGCAATCAGTAAGCATCACATAGTCTACCCCTGGAACAAACCTATCAGGCAGTCTAGACACTCTAGATGATCTTCTCAAGGGCATTTCAGCTTGATGTCTCACCTGCATATCAGCCACATTGGGCTCATCATTTCTACCAATAGATGATCCATCATCTACCCTTGGTTGTATACCTATGGGAGTACTTGGTGGTACCATTTCTTGCACATTTGGTGCATGGACAGCTTGCTGTCTATCAACATATGCAGGTGGATTCACATCCTGGAAAGTGATTCTCCTCATTTCCACATCCCTCATGGGTGCCTTATGCATCTTCTTTTCATTGAAGACTACATCATGGCTGCGTATGATCTTCTTTGCTTCTAGATCCCAAAGATGACAGTCCATTTCTCCACTTTCACCATAACCCAGAAAGATGCATTTCCTGTGGCATAAATCTAAGGTTTCAAAACCTTAGAATGAAAAATGCATAACAGAGAGATGAAATCGAATACACAGAGATCTATAACTCTGAAAATCCTCCACCTAATTGTGTAAGAATTGATAGGTAGGGGTTTTTGGGCGTCTGGAATGCAATGGGACAGACGGGTTTTGGGAACAGTGGTCTCAATCACTAGGTCCAACACATGGACTGAAAAACGTTTTTGGAAACAGAGCTCTTTGTAAACTCCACCGGAGTGTGAATGATGAGCAATATAGAAGTTTTAGGACCTCCTGAGTCCACTAGAATTGACAGATCTGCAAATGGTTACTCCAAACTTGAGTTCCAACACCCGGGTAGAAAAACGCAAAAACTAACACAGTGAGTCAGAAATCCAATGAAATGATCCCAGATTCAAGAATGATGGTGTTTCCAAGCTCTTGAAGTGAAGTGGACACCAAAAGCAAGCAATAGTTGCCGCTACAAGTCAATACAGAGTCTCTGTCATTAAATGGAATAGGGGAAAGCTCAAAAAATGACTTTTTCTTTGAAAACACTTAACAGGCTCTCAAAACCACTTCGCAAAACCAAAGTGACTTTTCCAAAGGTTCCTCCAAGGTCTCTACACACTCGGATGCAAGTAAAGTCACCCATAAAGCTTCCTACAAAGCTTCTCCTTCCTCCCACAGAGCTGCTGAGCTTCAAGCATTCATGCACGCTCAGCTAGATCACCCGGGCTCTGATACCAGTTGAGAGTGCTCTCAACGAAAGCAAGAACGGCGGAAGAGGGAGAGAGAAAAACAAAGAGCCACACAAGTTTTGGTGGGCGCAGAACACCCTAATCTTCTTTTTCATTCATTTATATATGTTTTTGAGTATTATACATAACTGGGGTAAAGGCACAGTGACCTTTAACCCCCACAAGAAGCACCTCGGTGCACAATTTTGACACTCATGCATGATGTGCAATGAGAAATAATGAAAAATATATGCCCAATCACAATTTTGACACTCATGCATGACACGTGGTGAGAAATAATGAAAGATTCAAGCTAGGATTTGTTTCTTTGAATCCCCCATGGTTTTGTGATGGGTTCCTTAGTAGAGGAATGGACTCAAAAACTAGAAAGGATATCTTCATGCAAATGTTTTTTTATCCCAATATCAAGCACTTGCACATTGCCAACGAAGAAGTTCAGTTGTTGCAGGAAGCAATCGTAACCAATATACACAACACCTTAACCCATGTCAAACAACCATGGAGCCATGATGATCTTCAAAAGGTCTACTATGATGATGTTGATGAATTATGATGGGCAAGAATGCCAAGATTTCAGCATTGCAAAGGCTTCCAAGCTTTTTGGTGTCTACAGGAGAAACTTGTAGTGTGACTGAGACTCCTTCCACAACACTCATTGGTGGAACATTTCTTTCATCAGCCACCCTTAATTCAAATTGGGCTACACCACATGCATTGGAGGCCAATCTTGTCATAGATACCTACTAGCATCACATAATTAGGCCCACAATGCTGCAATGAGCTTGTGCCCCCAAGTCGGTACAATTGGCTTTGACTGTGCAAGTTATAATTGTGTAGCACGTTTTGTTCAAGCTCTCAACCAAGCCATTTGCACTATGATAGTATGGCGTCGATTTCCTATGTATGATCATGAATTCGCTAGTTAGGATCACTATGGTTTCATTGAGGAAATGAGCTCCTTGATCACTGACTAATTCCAAGGGACACCCGAACCATGTAATGACTTATTCATATACAAACTTAGTTGTGGAGTGCACATGAGTTTTTCTTGTGGCTCATCCGTCCACCCATTTTGTGACATATTCTGTGGCTAGGATAAGGTATCTATCCCTTGTTATGAATATTAGATTTCAATCTGGGGCCTGCAATACCAGTGCTGTTGCCAGAGCAAGCTTTAGGGCTTCGAAGCATTTTTGACATTCCTTGCTCCACTCAAAGTCCACTCAAAGACTGCTAACGGCTTGTACAATGGCTGAGCTATGTCTACATGGAACAAAATGAACATTTGATAGTAACCTGTATGGCCCAGGTTCTTTTCTTCCTCCTCCTCCACTCCTTTTTGGGTGGTTTCCCCCTTGCCCCTAGTGGAAGCCTTCAGGTTTTTGGAACTTAGGAGCTTCATACCTATGGAGGGCTCCTTCATGGCACTCATGGAGCTAATTGGAGGAGAACTCATGGTGAGTAGTAGTGACACCCACATATGTTAGCTTTGCTCAATCAGAGAGGTAACTTTGCTCAACCAAGATTTCCAATTGGAGAACTCATGGTGAGTAGTAGTGGCACCCACATATGTTAGCTAATGGAGGACTGATTTGACCCTACTCCCTCGCAAGGTTTGAGCATGTTAAACATTCTTTGGGGGGGCACCACCATATTTGACTTTTCACACTCTGGGGTTATGTGTAATCCGTTTCTTTTTGGAATGTCAATATTTGCAAGATGTGCATCCAATTTTGAGAGAACTATGGCTCACAGAGAGCAGCATACCAAAACTCATATGCTTCCTTCCCGACGCCTTCTCTCTCATGAGTTTGGAATAGTTTCAGGGATGTTGTCATGTCTATTATGTTGAATTTCATGGCAAATAGGTGTCATGACAATGGGTGGTGGGCCTTGTATGCACGCAGGTCCACTTGCATGATTTGCTCCTCGTGCCATAAATATATGTTGTTCATGCATCAATCATGTATGAGACCGGACATTCATAGGAAGGGTTTACCTAGGATGGCTTCTTGTTCTAATATTTCAAAAAAAAATCTATTTTTTCTAATTTCCTCAATGTAAAGTTGGCCCTCTTTCCATCGGTTGAGAGTTATTTTTTATTTTGGCCAAAAGGCCCCAAAATGAGCTCAGTTTTTTCCTAATGGTATTGTTGGTGGGATGGTGGTAATCGTGACACATCTTTTGATGAGGAGGACTCTCTTAGAAAGATAATGATTTAGGTCAAAAAAGCAAATATCTATTTGTCGTGTTTAAATATCCAAGAAACAACAGTCCTAAGCAAATAACAACCAAGGGGTAGAAGAAGCTAGCCACACCTATGTGGGAATCACTGAGGAGTGGTGACAACAATGAATGAAGGAACAAATGGAGAAAGGTTGTGAACACCAGTGAGCAAGAAGTGGTCACATAGAAACTCCAATATAATGCTCAATGAAAATGAAGTACAAGTACATGGTTATATAGTACACAAGTACTACACACCAAAATAGAGTAAGTCCTAGTCTATCCTACACCACCATATCATTGTATGTGTCTACAAATCCCCCCTCAATGATATGACTAAAGTACTCTAGAATGATCTCAAAAGTACCTGTTGTACCTAAAGTACCGTGGTTGCACAAATTCATCGATGTGTGGATATAGCAACCTATAGGAGTACAAAACAAAAAATGTCATTTTACAACCACCCTTGACATTGTTTTAATGTTTCTGATCCCCAAGCCATGTTGATGATGTGTGAAAAGATGTGCTGACAAGATTTTAATGAAGATATTTGCCATATTTTTGTCAGTGGAAGAATAGATAAGGTTAATGAAGCCATCTAAAATACAATCGTGTATGTAGTGATGGTGATTTTCAATGTGTTTCATGTAGGCATGAAAGACAGGATTGTTGCCAATGACAATGCAACTCTGGCTGTTGACTCTGTGCCAACATGAACTTATGAAGAAAGAGAAGGTGATACAACTTTGTGATACAACTTTGTGTTACAACTTTGTGTTACAACTTCTAGACACAACTTTATGTTACGACTTTGTGTAACAACTTTGTGTTACGAGTTTGTCTACATGAAGAGAGAGAATGTGTTACGACTTTGTGACACAACTTTGTGTTACAACTTTGTGTTACAACTTTGTGTAACAACTTTGTGTTACATCTTCTACATGAAGAGAGAGAATGTGTTACGACTTTGTGATACAACTTTTGTGCCAACATGAACTTATGAAGAAAGAGAAGGTGATACAACTTTGTGATACAACTTTGTGTTACAACTTTGTGTTACAACTTCTAGACACAACTTTATGTTACGAGTTTGTCTACATGAAGAGAGAGAATGTGTTACGACTTTGTGATACAACTTTGTGACACAACTTTGTGTTACAACTTTGTGTTACAACTTTGTGTAACAACTTTGTGTAACGACTTTGTGTTACATGCAGAGAGAGAAGCTCTCCAACTTGTATAAATACCCCATAATGGAATGAAGCCCACACTCTTGGGGCATTGTGTTGAGTCTACATTGGTATTCCAAGCATTTGTCTCTCTAACCCTGAACTCTTTCTAAACCCTGGAACCTCCTTCTGAACCCTTAAACTCCTCCTAAACCCTACAACCCCCAATGAAGGCGAAAGCCTTCATTACCCCAACAACAATGGTTTACGTGCCTTTTACACATGCTTGCATTATGTTTACTCACCACACTTAAGCCTACGTCTCTCACCGGAACACGACTCGAGGTCCTAAGCTACATATATACTACAACGACAATTCCAATATATCTGTAGGTGACAAAAAGCCTCGGAACCCTGCAACATAGAATACCCAGCTCTTCCTACAAAAGCAGTAGGAAAGAGTCAACATTTGGCGCCGCTGCCGGGGAGACTAGCGTCTCAAGTAGCGACGAGTAAACATGCGTAGGTAGGTATAAAAGCCACATGATGTACAATTAGGCTAGGTAGTGAACACGGTTGCGTAGAGCTTTCAATTACGATCATTTTACCTTTTTACAGAAAGGCAAACCGAGCACTCCATAAAGAGTTATGGCTCGGGAAGAGTTTAGGGTGAAACCCTAAACCTAAACCCTAAACCTAAAATCCAAACCTATAAAAACCTCCACCCCCCCCTCATTCTTCATCTCACACTTTTTGCCTCCATTCTCTTCCTCCTTCCGAGCCCCACGCAAGACACTCCTCCCTCTCCATCGACCGCCCCCTTACTCCTATCCTCGCCATGTAAGTAACATCGAGCCCTTCTCGCAGTAATGACCTAGCCTTCCACCCACCGTCCATTGTTCCGCAACAATCCCGTTCCATCGAGAAAGACTTGGAAAGCGTCAGGTAACCACTTCGCCTTGCTTTTCAATTTCCGTCTTTCAGTTTTTTTTTTGTTGCTCTTTTACCCCTCCCTCTCCACCACCACCTCCCCCCTCACCCTCTCCCACTCCCCCCCTCCACCACCCCCCTCCCTCTCCCCCTCCACCACCATCTTTCCCCCCTCTCCCCCTCCACTACCACCACCACCTCCCCCCTCCCCCTTCATCTTCCCCCTCCCCCTCTCCCCCTCCCCCTCTCCACCACCACCTCCCCCTCTCCACCACCTCCCCTCTCCCCCTCCCCCTTCATCTTCTCCCTCCCCCTCTCCCCCTCCCCCTCTCCACCACCACCTCCCCCCTCCCCCTTCATCTTCCCCCTCCCCCTCTCCCCCTCCCCCTCTCCACCACCACCTCCCCCCTCCCCCTCTCCCACTCCCCCTCCACTACCACCTCCCCTCTCCCCCACCCCCCACCTCCCCCCTGCACCACCACCTCCCTCTCCACCACCACCTCCCCCTCTCCACCACCTCCCCTCTCCCCCTCCCCCTTCATCTTCCCCCTCCCCCTCTCCCCCTCCCCCTCTCCACCACCACCTCCCCCCTCCCCCTCTCCCACTCCCCCCCTCCACCACCCCCCTCCCTCTCCCCCTCCACCACCATCTTTCCCCCCTCTCCCCCTCCACTACCACCACCACCTCCCCCCTCCCCCTTCATCTCCCCCTCCCCCTCCCCCATCCCCCTCTCTCCCCTTCATTCTCTCTCCCACCCCCTCTCTCTCTCACTCTCTCCTCTCTCCCCCTCATTCCCTCCCCCACTCCCTCTCTCTCTCACTCTCTCCTCTCTCCCCCTCATTCCCTCCCCCACCCCCCTCTCTCCCCCTTACCCCCTCGCCCCCCACTCCCTCTCTCCCCCTTACCCCCTCGTCCCCCATCCCCCTCTCTCCTCCTTTCCCCCTCGCCCCCCATCCCCCTCTCTCCCCCTTACCCCCCTCGTTCCCCCATCCCCCTCTCTCCTCTGTCCACCCCCCTGCGACCCCCCACGCCCCGCGGCGGCGCACCGCGCCGCCCCTGCCCGCAACCCGACGGCGCACAGCGCCGCCCCCGCCTGCCGCCCCGCGGCGGCCCGCAACCCAGCGGCGCACAGCGCCGCCCCCGCCCTCCCCGCGCGCCGCCCTCGCCCGCGGCGGCGCCCTCGCTCCCCACCCGCCGCCCTGCGGCGGCGACCCCGCGCCGCCCCCGCCCACGCCACCCGCCGGCGGCGACCCCGCGCCGCCCCCGCCCACGCCACCCGCCGCCCTACGGCGGCGCCCCCGCGCCACCCCCGCCCGCAGCACCGCCCCCCTCACCTCTCACCCCCCGCTCCCCGCCCCCCGCCCCCGCACACTCACACTCCCCGCTCCCCACCCCCCGCTCACCGCCCCGCCCACCGCTCGCCCACCCGCCCCGAACCCCCTCCCTCCACCCCCGCCCCTGCGCCCCGGCGGCGCACACAGCGCCGCCCCCTTCCTCCTCCCCTGCGCACCCCCCTTGCGAAACCCCCCCCCCCCCCCCCCCGGGCGCCACCGTCGGCAAAGCCCCCCACCCCAAAAAAAAAAAAAAAAAAAAAAAAAAAAAAAAAAAACCTAACCTAAAACTAACCTCAGGTTAGTTACTAACTACGGTTAGGTTAGTCGATTAACCCTAGGTTAGTTAGTCCTAACTACAGTTAGGTTAGGTTAGTTAGGTTAGCATTAACTAGAGTTAGGTTAGGTTAGTTAACCTTAGGTTAGTTTAGTTAGCCCTCGGTTAGGTTAGTCAATTAGTATCTAACTACAGTTAGTTAAACCTCCCAGTTATAGTAACTGGGAGGATCTAGGTTAGTTAGTCTAACTAGAGTCACTTAGTTTCAACCCCTCGGTTGGACTTAAAGTCCATTCACACCACCATTAGGACCCCCCCCAAACGCCAAATTTAGCCCTCCTTTAACCCCTCGAAACTCATCCGTTTGGGACCCAAATTGAACCCCGTTTGAACCCAGATTTCACACACGGAAACACCACGTTACGGGGTATTTTTCCAGCCCATTGCACACCATTTCGGCATCCCTAGCACACTTTCGTTCGCGCCCCCGTGTGGCCTCATTTTGCATTAATTCACTCGTATTTTCACGCCGCGACCTCTGATTAACGATCCGTCTGCACCGGCACATTTCCCTACACACGTAGGACAATCCTAGGCATTTTATTAACACGACGGTCCCTACACAAACTAACATCACTCTAACTCTCCTAACGACACCACCTCCACGCCCGCCCTTGGGGTAGCAATCCCCTTAGCAAATCACGCACCATCTGCATGCAGTTACGTTCCGGCCAACGACTTCGACTCCAACGCTCGCCCAATCCGCATCTAACTCCACTGCAACATCCGCCCCCGCCACTCCTCTACCCCGAATTCCCCCCTGAAATTCAACAACTTCCTTTAACTCCTCCACGCCCCAACATGGCTGGACGTCGTCCTGAGCATGATGGGGACATTGAGCTCGATGTAGAGGCTGACAACTTCTTCAATCGACGAAATCACAACAATCACGGCCGACGCCCCTTGGGAAAACTGGAACTTCCCAAATATAATGGTAGGGGAGACCCTGCTCGCTTCCTCCAACATTTTGATGCCGCATGTCGAGCAGGTGGTGATCAATCCCATGAAACTAAGGTCGCTTGGTTTCCAATGGCCTTAACTGATGAGGCGTCAGAATGGTACCTCGACCTTCTTGTGGAAGAACGTGCTACATGGGACCTACTTCAAACCGAATTCAAACGTCGCTTTCAAACGGAGAGGCTACAAGATGATCCCGCTCTCCAACTCAGCAAGATCGAACAAGGCCGGAGGGAAGATGTACGCACATACCTGGGAAAGTTGAAGAGATTGATCGCCAAATGTGACCCACGCCCAGATGCAAAGTACCTCACGGCATGGTTCATAGCAGGTCTAAGAAAGAAAATCCGCAAGGATATGAAAAAGATAAGTAGCTATGAAACATTCAGTGCTGCTCATGCGGCAGCCATTGACATTGAAGATGGCATGACAGATTCAGACAGACAGATTCAGACACTAGCAGTGATGATGCCAGATCAAATACACGAGGTAAGCGCTCGAAAAAAGGTAAATCAAAGGACACTGCCGAAACATCCAATGAAGATCGCCTCGAGGCCATGACCTTGAAGCTGAAAGAAGATATGATGCAGGCCATGGATCAAAAACTTCACTTGTGTCAGCCGCCAACTCAAACATATCCACGGCGAGAAAATGTTTGGTGCCCACACTGCTTGGCAAATCATACAGCAAATGAATGCCCAGTCCTAAGAGCAAGAATCCATGCACAAGCAAATCCACCGCCACGGTTGTGGTGCCATATCTGTGTCGTCGGCAGCCATGATGAGACCAGTTGCATCTTCAACATGCGCAACAATCCGCCTCGACCACCACAATACCAAGCGGCACCCATGCCAGTATACAGGCAACCGGCACTTGCACAAGCGCCCCCAGCTCCGAGACTAAATCCTGTTCCCGTTCGGACACAAGTCCCACAACTACTCAGGAATCCGAATCCACGACCGTATCCAAGAGCAGCAAATCCAGCTCCTCAGGTAGTTCCAATACATCAATTACAAGCCGAGGAAGTCGACTCGCTATTTGAGTATGAAGCAGAGTACCCAGTGTACTACGTCGAAGGTGCAGAGGGTTTAATACCAGTCTATGCAAATCAAGTGCGACCCAACACATTTCGCGCACCAATCAAGTGTTACGGTTGTGGAGAAAATCATAGAATCGCAGAGTGCCCTCATCGCGGTAGCCCAGCCACTTTCCAACCACTCTGCAGAGATTGTGGCATAGGACATGCCTGTATGGATTGTCCCATGAAAAATAAGGTCCCAGAACAAACAGAGGTTAAGCCTGACGTCCCCATCGGCATCATTGGGGTGGACCATCAAAGTCTGGGTCCGGCAAGTCTAAGGTCACAACCTATCAATGTAATTACACGCCAACAGAAAGCGGCTACGAAGGACCCTATCATTCCGATCCAACCGAAGCGACTTCTGAGAAAGAAAGCACAAGTGCCTCCACCTCTGCCAAGCAATGAGCAGCCGAGTTCATCCACATCAACTCCCGAGCCTCGAATAAAAGAAGCTCCATTCCCGAATGCAGAGGTGGAGAAGGCTCGTTTTCAGGCACTTCAGCAATGGGTCCGAAATGAACAAGCTCAATTTGAGGCTCAGAAACAAGCTCAAGACCCACTCCATGACTTGGCCCCGCAAAGTATTGATACTGTACTCGAGCCCTTGTTCCAATACCAAACTCCACAACAGAATGTCCTGCCACGTCAACTTGAAGGAGCTGCACTCTCTAGCATCCTGAGTTGCCCTGTGTCCATTCCCATCGGAATCCTCTTACGAAATTGTCCCAATCTCTCGGAGAGTTTCAAAGGATGGATTGAACTCGCAAATCCCCCTCCACCTATGAATGACATTGATGATATCCCTGTGCGGATGGGTGAGAAAGATGACATACGCAACATCACTGTGCCTTTGATCCACAAGGCATATAATGAAATCCAAGCCATAGTGGATGGTGGAGCAGGTGTCAATGTCCTATCAAAGGAGCTTTACGAAGAATGGGGTCTCCCACCAATGCAAAAGGCTAATTTCAACATACGCCTTGCCGATGATTCACGGGCGAAACCCTTGGGAATAGTGAATGGCGTGTCCACAAAGATCGCAGGAGTCCGCTTTTCCCTTCAATTCACAATCTTGGATCTCCCCAAAAAATCCTATCAAATCTTACTGGGACGTCCTTGGTTACGGGAAGCATCAGTCCTCCATGACTGGGGAACGGATAGATTGACAATCCAGAATCGAGACACTGCAGTCAGGGTGAATGTGGGGACAGGAGTTATTAAAACAATTATTCCTAGAGCATTGGATGACACATCTTCCACGACAATCTCGAGCAAATCAGATCCCTTGCAACAGCATGCCATAGCAGGTGACTCACAAAGCAATGTCAATAACTGGATACAAACATTGGCAACCATCGACAACTGCCATTCATTAGACCCCATCGTCTCACAGATAGATGTTAACGCACTACAGGTCGCTCCTCCACCGACGCATGAAGAACCAATCGATCTAGAGATGCCTTTCTTTATGGCTGACCTCGAATGGGATAATGAACCTGAAGAAGGTACCCATACCAATGATGACTCAGATTTTCCTTGGGATCTTGAAACAGAGGCTGCAAATGCTGAAATTGAAGATCAAATCTTTGATAATGACCTAGCCATTCTGCATGCCCTAAGGGCAGTTGAGCTCCCAAAAGTTGAACCTCCACAGTTGCATAACAGCAGAAGATCCCGCAAGAAAGCTGCCGGAGGAAATCGCAGAAAAGCCAAGGCCGAGCACTTCAATGAATTCGAACGAGTCCAAACAAGGATTGTGGAATTGTATCTTGCAAAGGCAGTCCCCTCAAAGTCAAAACCACCACCTCTTGAATGGTCCCCTAAAGGACTGGAAGGAGTATGTGCAGCACATGAACCCTTACTTGGAAACACCTTACCAGTGGAAAAGTTACCCCACAGTTCCCAACGTAAGAAGTTTCGGAAATATAAGCCACATGTGCGGATGAAGCTCGATCAAGAGACTTCAGAAAAAGAAAGGAAAGAAGAGCCTAACAAATTACTAAATGCAACTATGCCACCCAATACTCATGCAACATCTCAGGCTAGTTCAACCCCATCAGAGGCCGATCTTCGAGAAGTGCCGGAATACTTTAAGAATTATACAAGTGGCAGTGCACCAATAGCAATGCCAAGACCAATCAGAGAATCTGAAGTTCAAGAAACCGATAGCATTGGAGAAACTCCAATCTATGAGGGACCGGCAAAAACACGCACAATAAACCTCGCCCTTGAAGGGGAGGAAGAAAAGTTGGTTTTCATTGGGAAACAGCTCCGTCAAGAAGATGAAATCAAACTCAAAGACCTCCTAATGGAATACCGTGACTGCCTAGCATGGTCATACAAAGAGATGAAAGGAATTTCACCAGAAGTGGCAGTTCACACGATCCCTATAAGGGAAGGTGCTCGCCCTAAGGTATGTGGACCTTATCGCACAAATCCTAAATATGGCACCATGGTTTATGACGAGCTGGAAAAACTCCTAGATGCCGGATTCATCTACGAGATAGAGCACACTGATTGGGTTTCACCCATTGTCATTGTGCCTAAACGCAACAAGAAGCTCAGAATATGCGTAAACTTGAAAAATGTGAATGCCGCCACAATTAGGGATCACTACCCCCTACCCTTAACAGAAACAGTGTTGGAAAAGGTGGCAGGATCCGAAATATATAGCTTCTTGGATGGCTTTAGTGGCTATAACCAGGTACAAATTGCTCCTCAAGACCAATCAAAAACAGCATTTGCTACAAAATGGGGTATTTTTGCATATAGAGTCATGCCATTCGGCCTTTGTAATGCCCCAGCCACATTCCAGCGAGTCATGTTCACAGCTTTCAAGTCATTTTTGAATAAGTTTTTACAGGTCTTCTTGGATGATTTGTGCATCCATTCAACCAAACAGGACCACTTCAAATGTCTGGAAGAAGTACTAATCAAATGCAGGGAGTATGGCATCTCCCTAAATCCAACAAAATGTCAGTTCATGGTCACCCTGTTGGAATACTGAAAAGAAAGAGTAGAGTGGACACAAACTCAGAATACTTGCTTATAGAATGAAGAAGAAAGAGGTCCTTAAGTAGGCACCTCATACAAGGTCACTGACATCACTGATGACCTCAAAGCTCCACAATCATCTCCTCAATCTGCTCCTAGATTCACTCAATCATCCTATGTGGCTTTTCCACCACCTAACTGTGCTTGTGGGCACCTAACTGTGCCTCTAGCACTCACACATAGAAACATAAGGTGTGCCTGAGGCATACACCTTGAGATATCCCAACAAACCCCCCCTCAAGGAGATGCCTCAGGCTATGTCAAGGATACATCTAGTCCATAGTTTCTCATGCCATCTCATGGTGGTCAAGGATAAATCTATGGCTAGGTTCTCATGCTAGCAAGGGTTCCCTTGGGTGTAAGGTAAACAGAAAGGGATACAAACAGACCTTCCAATGGTTATCTCTCCTACATGTACATGCACACAATGTCTGTAGGAGGTACCATGGAACAAACATACACATGGCCTACATCATAAGGTGACCAGAGGTGTTTACAAAACACACAACACACAATAGTTTATTTTCATTCATTTTGGAGGACTATCCAGGCTGAGTACCTTGACATAAAAAGAGAGATCTGGAGCATACATAGAGATGAGTTTAAAATGCATAATCTTCATGGGATGCCTCATCTTGTGGAGGCAAAATATCCATGTCAAGGCAAGGTCTTACCACATGGGCAGTGTCTAGTGCCTTATAAGATGGTACTATGATAGAACAAGTGGATTTGAAAGTCATATCCTTCAAGAGAACAATTATCTTGTCATCTCCATAGTTGTGTAGAGAAGCATATCTTAGGTATCTGACCTTCATCTTTTTCTTGTACTTGGAGTCAAATAAAAGTGCCATGAGAGGGTAGATCTCTGTAGTTGCTTCCTTTTTGGCAACCATAATCTTCAACAAGGAAGTCAGGTTGGCATTTTCATCCTTTGTAGCATAACAAGACATTGCTTTATGTTTTGGCTTTTCACATATTTTGCATAAGCAAGCCATGAGAGGCTCTAACCCAGGTATTGGGTAGTGTCTTCTCTCTTACAGGGCTTAGAATAACAACTGAAATGCTTCAAAATATAAGCATTTAATGTAGCAAAGTCTTGTGACCAAATTTCAAACAATGATGCTTTCACTTACATGCTTCATAGAAGTGGATGAAATAAACACTTTCCAATCACAACCAGGTCTAGCAAGTCAAAACAAAACTGAAGAAACACTTGTAATGAAGTTATTGAAAACTTCAAAAGACCAGAAATGCTAGAGTAGCATTTTATGTAGCATCATCTTCAAAACTTGTCCAAAACTGTCAAAAATGAAAAGCTGAACTTGGAGGGCTTGTAGCTCACTCTTCAAAGCAAGGAAAAGAGGGCTTTCTAAAGCAAAAGAAAGCTCATATACCAGAGAAGTTCCAGCACAGAGGTTGGACGAAATGGTGCGCACTTTTGCCCGGGAGAGTTGCTACAGGCTGAAACAGAGTTTTGACAATTTCTCCCTCGTTACTGAACCAAATGACCTGAAAAATGGCTCAAAATCTTCGTCTTGAGGTCGCCCATCTACTCCTAAGAGGGCTCAGGCAATGGCGAAGTATGCAGGGAGTATTGAGCAACAGAAGAAATTCGCTGTTTGGAGAATGGCAGCCACCACAGACGTTTTTTCTTCAATTGCTTGCAGGTGGAAGTTCGCCCATACTAGAGGAGTTTCCAGCTCAGAGGGTTTGGGCAATGGCTGTTTGTAGATGGAGAACCAAGCTCTCAAAGATTTTGGGAAGAAAGAGGAAAATGGAGAAGAAGAAGATGAAGAAGAAGATGATGATGTGGCAGAAATGGGCTCAAGGGGGATCAAATGGCTCTGATACCATGTTGGAATACTGAAAAGAAAGAGTAGAGTGGACACAAACTCAGAATACTTGCTTATAGAATGAAGAAGAAAGAGGTCCTTAAGTAGGCACCTCATACAAGGTCACTGACATCACTGATGACCTCAAAGCTCCACAATCATCTCCTCAATCTGCTCCTAGATTCACTCAATCATCCTATGTGGCTTTTCCACCACCTAACTGTGCTTGTGGGCACCTAACTGTGCCTCTAGCACTCACACATAGAAACATAAGGTGTGCCTGAGGCATACACCTTGAGATATCCCAACACACCCACGGAGTTGTTTTGGGACACATCGTCTCTCAACATGGGATTGCAACTGACATGGACAAAATCAAAATCATCATGGAATTGCCTCCTCCTACAAATTCCAAAGGTGTACAGGTCTTTATGGGACATGCCGGCTATTATAGAAGATTTATATTGCGGTATGCCATGATAGCTAGACCACTTTACAAATTATTAGTGGAGTTCTTATGGACCGAAGAGTGCGACCAAGCCTTTGAGCTTTTAAAGTGGCGCCTAATCACAGCACCCATCCTTCTATCTCCCAATTGGGATATTGATTTTCATGTTCATACTGATGGATCCAAGTATGCAATTGGGAGTGTGCTTTGTCAACCTGGTGAACATAAGAAAGACTACCCCGTCTACTTCGCCAGTCGACAACTCAATGATGCAGAGATCAACTATACAACCACAGAAAGAGAAGCCCTAGCAATGGTGTACAGTGTAAAGAAATTTCGGCACTATCTACTCGCAAATGATTTTGTCTTCTACACCGACCATCAAGCATTGCTTTATCTTGTGAACCGTCCGTGTACCACAGGAAGAATAACCAGATGGCTCCTCTTGCAACAAGAATTCAACTTCAAAATTGTGGTCCGCAAAGGTGCCCAACACTACATTGCCGATCACGTGTCTCGAGTCAAGACAGGAGAAGAAGCCACTGGAATAGAAGATGACTTACCAGATGCCACACTATTTCAAATAGATGTTGTTCCAGAATGGTGTGGAGATATCATTGGGTACTTGATGGCAGGAAGACCACCCCCTGACATGAAAGCAGTAGATGCCAGGAAATTGATTCTAAAGGCTGCACCATATCAACTCATTGCAGGACAACTATACAAGATGGGCAAGGACCAGATATTAAGAAGATGTGTAATGCCTCATGAGATCCTGCCAATCCTGAGTGAAGTCCATGAAGGCATTGCAGGAGGACACTTCCAAGGGGAAGCCACAGCAAGAAAAGTTCTCCTCGCAGGCTACTGGTGGCCAACACTGTGGGCAGATGCCTATGAATATGTAAAAGGCTGTGATGTATGCCAACGAACTATTAAACCACAACACAAAGACTTCAATCCCCTAACAACAGTTGTTGCACAACAGCCATTTGAAAAATGGGGGATTGATTATGTAGGTCCCATACATCCAGCAGCAAAAGGAACACAGGCATGCTACATCATTGTGGCCACTGATTACTTTACAAAATGGGCTGAAGCTAAAGCAGTCAGAAAGGCAGATGCCAAAAGCACAGCAAGATTCTTGTACGAACATGTGATCACCCGATTCGGATGCCCCCTTGAAATTGTGTCGGATAGAGGCACACATTTTGTCAATGAGGTAATCCAAGAACTCTTGTCTGGCTTCATGGTCATTCATAGAAAAAGCACACCCTACTACCCCCAAGGGAATGGACTAGCAGAATCCACAAACAAAATCATATGCAATATCCTCACCAAGGTAGTAGAACCACAGCGTTCTGATTGGGCAGAGAAACTGAATGCAGCCTTATGGGCATATAGAACCACATTCAAGGTCAGTACAGGGAACACACCTTTTCAATTGGTGTACGGCCTTGAAACCGTGGTCCCACTTGAATTTGTAATACCAAGTCTACGCATCGCAATACAGGAACGCATGGGTGATCATGAGTCCTTGAAAGAAAGGCTCTGTCAGTTGGAAAAGCATACAGAGACAAGACTAGTCGCTTATCATGCCATGACAACAGAAAAACGTCGAAGAAAGGCATGGTTTGACAGGAATCTGAAAGCTAAAGACATCAAGGAAGGTGACTTAGTCCTGTTATACAATGCTAAAGTACATAAGGGAAAACTGAAGTATCTAGGTCAAGGACCCTACCGAGTACGAAAGATGAATCCCATTGGAGCTGTGCTACTTGAAACACTAGATGGAGTCCAATTCAACACAACAATAAACGGGAGCCGACTGAAGCGCTACTACATCAACACGCGAGCCATCCCCGACAAAAACGAAGATTTGGGAAACCAAGTCTTCCTTAGTTAGGATTAGATTGTATCACAAGCACTCACTCGCATATGCACGTTTTTGCACATATAGTTTGCACTAGATTCTTACACGCACACTCACTGCATACGCACGTTTTTTGCACATTAGGGATGTTTGAGTCTTAGTTTCCCTATCAAATCCCACGAATAAGCATATAGTTAGACACATCACATGCACTCACATGATTTTGCATAGACACATAATAGATTGCATAAAAAATAGTATCACACACTTTCATTCCATACTCTCAAAGCATGCAATGAATTCACACGCACTACACAAAGCTATGCTAAAACTCAAGATAAATTGGCAACAGAGTCTGCAGCCTCCGCAATGAGACCCCCGCCAAACATCACAGCCGTCTCCTATATGCAAAAATATCAAACTTGCATACTAATTATCTACAAGCTCAATGCTACGGGTGCAATCGCATCCAACATGTATGCAAGATAGCAAGAAATGACAGCCTCAACAACGAGACCCCCGCCAAATCTCTTCCCAAGAAGATTCGATGGCAGCGTCCGCAACCTCAGCAACGAAATCCCCTCTGGCAATCATAGTCATCTACCCCTCCTTAAGAGGAGATAAGTTTCTTGACTATTGACTACAAATTGTGTGGTGCAAAAGCATTATAGCAGGAACGACTCGCATACCACAAGCTAAATAGCCACTGAATTATGCACATGGCATCCCAACTCTGAAATCAAAATAAGCCATAACCCGAGGACGGGTAATAAAATGGATCCGGGAGTATGTTGACTCTGTGCCAACATGAACTTATGAAGAAAGAGAAGGTGATACAACTTTGTGATACAACTTTGTGTTACAACTTTGTGTTACAACTTCTAGACACAACTTTATGTTACAACTTTGTGTAACAACTTTGTGTTACGAGTTTGTCTACATGAAGAGAGAGAATGTGTTACAACTTTGTGACACAACTTTGTGTTACAACTTTGTGTAACAACTTTGTGTAACAACTTTGTGTTACATCTTCTACATGAAGAGAGAGAATGTGTTACGACTTTGTGATACAACTTTTGTGCCAACATGAACTTATGAAGAAAGAGAAGGTGATACAACTTTGTGATACAACTTTGTGTTACAACTTCTAGACACAACTTTATGTTACGACTTTGTGTAACAACTTTGTGTTACGAGTTTGTCTACATGAAGAGAGAGAATGTGTTACGACTTTGTGATACAACTTTGTGACACAACTTTGTGTTAGAACTTTGTGTTACAACTTTGTGTAACGACTTTGTGTAACGACTTTGTGTTACATGCAGAGAGAGAAGCTCTCCAACTTGTATAAATACCCCATAATGGAATGAAGCCCACACTCTTGGGGCATTGTGTTGAGTCTACATTGGTATTCCAAGCATTTGTCTCAAGTGTCCATGCTTCCTTGCACTGCACGTCCAAAAGCATGTCCTAACCTTGCAACCCTTCTCCCCTCTCCTCCAACCCTGCAACCCATCCTCTCCCTCTCCTCCTCCCTTCTCCCTCCTCCTCCTCCTCCCTCCTCCTCCCTCCTCCTCCTCCTCCTCCTCCTCCCTCCTCCTCCTCCTCCTCTCTCCTCCCTCTCCCTCCTCCTCTTCCCTCCTCCTCCTTCCTCCTCTCTCTCTTACTTCACCCATGCTCTTACACCTTCTTCCTCTCCCACTCCTATGCTTTCCTAAACCCTTAAACTCAATGATCTACGAGGGAGATGAGTTCTCCACCATGTACTCTACTCTGAACCTTGGATCCTTCTCCTAACCCTGAACTCCTTCTAAACCTTGGAACCTCCTTCTGAACCCTGGAACTCTTTCTAACCCTGAACTCTTTCTAAACCCTGGAACCTCCTTCTGAACCCTTAAACTCCTCCTAAACCCTACAACCCCCAATGAAGGCGAAAGCCTTCATTACCCCAACAACAATGGTTTACGTGCCTTTTACACATGCTTGCATTCACCACACTTAAGCCTACGTCTCTCACCGGAACACGACTCGAGGTCCTAAGCTACATATATACTACAACGACAATTCCAATATATCTGTAGGTGACAAAAAGCCTCGGAACCCTGCAACATAGAATACCCAGCTCTTCCTACAAAAGCAGTAGGAAAGAGTCAACACTGGCTGTCACAAAGCAAAGAGGATGCCCAACCATACTGTGCATGATGCAAGTCATGCAAAATATTCCTTAACCACATGCATTACATAGTGGTTGCATTTGTTGCTTTATACTTTGGTTCACTAGAGGAAAGAGAGACTCGTTCTTGCTTCTTACTAAGCCAAGAGATACAAGTTGAACCCAATGAGAAGCAATAGCTGGAAGTGGATCTTCTATCATCGATGTCCCCTTACCAATCTAAGTATGTGAAACCACTCAGAGAAATGTCACAAGCTGAAGCATAATGCAAACCATAAGAGAGAGTGCCATGCACATATCTAAGAGCACTTTTGGCTACATTCCAATGTGTGATAGTAGGACAATGCATAAACTTACTCAACAACCCTGTAGCATAAGCAATGTTTTGTAAAGAAAGAGGGAGAGAGATAGGAGACTCAAGTTCAGCTTTCTTCACAACACACAAAAGAGAGAGGACACAAGGTTGGAGGGTGAAGCTTTTCTTCACTTTTGCACATAACAACAATACAATAGAAGGGGGAAATACCCTATATGTCAAACCTAGAATACGTGGTTCATATGTGAACCCAAACCAAAAACATACGTGGTAGTCTAACTACACCACGAGTACAACTAACATAGGCGGTGACATAAAATGATAGTCATCCAGGAGATGTATCGGGGGTAGAGCTTGATATCTCAACACTCCCCCTCAAGCTCAAATCCATCTCACGTACACCAAGCAAGCTCCTAAATCTGCGAAGCTTCTCGGTACCCAATGCCTTCGTAAAAATATCAGCCACCTGCTCCTCAGTGCTGACATAGACAAGATCAATCTAACCAGCTAGAACCTTCTCTCTCACAAAGTGATAATGCACCTCAATGTGCTTCGTTCTAGCATGATAAACTGGATTATTAGCAAGCATGATGCTGCTAATGTTGTCACAATGAATGACAACTGCTGCATGAATTGACTGTCCCATATCTGCAAGTAGCTTCCGTAACCAAGCTACCTCACATGCAGCCATTGCTGCACCCTGTACTCCGCCTCTGTGCTCGACAAGGCAACTGTTGGCTGCTTCTTGCTGCTCCAACTGATGGCACCACTCCCAAGGGAAAACATAAAACCACTAGTAGATCTCCTGTCTGAGACACTACCAGCCCAGTCAGCATCTGTGTATCCATGTACCTGTAATGCACACCCAGCTTCATAAAACAGTCCATAATGCAATGTGGACTTCACATACCGCAGTATGCGCCTAGCCGCATCCAAATGTGGCTTCCTCGGTGCCTGCATAAACTGACTCACCAGCCCCACAGCATAGCTCAAATCTGGTCTGGTTATAGTCATGTAAATCAAGCTACCTACTATGCGCCTGTACATAGTAATATCTTCAAGAAGCTCACCTATCTCTGCATTGAGCTTCACATTCTGCTCCAATGGAACAGAGATAGGCTTACAGCCTGTCATCCCATATTTGGACAGCATGTCCAAACCGTATTGCCTTTGCAACAGCCATATCCCACTCGGGGATCTAATAACCTCAATGCCCAAGAAGTAACGCAGCTCTCCCAAATCCTTCATCTCAAATTTCTGCTTCAACAGCAGCTTCACTTCATTAATGTCTGCATCACTATCACCTGTAATAATCAAGTCATCAACATAGATGACTATAAGCACAATCCCTCTGTTTGTCCTTTTCACATAAAGTGAAAAATCTGAATTGGAAATCTGAAATCCAATAGTGACAAGATATTGCCCTATCTTGTCTGACCATGCCCTCGGCGCCTGTTTTAAGCCATACAAGGCTTTGCGTAACCTGCATACAAAATCGGGATGTGAATTATCCTCATAACCTTTCGGCTGCATCATATAAACCTCTTCCTGCAAATCACCATGCAAGAAGGCATTTTTCACATCCATCTGATGCAAAGACCATCCCTTTGCAGCAGCCATAGCAATTACTGCTCTCACGGTTGCCATCCTTGCAACTGGGCTGAAAGTTTCCTCATAGTCAATTCCATATGTCTGTGCAAAACCTTTGGCAACCAATCTTGCCTTGTACCTGCTAACAGACCCATCAGCATTGTGCTTTACTTTGTAAACCCACTTGCAGCCAATAGCCTTCTTATCATGAGGCAAAGGCATCAAATCCCAAGTGTGGTTTGCATCCAAGGCAGCCATCTCTTCATCCATAGCTGCTTCCCGATTTTGTGTTCGCTACAGTTTAGGATAGCTTTGATGCCAAGGGAATTCTAGTGCACATGCTCGGTCTATTGATGCTTCTTTTACTGCCATTAATAAATGGTATTTGGATAGTGGTGCTACTAAGTACGACTCCTAGAAAGAAGTGGTTTGGGAAAATCTCACCTATTCATGGAAGACAGGTTACATGTGCAAATGATGCATCACCGAACATCACAGGAGTGGGAGATATTTCCATCCTTTTGGATTTAGGCAAGAAAAAATACATTTGTGATGTTTGATATGTCCCATATTTGAGAAAGAATTTAATTTTAGTTTCTTTTATTGCCCATGTTCAACACATGCTTGTTCAGTTTCAAGATTATCAATGTAGGAACAAGGATCCCAAGAAAGGTTATGAAATTGTGGCAACACGTACTTATGATAAAGGGCTATACAAGCTTGATGCTCAACCCTATGTACATCAAGATTTGGTTTTCTCATTTTCTTCTCCCAATGATTTATGGCATGCCAATTTTGGCCATGTTCATCATAGGGCATTGGCCTACTTGTACAATAACGAAATGGTTCATGGAATGCCACAATTACAACAGCTAGATAATGAAGTGTGTGCTCTTGGCAAATTGCACCATCTTCATTTCAAGAAGGATGCCTCAAGGGTTCAGTGAAAGCCACTAGAGTTTTGTACATCATACACAGTGATGTATGTGGTCCCATGAATGTGACAACCCATAGAGGGGCAAGGTATTTTGTTACCTTCATTGATGATTATTCTAGATTCACATGGATCTTCCTCATGAATACTAAATCTAAAGTGTATTATTGGTTCAAAGAGCTCAAAGGCCAAACCAATACTAGGATACAAACATTTTGTTCAGATGATGGGGGAGAGTACACATCAAATGCCTTTGAAGGGTATTTGAAGGAAAATGAAATCAAGCATCACAAGGTCGTGCCATACACACCGCAACACAATCCTATTTCAAAGAGAAGGAATGGGACACTTATGAAAATGACAAGATGCATGCTGAAATGAAAGAAAGTATCAAAGGCATTTTGAAGAGAGGCCGATATTACAACCACATACATACAAGAAAAGATGCCCTACAAAAGCATTGGCCAATGTGACAACTTTTGGGAGGCTTTACGGCTCAATGCCAAAGGTTCATCATTTCAGAGTGTTTGGATCATTTGCTTATGCTTTGATTACATCTTAGCTTAGATCAAAGCTTGATGACAAAAGCATCAAATGCATTTTTTGTTGGACATAGCACAAGAAGTAAAGGCTTCAAGCTCTATGATCCATCAATCAAGAAGATAATAATAAGCATAGATGTTGCATTTGCTAAAAATGAATGCATGCAACCCACTAGTGTGGATTTGCCACCATATAATGATGTTACTTTGGATATAATTCAGTTTGAGGATGATGATATGGTTTCTCTAGAGGATAATCCTTCTTCCTCTCATACTTCAACTAGTTTGCCACATGTTGAGGGTGATTCTCCCTCAAATGTTCTAGATGAGGAGCCAGCTAGTGAGGGAAAACAACCTAATGTTTGGATACATTACCACTGTCATGGAGTCAGTCAACCTTAGGATACAACTCCAAGTGGTACAGCTAGTGGTACAACTAAGAAATCCATTCCAAAATGAGCAAGGTTGACAATTCAAGATGCAAAGGATCAGCCTACTTTGGGGAAATCTAGCACAAACACAAAAAGTGCTGTTGTACTCAAAGTTTATGGCGACCCACCAAGAGTCACACTTGGGTCACGTCATGGTCACCTCAGCAACATGCCAAGTTGTTAGACCTTGGTCATACCTAGTCGCAGTCACATCTTGGACTTGACATGGACATGACTTGGACATGACATGACTTGACATGGACATGACGGAAGCAATACATGACTGAAGAGTGCCAAACCTCAACCTCGACTCACCATGGTCAAAGTCAATCAGAGGGAAGTATTGGCGCAATGGTACGCGGGATACACCTGTTGGTGCACATGGGAAGCAGTCCAACAGTTAAGAGGCATAGGTGGTGCACCAACCCTCTCAACCAACTAGTATCAGGAGCGCAGGAGAACACATGGAGCACGGGATTCACTGACCCAGGACAGGCTGGAGTGTTGCAGAAGCCATCAAGGACAGAGCGGCCCACAAACGGTGGAATGGCTAAGGATGGCTAAGGGTGCAAGAAGGCAACCAATAGGAAGAAGGTGGGGAGATTGGTAGCGGGGGGTGGAGCAGAGGAGGAGAAGGTGAAGAGGGGGAAAGGGGAAAGGAGAGGGACATTCTGGCAGGGACGAGAGGCGGGAGTGAAGGAGTGAGAGGCTAGAGTCAAGAGCTCGCCTCGTGTGTATCTTCGGGGAGTGTATCAGTCATCCTGCTTTTCTAATGAGTTATGCTACTTCCCATCTCTGCTCGCTACTCTAAAATCTCTTTTCGTTGTGTTCTCCTCCCCTCCTCTCCCTTCACCTGGTACAACGGACCTGTGTCATGTGGTTGAAGTTCCTTGCTGTTCATGTCGAGGGATGGCTTTCATGATGTTGTTCCGCTCTGGTCTTCTTCTTGCTCACATCACTTCAGCACTTGTACCGCTTGCACATAGTTGACACCATCTACCGCTTGCACATAGTTGACACCATCGACAAGCACTCACCTACGTACCATCAGTGACACTTATGGCACGTCCTACTCGCTTCTCGCACCAGTGGCCCTAGGCCTCTGGTAATACTTCCGGAAGTGTTAGGAAACCCCCCCCCCCTCAGACAGTTTATGGCGATCACGGTGGGACACTGCTGGTGTTGAGTAGCACGAGTGAAGTGGTGATCTAGGGTCCTAGAGAGAGGTCTTATGCCGAGTAGTTCTGAAACATTTGAAGGAGCTAGTGAGAGAACTAGGAGGTACTTGAGGAGAGTGGAGAAAAGACTTCCGGCAGACCAAACTAGGTACAAGAAGCATTACGTGCGACGAAAGTTTGCGAAGTCCTCGACTCGAGCACAAAGTGAGCCCATTGGAGCAGTAGCCAGAGCAAGTAACTTCATCGACACTCTCATTGACTTGGACCAACAAGAACCCTGGTGGTCAGATCCGGACTCCGGAGAAGAAGAAGTGCAAAGCGGAGAACAGGTGAAAGAAGAGGGTACTGAGGACGAGGACTCCTCAGGGACTCATCAAGGTCAAGGCAGCCCCTCTCCTCCTCCTGCAACGATGTCTTCATCAACCACCTCTTCTACCGAAGTGGTGACTCCATTTGCTCCCGCCTCAACCTCTTGTGGACAAGCTGCTACCTCATCTGTTATGCATAGCTCCGGGCTCCTAGCTAATCCCTCTTCTATATCTATTCCATTGGGGGGTACTTTTGCTCCGGCCATGCCTTTACCTGCCATGATGGTTTCATCTCCCTTTCCATCCACACAGGTGTTGCCTTTTCCACTACCTTCTTCCTTCCCTTCTGCTTACTCATCAACTTCATCCCTCTCTTTCCCAAATGCTCTCCCATCCTCTTTCACCCCCACATCTTCCATGTTCTCACCCTTTCCCTCTGCAACATCGAGACCCCCCACTTACGCCCTACCATCTGGGTACACTTCCTCTATGACTACATCAGTAGTGACTTCTCCATTGTGGTCCTCCACAGGAGGGGTTGTCGGGGTGGTCTCCTCCTCGGAAGCACCAACACTCATTACAACCCCATCGGGACTCCCTCCAACTCTTGCATCCTCTCCAACCTCTCGGGGGGGGATGGCCCCCTCTCCAACCTCTCGGGTGGGGACGGCCGTTCTCAGTCCTCCAAACAGAGCGAGACTTCTCGAGCTACTCAACAAGGTCCACGTGAAGACTCAAAAGTTCAAAGGCCACCTCCATGAAGATGCGGAAGCTCATGTGAGGAAGTTCCTCACAACATGTAGAGCTAAAGGTGTGGAGAATGAGCATGCGTTCCTTCACATCTTTCCCTCGTCATTGGAGGATGCTGCGGATGTATGGTACAGTCAATTTCCTCCGGACCACTTCCAGACGTGGACAGACCTAAGGGAGGAATTCTTACGCACTTTCAAGTTGGAAAAATTCGAACACATGATTGTCCAAGAGTTATCCACTGACACCATGAAGCCTGGAGAGAGCATCTCTGAGATGTACACAAGGATGAGGGTCTTGGCGGCAAAGATGTCGGTGCCACCCAATGACGCCGTCATGAAGGGGTGGTTTTTGAAGGCCTTACCCTCCACCATTGCTATAAGGTTGGTTGACAAACTTCCTGAGCATGCCTCACTACAAGAATTTCTGAGGGAAGCGGTGAAGATGGAACGGTCCCAGTTAAGTTTCGCCTCAACACCCGCTCAGACCGCCCAACTTCCGAGAGAAGAGGGCTCACAGGCATGGCAGCAACTCAAGAAGGAATTAGAAGAAATCAAAGAAGGTCTGAAAGACAGAACAAAAGTGGATGGACCGTCACCCTTTGAAGCTCAGATAAGAAGTGGTCTCTGGTGCACGGACTGCAAGGGTTCTGGCTATGGCTACTGGGAATGTCCATCGAAGCATAAGGTACCCACCCCAACCTCCTTTTGCACATTTTGTGAAATTCATGGACATGATGCCTCCGAGTGTAGGTATCTTAAGGGGTTGAGGAAGCTTCTGCCGGAGTATCCAATTGGGGAGCCACTGGTGGCTACAATCAACAAAGCTGCACCGACCACTTCAGGGCCAGTACCCCTAGCTTCAGCCCCTGTGAAGGCACCTGAACCACCCACCCACCCTATCATTCCACCTCCACTACTTCCTAATCCTCCTTTGCTCCAAGCTCCTACTCCTAGTGAATTTGGGGCTCCATACTTCTACCCTCCGCCCTACTATGCACAGTATCAACCACCTATGTCAGGGGGTGGATATGGACCCCCTTATGTTCGCGGTCGACGGGGTGGGTTCCGAGGTGGACGTGGAGGCAGAGGTACCAACTTTCGCAGGCCCATCATGTGCTATAGATGTGGCGAGTATGGCCACTACCAAGATGATTGTACACAACCATTTGGGGGACCCTCTTGTACACAGTGCAACACAAATGACCACTACACCAGAGATTGTCCCAATGGCAGAAGGGAATTAACATCGCAAGTCAACATGGTTGATGTAGTAGTGGCGGGGGAGGGTGACAAACCCCATTTGATTGGTGCAGTGTTGGGAGCTGTGACTAGGTCACAAATGAGTCACAAATGAAGGGTGACAGTAGTAAGGATGATTCAACATCAATATCGGAGGCCTCATCACACCAACTAACACCAGCTCAGTCACTAGAAGAGCATCCCCGCCTCCTTCCTCCAAGGTGGACAGTGGGCACAAGACTACATCGCCCTTGTCCTCTCCTGTAACTGGATTAGAAAGGACCCGAGGGGCCGCACAGCCATCAAGACCTATCAATAGCTCTAAAACTACCTCAGCTCCAAGTGAGCAATCTATGCCTTCAAGGTATCAGGAGGAGGTGATCAGGAGTGTCACCAAAGATCTTCAATCTAGTTCTGAAGATGAAGGAGTCACACCTCAGTTTCCTTCCCGCAAGTCCAAAATAGTGAGGTTTGCAACAGAAGTGACAACTTCAGGGCAAAAACATGAAGAGTCGCAGGCAGGCCCATCCACCTTCCACTCAGGAAGCACAATGAAGCAAGAGAAGGAAAAAGGGGTGAAGCCTAGTAGTGCCAAAGAAAAGGGGAAATGGGTGATGGGAGAGTCACCACAGGAAATATTGACTGAGAATCCAGAGGCACCTCCTCTCCCTCGCGTAAGCTTCGACCCTCGGCCAGAAGCTCGGCGGATGAAGGCACAAAAGATTGCTGCTACTGTCCAGCCCTATTCTTTGATGGATGACTTGATGGATTTTAGGCCCAATATCACCTTACGACAACTCTGTCAATTGTCTCCACATATCAAGCATCAGACTATTGCATTTGTAAATCGCATGCCAGGAGGGCGCCAAAGGGGATCTGTTCAGGGCGGACCCACGCCAGAGACAGTAACAGTTCAAGATGGAGTAACACTAGACAATTGCTCAGCCTATGCTGCCCTCACATGTGAACAAAGTCCCAAGCTCGCAGTGGAGATCAATGGGGTGGAGCTGAAAGATGTTTTCTTGGATGGTGGGGCAGCAGTAAACATCATGCCGAGAGGTACTCTTCAACAACTGGGTTTGAAATTGACAACTGACGTACATTTCCAAGTACGCATGGCGGATCAACGCAAGGTGAAGCCTATGGGGGCTGTAAAAGGTGTTCACATGAAGATTGGGGGAGTTACATTCCTGTCCAATTTTGTTGTACTTAATATGACAGAGGGTGAGCAGACTTATCCTCTACTTCTTGGTAGACCATGGTTACGCTCAGCAAAGGCCATTCAAGATTGGTCAAGTGATGAAGTTCGACTACCTTTGGGATCCACATCCTTAGAAATAGACATGGTTACTGGAAGGGCCCACCACCGACCTGTGGAACTTGGGGAAGAGGATTTTGAAGAAGAAGGAGGGGTGGAAGAGGAGCGATGGGCACTTGGGGATTGGCCCCTACAGGAAGAAGAGTTGGCCTATGTGGAGGACTCACCCTTCCAAGGTGAAACCGATGTAACAGCGGCACGAGATGTTGGTGAGAGCTTGACGTACTTGTTGGAACATGCTAGACCAGATGAGGAAGAAGCTGTCATCTTGGATTGGATGGGGGCCCTGGGATCCTTAGCCATCAACATGGTGGAGTTGTGTCCAGAAGAGGATCCTGAAGCCCATTTTGGTACTTCACGGAATGCGCAAGAGGTGAGCCAGGAAGCCTGTTCCCCACCTGGTTTGGCTGATCTCATGTATGAACGGATGCCTTTTGGCCTTCTTAATAATCCCCACATGTATCAGCGAATGATGTCCGCAAGTACCAGACCAAGTGGTGGGGAGGCCACCAGGGTGACTCAAAGACAAGACCATGAAGCAGCAATGGAAGCAATGGATGCACACGACATGGATGCCTCACACCAAGAAAATGATCATGGGGTCACAACAGAGGAGGAAGAGGATCCTATGCAAGAAGATGATGTGAGCGAGCAGAGCATAATGATGGACCTGAAGAGAACACTTATGAATCTATGGAAGAAGAAGATGACCACATAGATCATAGGCTGGCTGAGCACAATGATGGTATTGGAGAATACACTCATGGATCTGCAGAAGAAGAGGATGATCACCTACTTACTGATGTCACTCAAAGGCAGGAGGTACCGGAAATGACTCTTGGAAGGGTTATTGAATCCATTATGCAATCTGACCAACCTAGGAGGGGCCAAGAGGCCAGTCAATTTGAAGGAGCCGTCCACATTCACACTGGAGTCTGGAACTTCAGACCTTCAAGGCAAGCCCACAGCATACAGGGAGAAGAAGATGTCGCGGACCTTGTTCTACTCGACTTATATATGTCAGAAGCTGACTCCCCAACGACACAGGAGGTTCATGACACTACATACGAGGTGGTTGGACTACCATATAGAGGAATGCTCAAGCAAGCACAAAAAGGAAAGAAGAGAATGGGCCCAACTGTTGCATCTACATTTCAACCATTTCCAGAACACACCCAACCGTCCTATCCGAGCTCTTGGATGGAAGAAGTAGTGGGGAATTTTTCTCTAGATGATTCTCCTGCGCACCCAGCAGTGGGAGTAGAAGAACCGAACAACTCCGCATCAGGAAGCATACCTCAGGTTGACCATGCCAGGGATTGGAGGTATCTGAACATAGGGACAGAAGACCAACCGCGACATCTTAAGGTAGCCAGTTGGGTCTGGGAACATGACTATCTCCTTGCTGCATTGTCTGATTTTTTTCAAGAGTATGTTGATGTCTTTGCCTGGTCATATAAGGATTTAAAGGGAGTACCCACTGAGTTCATGGAACATCGCATCGATCTATATCCGGAAGCAGAGCCGGTGATCAGTGGACCATATCGCATGAATCCTAACTATGGCAAGGCTGTCCATGCTGATATTCGAAAGATGGAGCAAGCAGGGTTGATCTACCCTGTTGACTACTCCGAATGGCTTAGTGGCATCGTAGTGGTACCCAAAAGAGAGACTCGAAAACTCCGAGTTTGTGTCGACTATAGGAGTTTGAATACCGCCACACGTCGAGATAGGTTTCCTCTCCCCTTCACTGACAGGGTGCTAGAAACAGTGGCTGGTCATGCTCTCTACTCCTTCATGGATGGATACAGTGGGTATAACCAGGTTCGGGTGCGAGAGCAAGATCAGTTAAAGACTACCTTCGTCACCCAATGGGGAACCTATGCTTACCGGATGATGCCTTTTGGTCTATGAAATGCACCAGCCACGTTTCAACGTCTTGTCACCAAACTCTTCCAAGAGAACATCGGAAAGTTCCTTGAGGTATTCTTGGATGACTTCTCTGTGTTCAATGGTAAGAATGCTTCTCACCTCGAACCTGCTATTCAAACTGATCACATGAGTAAGTTGAGGTGGGTTTTTGATAAGTGCAGAGAAGCTAGGTTGTGCTTGAATCCGGACAAATGCTTCTTCCTCTCCTTGCGAGGGGTCCTCCTTGGCCACATCGTCTCAGCTAAGGGAATGACCACGGACCCAGCAAAGGTGGAAGTGATATTGACCTTGCCTATTCCTCGCACACCCAGAGAAGTCAAGTCTTTTTTGGGACATGTGGGTTATTATAGAAGATTCATCAGGTCCTATGCCGACATAGCGGTGGCGTTGACGGAACTCCTTCGGCAGGAGCAGTCCTTCAACTGGTCGGCACCTCAACAACTGGCATTTGACAACCTCAAGGATCGTCTAGTAAAGGCACCCATCTTGCGGCAACCTCAATGGGATGTCATTTTTCATGTGCATGTAGATGCAAGTGGGCTGGCCATTGGGGCGATATTGGCCCAACCAGATGAAGAGCACAAACTCGACCTACCTGTGTACTTTGCAAGTAGACAACTCAACGGAGCAGAAAGAAACTATAGCACCACTGAACGCGAAGGCTTGGGCATGGTCTATGCCATGACAAAGTATCGGCAGTAAGTTTATCATCATTACTGATCATCAAGCTCTCAAGTACTTACTGAACAAACCAACGCTTGGGGGGAGGGTGAGTAGGTGGATTCTTCTATTTCAAGAGTTTGACTTTGACATCCTAGTGAGAGCAGGCCGACTACATCAACCAGCAGACATCAACCAGCAGACCACTTGTCAAGGATCTCTTCAGGTGAAGCAGCCATAGGAGTTGATGATGACCTTCCAGATGCGGGCCTCTTCCATGTCGATGCCACAGTACCAAAAGATGACTGCCTGTTTGCGGTGGATAGCTTTCCCCCATGGTATGCAAACATTGTACAATTGTTGTCTACAGGGGAGTTCTACAAAGGGTTAACTCCAGCACAAAAGCGGAGGCAGATTCTTTAGGCTGCTCCTTTCAAACTAATCGCGGGTCAGCTGTACAAGTTGGGGAAGGACCACATATTGAGGAGGTGTGTGCTCCCTCATGAAACACAAGACATCCTTCAGGAGGCTCACTCAGGAATGGGGGGAGGTCATATGGCACCAGAGGCCACTGCTAGAAGCCTTCCCTGACACACCCTCCTCCTTAATCCTTCTTCACCTCTCTCTCACTCAGGTTCACCTCTCTGTCACCCATGTTCACCTCCAGGTCACCCCTGTTCACTCCTATGTCAACTCCCCATGTTCACCTCTCTGTCACCCCTGTTCACCTCCAGGTCACCCCTGTTCACCTCCAGGTCACCCCTGTTCACTCCTCTGTCAACTTCCCATGTTCACCTCTCTGTCACCCATGTTCACTCCCAGGTCACCCCTGTTCACCTCCAGGTCACCCCTGTTCACTCCTATGTCAACTCCTGTTCACTCCTCTGTCAACTCCCCATGTTCACCTCTCTGTCACCCATGTTCACCTCTCTGTCACCCATGTTCACTCCCAAGTCACCCCTGTTCACTCCTATGTCAACTCCCCATGTTCACCTCTCTGTCACCCATGTTCACTCCTAGGTCACCCCTGTTCACTCAGGTCACCCCTGTTCACTCCTCTGTCAACTCCCCATGTTCACCTCTCTGTCACCCATGTTCACTCCGAGGTCACCCCTGTTCACTCCTATGTCAACTCCTGTTCACTCCTCTGTCAACTCCCCATGTTCACCTCTCTGTCACCCATGTTCACCTCTCTGTCACCCATGTTCACCTCCAGGTCACCCCTGTTCACTCCTCTGTCAACTCCCCATGTTCACCCCTCTATCACCCATGTTCACTCCCAGGTCACCCCTGTTCACTCCTATGTCAACTCCTGTTCACTCCTCTGTCAACTCCCCATGTTCACCTCTCTGTCACCCATGTTCACTCCCAGGTCACCCCTGTTCACCTCTAGGTCACCCCTGTTCACCTCTATGTCAACTCCCCATGTTCACCTCTCTGTCAGCCATGTTCACTCCTAGGTCACCCCTGTTCACCTCTAGGTCACCCCTGTTCACTCCTCTGTCAACTCCCCATGTTCACCTCTCTGTCACCCATGTTCACTCCCAGGTCACCCCTGTTCACTCCTATGTCCACTCCTGTTCACTCCTCTGTCAACTCCCCATGATCACCCATGTTCACTCCCAGGTCACCCCTGTTCACTCCTATGTCAACTCCTGTTCACTCCTCTGTCAACTCCCCATGATCACCTCTCTGTCACCCATGTTCACTCCTAGGTCACCCCTGTTCACCTCCAGGTCACCCCTGTTCACTCCTATGTCAACTCCCCATGTTCACCTCTTTGTCACCCATGTTCACTCCTAGGTCACCCCTGTTCACCTCCAGGTCACCCATGTTCACTCCTATGTCAACTCCCCATGTTCACCTCTCTGTCACCCATGTTCACTCCTAGGTCACCCCTGTTCACCTCCAGGTCACCCCTGTTCACTCCTATGTCAACTCCCCATGTTCACCTCTCTGTCACCCATGTTCACCTCTCTGTCACCCATGTTCACCTCCAGGTCACCCCTGTTCACTCCTATGTCAACTCCCCATGTTCACCTCTCTGTCACCCATGTTCACCTCTCTGTCACCCATGTTCACCTCCAGGTCACCCCTGTTCACTCCTATGTCAACTCCCCATGTTCACCTCTCTGTCACCCATGTTCACCTCTCTGTCACCCATGTTCACCTCCAGGTCACCCCTGTTCACTCCTATGTCAACTCCCCATGTTCACCTCTCTGTCACCCATGTTCACTCCTAGGTCACCCCTGTTCACTCCCAGGTCACCCCTATTCACTCCTCTGTCAACTCCCCATGTTCACCTCTCTGTCACCCATGTTCACTCCTAGGTCACCCCTGTTCACCTCCAGGTCACCCCTGTTCACTCCTATGTGAACTCCCCATGTTCACCTCTCTGTCACCCATGTTCACTCCTAGGTCACCCCTGTTCACCTCCAGGTCACCCCTGTTCACTCCTCTGTCAACTTCCCATGTTCACCTCTCTGTCACCCATGTTCACTCCCAGGTCACCCCTGTTCACCTCCAGGTCACCCCTGTTCACTCCTATGTCAACTCCTGTTCACTCCTCTGTCAACTCCCCATGTTCACCTCTCTGTCACCCATGTTCACCTCTCTGTCACCCATGTTCACTCTCAGGTCACCCCTGTTCACTCCTATGTCAACTCCCCATATTCACGTCTCTGTCACCCATGTTCACTCCTAGGTCACCCCTGTTCACTCCAGGTCACCCCTGTTCACTCCTAGGTCACCCCCGTTCACTCCAGGTCACCCCTGTTCACTCCTCTGTCAACTCCCCATGTTCACCTCTCTGTCACCCATGTTCACTCCGAGGTCACCCCTGTTCACTCCTATGTCAACTCCTGTTCACTCCTCTGTCAACTCCCCATGTTCACCTCTCTGTCACCCATGTTCACCTCCAGGTCAACCTCCAGGTCACCCCTGTTCACTCCTCTGTCAACTCCCCATGTTCACCTCTCTGTCACCCATGTTCACTCCCAGGTCACCCCTGTCACTCCTATGTCAACTCCTGTTCACTCCTCTGTCAACTCCCCATGTTCACCTCTCTGTCACCCATGTTCACTCCCAGGTCACCCCTGTTCACCTCTATGTCAACTCCCCATGTTCACCTCTTTGTCAGCCATGTTCACTCCTAGGTCACCCCTGTTCACTCCCAGGTCACCCCTGTTCACCTCTAGGTCACCCCTGTTCACCTCTATGTCAACTCCCCATGTTCACCTCTCTGTCACCCATGTTCACTCCTAGGTCACCCTTGTTCACTCCAGGTCACCCCTGTTCACTCCTTTGTCAACTCCCCATGTTCACCTCTCTGTCACCCATGTTCACTCCCAGGTCACCCCTGTTCACTCCTCTGTCAACTCCTGTTCACTCCTCTGTCAACTCCCCATGTTCACCTCTCTGTCACCCATGTTCACCTCTCTGTCACCCATGTTCACCTCCAGGTCACCCCTGTTCACTCCTCTGTCAACTCCCCATGTTCACCTCTCTGTCACCCATGTTCACTCCCAGGTCACCCATGTTCACTCCCAGGTCAACTCCTGTTCACTCCTCTGTCAACTCCCCATGATCACCCATGTTCACTCCCAGGTCACCCCTGTTCACTCCTATGTCAACTCCTGTTCACTCCTCTGTCAACTCCCCATGATCACCTCTCTGTCACCCATGTTCACTCCTAGGTCACCCCTGTTCACCTCTAGGTCACCCCTGTTCACTCCTATGTCAACTCCCCATGTTCACCTCTCTGTCACCCATGTTCACTCCTAGGTCACCCCTGTTCACTCCTATGTCAACTCCCCATGTTCACCTCTCTGTCACCCATGTTCACTCCTAGGTCACCCCTGTTCACCTCCAGGTCACCCCTATTCACTCCTATGTCAACTCCCCATGTTCACCTCTCTGTCACCCATGTTCACCTCTCTGTCACCCATGTTCACCTCCAGGTCACCCCTGTTCACTCCTATGTCAACTCCCCATGTTCACCTCTCTGTCACCCATGTTCACCTCTCTGTCACCCATGTTCACCTCCAGGTCACCCCTGTTCACTCCTATGTCAACTCCCCATGTTCACCTCTCTGTCACCCATGTTCACCTCCAGGTCACCTCTGTTCACTCCTATGTCAACTCCCCATGTTCACCTCTCTGTCACCCATGTTCACTCCTAGGTCACCCCTGTTCACTCCCAGGTCACCCCTGTTCACTCCTCTGTCAACTCCCCATGTTCACCTCTCTGTCACCCATGTTCACTCCTAGGTCACCCCTGTTCACCTCCAGGTCACCCCTGTTCACTCCTATGTCAATTCCCCATGTTCACTTCTCTGTCACCCATGTTCACCTCCAGGTCCCCCTTGTTCACTCCTAGGTCACCCCTGTTCACTCCTTTGTCAACTTCCCATGTTCACCTCTCTGTCACCCATGTTCACTCCCAGGTCACCCCTGTTCACTCCTATGTCAACTCCTGTTCACTCCTATGTCAACTCCCCATGTTGACCTCTCTGTCACCCATGTTCACTCCTAGGTCACCCCTGTTCACCTCCAGGTCACCCCTGTTCACTCCTATGTCAACTCCCCATGTTCACCTCTCTGTCACCCATGTTCACCTCTCTGTCACCCATGTTCACCTCCAGGTCACCCCTGTTCACTCCTATGTCAACTCCCATGTTCACCTCTCTGTCACCCATGTTCACCTCTCTGTCACCCATGTTCACCTCCAGGTCACCCCTGTTCACTCCTATGTCAACTCCCCATGTTCACCTCTCTGTCACCCATGTTCACTCCTAGGTCACCCCTGTTCACTCCCAGGTCACCCCTGTTCACTCCTCTGTCGACTCCCTATGTCCACCTCTCTGTCGCCCATGTTCACTCCTAGGTCACCCCTGTTCACCTCCAGGTCACCCCTGTTCACTCCTATGTCAATTCCCCATGTTCACTTCTCTGTCACCCATGTTCACCTCCAGGTCACCCTTGTTCACTCCTAGGTCATTACCTTAGAGGCATAAACTCCCCATTCTATGGCAAGAATGTAGTTTTATGTTGATCCTATGGTGCTATAGACACTGGATTGTATCCTAAGAACCCATCTAAGAAGTTGTAAGCCTCTTTGCCTATGACTCTTTCCAAGACGTGCTCCGTGAAGGGCAGCGGGGTAATGATCTTTATGAGTCATTGTTTACTTTCTTGAGATCAATGCATCCTCTAACCTTGCTGTTCTTTCTTAGTATTATGACAATGGGGGACACCTAGTCTGTATGATCACTCTCATAAATGAACCCTATATCGATTTGTGTATGTATCTCTTCTCGAAAAATCATTGCATACTTTGGGTTCATCGGCGGATAGGGTCACTGCCACACCGGTCTAATGTCATCCATTATAGGGATGACTCATTGATTAATGGAGTATAATATGGTCATCTAGGACACTCTTCAAAGAAAGTAGAGAAAGAAACAAGCATGTGGTTTTAAGGCATTATGGCAACTTTATGCATGGTTGACATTTACAAAGTTCCAAGGAGAAAACTCAGTAACAAAATTATTTGCATTTGTACCTTGAATGAGAATTTATTATTATATGGCACATAAATTGTGCATTCCAAAAAATATATTATTATAAGAATTGATGATTATATTGCACAAAATTGTGCATTCCAAAGAGGTTCTTGGGTGGGTGAAACATGATATGCAAAATTTGCCATGGAAGTTAATTTCTTTTTAAATTGTAAATGTATCATGATCCTATTGAACCACTTTTAAACTCACACATTGAATGGTCTGTTGAGAATTATTAAATCAGTCACAAAAAGAACCATATGGAACAACAACATATTAAGTTGTATCGTATTATATGGATTTCATGTTTTGTAATGCAACATGGAGGTATTTGAGGGTGTGAAAAATAATGATGAACCCACTCTTCTAAAGGCTTAGGGTAGTGTTGGTGATGAACTAGCCCTATTTCTTTTTTATGCAGGTTTCACTCACAACATTATCTCATCAGAATTAGCTTCATCATTCGGTATAGTACTTGATCCGGATCTTGCAAAGAGGGCTACTAGAGCTTTCAAAGAAATGCCAAGCTCTTCACTTGTGATGATTGGGAGCAAGCTAAGATTTCACTTACAAGCCAACCTATGATTATCAAGAGAAGACCATGACAATTTGACATCATGGATGTGGCTTCACTATTACAGTCGAATTAACAAGAAGTCTTATTCCTACCATGCCATGTCTAGGTACCCAAAGTTTTACTTGATTTATGTAAGAGGTTTCTCAGAGCACTAGATATAGGGGCCATGGAGGGGATGCCTTTTCTCTTTCTTGCTTAGTGCATCAGGGTTGACCTCTAGCTCTATTTCTTTTCCTCTTCATGGAAGATTTTTTGTGCTCTTCGACGACTAGCCTCACAAGGATGTGCTTCTTGTTTGGCAAGTGGAGGAGCTACTAGACAGAGTCTCTAAACAATATAGACCTTTTTGTGGAGGTCACAATAGAGAGTCTAAAGGCAATTTGAGATGCCTTTGGGTCAAGTATCTAGGGCAAAGATCAATAGGGCTAAATCAATGGGATTCCTGATGACAACTAAGGAGATTCAAGAGATCCTAGACTGAGGACCTCTCTTGGCTTCCATTGGATCCCATTAGGTTACCAGACAGTGAGGTACTTAGGATGTCAGGTGGGCATTAAGATATTGATAGAGCAGTGGATTGCCCTGGTGCTAGAGAGTGTCCGATGTAAGCTTTTGTATTGGGTCTTGGCCTATCTCTTCCTAGTAGAGTGAGACTTCGTGGCCAACTAGGTCCTCTTGGCCCCACAAGCCTTATAGCATTCGCAACTACCATCATGTACACTTTGTGGCGTTGGCTTTGCCAACACATTCTATGTCGTACGCGCTAGTAACCCCAAAACTCCCATGAATGGGCATATAAGCTCATATCTCTTGCTGTATGCATCATCAAAGCCATACTCCAATAATCTCGGCTTCAACAGAGTGGAGTGACAAAAGCATATGTTTTACTAAGTCTAAATCTGAGACTTCTCCCAAGATGATGCTGCTCATTTTGTTTATAGCCTACATCTCCCCTAAACCCCTCACCATTCTATCCATAAATGAGTCTCTCTGCTTCGCACTCCCACAATCATAGAAGTAGCTACTCCTACCATATTCCTTTGGCTCATAGCTCACATATCAATCCATGTGTACTCACACCGGTCTTGGTTAGTGGACGCATTGGTGAAGTAGCAATTAGCCACATGTCAATATGTGATTGGACCTCCTTTTTTCTCACCCCCTAACCTCTGCCTAAACCTCTACATGATTCTCATGGGTTCCTTCTCCTCCCTCACATTTTAGGGATTGTTTTGGGTCAGTGCTAGGTTACTAAATCTCTTTGCTTGGTGGCTTTTGGAGCTCTCTCACAGGACTACCTCTTCTTTCTAGCTGGCTCTAGAGGGCTGGAGATTGGTTGAGCACAAGAGAGAATGGCTACCTCCATGATCATCATTTTGGCAAAGTCCCAACACCCTTGCAGCATTCAATGGCAGACCTATGCTAATCAACAACCCATAAACATGTTCCCAAACGAAATAGGTGTCTTAATGCCCAAATACAATCCAGTGTACCACATATGTGCCAGCACTAATATAACAACATATAGATAAACAGAGTCCACAACACAAAGTGATCATATAAGTGCAGTACATGTGCTTACTGCAGTGTGAAACCCTCCCATGAGTGCACAAGTATAGTTGCCTCTTACACTTGGAACCAGGACCCTCATGGGCTGTGTATGTGTAACCCATATAATACCAAGCATACAACCATAGTAATTCTCATGGGTCCTTGCAATTGTGAAGTCCACTCAATTGCAAATGTCACCAATCACTTCGGACATTCACCATCCACTCAATATCTCAATCCAAAACCGATGCTTGGACACCCAGCACCATGGCTAACCCATCTCTTATGCAACTAAATCTATATTTGGCTTAATATCCCTCAAGCACATGATAAAGTCTTGCAATTAGCACCTAAATCATCACTCCAACCCAAAAACTTAAAAAAGTACAAGAGGTAAGCAAACCCTAGCATGCACACATAGAGCCTACTTTCTAAACTCGCCTACATTTTAGTAAGTTCTACTCACCTTTGGCAAGATAATTGTGTGCAAAGGTGCATCTCTATCTCCACAAGGCCCTTAAAGGCTGGGCATGCATCAGACCCAGCTCCTTCAACATAATTTCTGTTGCCCTTGCAGGCTTGGAAATAGAAGTCATCATTCATTCTTGACCTTCTTTAACTTCTCTGTAGTTGTATTCCCTTCAGCCTTTGACTTCAACGTCAGTATATCTACTTCAAGCATTGCAAGATTTTAGCAGGGCGATTTCTAGCAAGGTGGCCTTCCTCCTCACATTTACAGCACGAGTCAGGCCACAAGCCAATCTTGATAACCTAAATCCAAATTGACCCAGGCAATCTAATGTCCAAATAATCGAGCTTTCTTGGGTGTGATCCAAAAAGGATCCATCTACACTTGACACTTCGTGCAGCTTTCACAAATTAAGAACCATTAGTACCTTACCCACGTTACCTGCCACAGGCTCCACAGGATACCCCAGCAGATCCCGCATGCGACGAATTGCGATCCATGTTGGGCAGTCCCTAAAAAGAAACTCCCCAAAAGAGAAGGTAGGAGCCCAATTACCAAGATTGCTGATTCAAGAGTTGCCCCCAAAACTACGGATGCATTTTCAAAGAAGCCATGACTAACAAAGCAACATGCATCAATGCAATCGCAACTTCCAAATACAACCATTTTTCAAATGATAGTAACTGTAGAAAAAAAAGTGGCCATGACTCAAAGCTGGCATCTACTCACTGCTCTCCTTTCCTGGACCAACATGAGAGGCTTCTCCGTTGTACCTCACACTCACCTTGTGACCTCTGTTCACTTTTGTTTTTGTATTGCTTGGCTTGAATTCAACGCAGTTCTGTACTTCGATGGATCAATCTGAGTGGAGAAATTGGATGCTCCTATTGGAGTGGTTCTCCCAGCAGACAAGGATGTTATTGTGAACTGTCATGGGCATCCTCAGCCCATGGCATGCTGGCTATGTGGGAGTAGGAGCTTTGGACAGCACACAAGGCTGAGCTAAGGTTCCAGCATCCACTGTGGCAGCCTCCTTAATAAGCACCACAGCAGAAGGAAGACTAGCAACAGCAATTAGCATGCATGGGCAGTACAGCAGCAGAAGCACAAAAGATTAGTGTCAGAACAGGCCCAGGACCTTGCGGCAACTTGCAGTGCAAGGAAGGGACCTGGATCTCAAAATTTATCTGGAGCACTTCTGCTTCATCTACCTCAGTTTGAGCAGTCCTCCTTGACAAGGTTTTGCCTAGCATCCTGCTGGATGTTTGTAGCCTCACCCTGAAGCACTTTTGTGGTGACCTAAAACTGAATATCTTTAGGGATGTTCCTTTGCTGCTCTATTCCGTGTTTTATTTACAGTTTGTGGGTTCAAGTGTCCGTTTTCTGCTGTGCGCAAGGGCAAGCTACAACCCCTGAAATTCTGACCAGAGCCTTGTTAGCCACTCTTTGATACCCCTCAGCCCTGAAGGAAGAAGCCCCTCCGGAGAAAGGGGCAAGCACGTTCCAGGAAGAAGATTTCTGTTTTCAGAATGTAAAAAGATCCTCTTCCCCCTAAGCCTTTCACATCCTCGTCATGGCAAGCAGACTTCCCTTTGGGGACTCAGGAAAGCTTGACAATACGACTTATCCCTCTGGTGAAGATCCAGAGCCACATTGTGCTGAGGACGATTTGGGAAACCATGGAGGTGAGTCCCATGGACATCAAGAATGCAGTGAGGGCTGTAGTGACACTGGCAGATCCTGCTGCAGTGAGGGATTGGGTACTGTGTCATGCAGAGGCCCTTGCCGTTGTCATTGGCACTACTGCAGATTCTGTCATCCCAGCTTGCAGACACTACTTTCGTGGATCACAACAACACTGTGAGGATCCTTGACCTCAAGACATTAGCATATCACCAAGATGAAGGTGGCAAGAGATCAACTCTCCACAGTTGGTCAGCAGACGGATTCAGCCTGGATTGCTAGGCTCTTGCTTGGCATGCTCGCCAAGCTACAAGGGTTTCGTAACGACCATGATTGCAAGGCAATGGTTGGCACAAGTCACTTTCAAAGATCTAATGCCTCTTCTCCTGCAAGAAAATCGGGGGCAGAAGTTCAACAGATCCAGCGACAAAACCTTTTGTGAAGGTGAAAGCAAAGGGCACACCCTTCAAGGGTAAGCCACAGTCTGATGGAGACTCCAAGGAAGACAAGTCAGATGAGTCCAAGAAGAATAAGAAGTACTTTTACTCTGAGAAACTGGGATGCTTTGCCAAAGACTAATGGAAGAAGAAGGCGGATCGAAAGAGGAAGGAAGCTGACAAGTCAAAGGGAGAACAGAATTGGTTGGACTTCAATGATCCTCATACCATTACAATTCTAAGACATCCTTCACCACCTGGGGAGGCCCTTCCCTCCACCCCCCCGCCCCCCAAAGTCAATGGGGTTACCAATATAACATTGCAAAGATTAATAACACAAGCATGATAAAGATTAATCGTGTGCTTATACCCATCATGAGCAAACCAACTTCCATGTACTAAATTTGCAAGGATATTTGTTGGCCGTGCATCAAATACTTATCAACCTGCCCGAGGCAGGGCAAGAGCACCATGATCCACAGCAATATCTGATCTCATCATTCTGTCTGTAATTCCAGATTCGTAAGACCATTGAAGGCAAGTATTGATCTCCATCCCTCTTAATATTTTACTGTTTGACTAGTTCATATGGTCTCTTGAAGCCAAAGTAGTATGGCTGAAGCATCTGCAGACACGTCATCTTTCTTTCTATCATTGTAGCACTTGCCACTGTACATCCACTATTGTCACAAAGCGCGCTTCCCTTTATTGAAGGCATGAAAGCAGTTGCATCCCTTGACAGTGCAATGGCTGTGTGACAATCATTGCAAAACCAGAGATTGTTGACAAGATGAAAGGGTATCCCTTGGGTCTATTGATTAGAGCACAGGCAATCGCCAGCTTATCAGTGTGCCTACGCAACACATATCTTTTTGCATCAGTTTATATGTCTGATGATACCCAATGCAAAATCTTCCTCCCTCATTTTGAGGGAAATCTCTTGACGCTTTGCATATTTATCTTTACTTTAGGGGCATCTTGTATCCCCCATCAAAAATGACTGCACAATCCTGCTAATGTTAATCCACCAACTCTGTTTGGGCTTCTTCCGTGCTTGTCTTCCACTGTCATCGCCTCCACCTCCTCCTCTTCCTCCTGCATGTGAGCATCTGCATAGATGTTAGACATCAAGACGTATGCTGCAGAATCGTTTTCATCCAATTGGACTGCATGTTCAAAGGCCAGCCTTCCAAGCTCCACATTACCCCACTTTCGACAAGCACCCAACACTGTCTGCCACATAATAAGAGTAGGATGGAAAGGCATCTTATTCACCAGTGCCACAGCCTCATCCAATTGGCCTGCACGGCCAAAAAGATCAACCATGTGACAGTGATGCTCAATAGATGGAGTGATGCCATACTCTTTGCTCATTGCCTCAAAGTACTTCTGGCCCTCTTCCAGCAGACCTGCATGATTGCATGCCGTAAGAACAACAGAGAATGTGACCCCGTCAGGATTTATGCCTTCTCCTCTCATTCTCTCAAGCAAATGGAAAACAAGTTCACTCTCTCCTAGCTGGGCATATCCTGCGATCAGTGCATTCCATGAGACCTCGTTCCGAATCAGTAGTATGTCAAACACTTTCCGTGCTTCTGCAAGTGAGCCACATTTGGCATACATATCCACCAAGGTGCTGCCAACATGAAGATCTCTTTCCAGCCCCATTCTGGCAATCTCTCCGTGTATTTCACGGCCCTTGACTATGGCTCCTATGCTGCCACAAGCTTTCAAGCTGCAAGCAAGGGTGACAGCATCTGGGGAGAGCCCATCCAGTAGCATCTGTTTGAAACAGTTCAGCGCTTCCTCACCAAGACCATGCTCGGCATGTCCAGCAATTAGTGCATTCCATGAGATTACATCTCTAACTGGCAACTTGTCAAACACTTCCCACGCTTTTGCCTGCGAGCCAAATTTGGCATACATATCCACCAAGGTACTGCCAACAAAAAGATCTCTTTCCAGCGCCTTTCTGGCAATTTCCACATGTATTTCTTGGCACCTTTCTATGTCTCCCATGCTGCCACAAGCTTTCAAGCTGCAAACAAATGTAACTGCATCTGGAGAGAGACCCTCCAGTTGCATCTGATCGAAACACTCAAGTGCTTCCTCTCCAAGCCCACGCTCAGCATATCCTGCAACTAGCGCATTCCAAGAAACGACATCTCTAATTGACAACTTGCCAAACACTTCCCGTGCCTTTGCAAGCCAGCCACATTTTGCATACATATCCACCAAGGTGTTGCCAACAAAACGATCTCTTTCAAACCCGTTTCTGGCAATCAAGGCGTGTATTTCTTGGCCCTTATTTATAGCTCCTATGCTGCCACAAGCTTTCAAGCTACAAATAAATGTGACAGCATCTGGAGAGCCCCCCTCCACTTGCATCTGTTCGAAACAATCCAGCGCTTCCTCACCAAGCCCATGCTCGACATACCCTGCAATCAGCACATTCCAAGAGACTTTGTCTCGAAGAGGCAGCTTGTCGAATGCTTCCCTTGCTTTTGCAAGTGAGCCACATTTAGCATAGACATCCACCAACGTGTTGCCAACAAAAATCTCTCTTTCCAGCCCCTTTCTGGCAATCTCAGCATGTATTTCTCGGCCCTTGTCTATGGCTCTTATGCTGCCACAAGCTTTCAAGATGCAAACAAGTGTGATAACATCAGGAGAAAGACGTTCCCGTTGCATCTGATCAAAACAATCGAGTGCTTCCTCTCCAAGCCCATGCTCGGCATAGCCTGCAATCAGCACATTCCACAAGACTGTGTCTCGAAGAGGCAGCTTGCCAAATGCTTCCTGTGCTTTTGCAAGCAAGCCACATTTGACGTACATATCCACCAAAGTACTGCCAACAAAAAGATCTCTTTCTAGCCCCTTTCTGGCAATCTCGGCATGAATTTCCCAGCCCTTCTCTATGGCTCCTATGCTGCCACAAGCTTTCAAGCTGCAAACAATAGTGGCAGCATTTGGAGAGGGACCGTCCACTTGCATCTGTTTAAAAAATTTCAACGCTTCCTCACCAAACCCATGCTCGGCATATCCTGCAATTAGTGCATTCCACAAGACTACATCTTGAACTGGCAGCTTGTCAAAAGCTTCCTGTGCTTTTGCAAGCAAGCCACATTTGGCATACATGTCTACCAAGGAGCTGCCAACAAAAAGATCTCTTTCCAATCCCATTCTGGCAATCTCGACATGTATTCCTCGGCCTCTTTCTGCATCTTTCAGGCTAGCACAAGCTTTCAGTAGGGCCACGAAGGTACACGAGTTAGGATGTACAGAAGCCTCTTGCATTTTTTGATAGAGGTTGAGGGCATGCTGTACTTCCCCACATTCAATGTGACCCATGATGAGAGAAGTCCAAGAATACACATTCCGATCAACCAACTTATTAAAAATCTGCTTAGCATCGCACAAGCTTCCAACTTGCACCAACATCGGGATGAGGTAGTTCCCAAGAGCTCTATGATCTTCCAGCCCAATTTTGCACGTGTAAGTATACAAACGTTTTGTATACGCTAGATTTTTCTTTGTCCTGCACTTATGCAAGATGCATGTAAGGTCCTGAACAGAAGGCAACTGGGGCATCTGTTCAATTGACGTGAGTGTCTCCTCTAAGCTGAGCGCTTCCCAACCACTCTCCTCTTGCAATTCTTGAGCTTTAGATACAGTCATATGTACTCCTGACCCAAAGCCAACCTTGGCACACTCCTTCACCAAGCCACACTCTTGGGCCTGACCAGTTAATACTTTGGCGTTTTTCTCGAGCATGTCCTTAACCGAAAGTCCCCTTGGTAATCTTATGCTTAAAATCTGGAGGTCTCGGGTTGGTCTGTTCACAATAGATCCGTGAGACTAGCCAATCAACAGATGTGCCTGTGCAATTCATTCAGTTCAGACTCGTCACACACTTACTTTATTTCGGTTGTCCCACCGTCTAGAGGGATCCGTAAAGTACTCCTTCCATGAGCGCTCGGTCCGTGAGCTATCCCACCGTCTAGAGGGATCCGTAAAGTACTCCTTCCATGAGCGCTCGGTCCGTGAGCTACCTTCGACGACCATGAAAATCAAATGCAAGAAGTGGGTGTCATCGACAAAAACTTTTTCTCAGTAAAAACCTTCGATGAATTAGCCCGGTTCCTCAATTTCGACCTTTGCAAATACACTGAAAGGATTACCTGAACGCGAACATTCCTCCACCATCACCACTTGACGGCCTTCCTGCCTCAGCCATGAAGCCTCGGGGCTTGATAGCCTGCAACTATGAGCTGCCAAACAGTCAGAGTGTGAATCTCCGCTAAGAAAAAAGCCCGCACCAGACGTATGACAAGGATCTCTGTCGCCTCCTGTATATGTGTTAATCATATCTTGGGGAGGGGTCACCCCTGCTTCCTCTCTTTTTCAAAGAGAATTTATTGGAGGCATAGAGGCTAGAGCCCAATGCAGACGGTGTAATGGAAGTGGATCAGTCGTGAGAGTGCACCAAAGCCAATGATATTGCTCTCCCTTCCTGAATCCTCAGTTAGTAATGGCCAGCTAGTGGGACCAGACCCCCATCTGCCCAATGGCCATCCTCAGTGCTGGCAGCACAGCATTCCTCCGAAGATTGCAAGAAATCAATGTTGGAAGATGTGGTTTAAAGCAGAAGAAGGGCAAGCCTTTACAAAATATCATTCCTCGTATGTGGACTCTCATCAATAAGCTCAATACACCACTGGATGATAAATCCATGCGTGCCTCATTGATTAGTGACTCACATATGGATTTTTGTTCACTAGACATTGTGAACCCAACCAAGACGTATGACGAGATCCTAAGTTGAACCATTGCCTTGGAGAAAAGTGGTGCAGCTATGTCCACGCCAAAGAAAAAAGGCAAGGAGATTGAGGAAGATGATGCCTCAACATTGAAAACAAGAGGCAAACTCAAGCTAAAGAAGGCCTTACAAGAACTAGGTGTCTGAGGAAGACCCAAAACCAATGAGAAATGGTGTAACGAGTGCTCCCTACATGGGCACACAGAGGATGATAGGATGAGTGCCAAACCAAGTGGTGTGATGCATGCTACGAATTTGAACATGATCAAATGAAGTGTTGAACCCTCAATAGGTAGCTCTTGCATCCTTACATTCAAAGCCTTCTTGTGTTCATCCTATCATGAGAACTTTGCAAATTGTTTGCTATAGGAAAGCATACCAACATAGTCATTTTTAATATGGCCCTTGAGAGAAGCCCTTTAGGGGCAAGGTCCATATTGATAAACCATAAAAAGGGAGGCATATGTGTAATATTAAATGTCAAAGAATGCTCATCAAAACAATGTACCATCTTCATTTGCATGTATCCCAAGCTCTTATTCTCTCTGCCTTTTCCTCTCCTTGTCTGTGAGCTCCTCCGGCAAAGTGTCTGGGTTGGCCACACCAAATTTTTGCATAAACAAAATTATCATGCTTGATAGTTTGCGGCACATGCACATCAATGACTCTAAATAAAGCACCACCAGCAAGCTTAAGTCCTACCCAAGAATACCTATTGTTAACCTATAAAGCTCACTCAAGCTTGGAAAGCAAAAAGGTCACCTGTCCAAGTTTGCCAAGTACATCAATAGCTCAACCTACTCTTCCTTGTTGCAAGCAATCACCTGACATTGGACCAATAGATACCTCTCTAGGATTCTATCCTGCTTTGTAATGAATAGACATCACATGAACAAACATAATGTCAAAAAAAATGGAAATGCTTAAATGAGGAGTATAGCTAACTTTGCATGATTACCTACATCCACACAACCAACCTCGATGATTCTTGTCCCATACAATTTCCACCTTTGTGTATCTGCAAAACTTGCATACTATAGATACACAATTTCCACAGTTATGAACTACACCAACACAGGCTACAAAGAAGATGACAAGGCAAAGATACCACCCCAAGCCTAAACATTTCTATGAAACTGCATTATCTTTATAAAAATTTGAGAGAAAATAAGGGTGACATGTGCAAACTAAACATGCTAATAGAAAAAGATACATACCACACAATTGAGCTTGTAGGATTACTATGTCTAGAATCCTAATGCCCACTTAGGATCTCATGGGTTGAAAGGTAGTGGCTCTTGACTTCCAAAACTCTCTGACACTATTGATCCCCCTTGTGTGGGGATGTACCCATGCAAATTGAAACTCTTCTACAACTCTTTAAGTTGATCATCCATAGTTCTTATTGACAAGGTTCAACAAAAGTCTACATAGGGGCATACCTAGCAGCCACTTGTCATGGTCCACAAAGTGGTTTGACAGCTAGTCTTGAAGCAAGGATGTTGTGACCATAAAACTAAAGTCTTCTAGTAAAGTTTCTCTCTTTCCAGACTTTCTTCTTCCTTGAACTTTGGGAGGTCAAGGAGCCACCCAGACTTTCTCTCTCTTTCCAGACTTTCTTCTTCCTTGAACTTTGGGAGGTCAAGGAGCCACCCACTGAGTAGTAAGTGCTTGAACGACAACCTCACTAACTTGAGGAATCAATCTAGGAGGATTGCATGTTTGTAAGGAATCCACAACCTAGGACTATTCTTGAGACCCTGTACTAATATCCACTGGCTTCTCTAGCTCTTACTCCCCTTCCTCGACCAAAGTTTAGGTGCCATTTTCTTCAGTTCACTTTAGATGAAACATGAGGTTACAGGTGAGGATAGTAAGAGTGCAAGTGAGGAAAAGTGCTTAGAGGCTTGAGGGCTAAGGTGTGTAGGTTCGAGGGCTTAAGGGATGGATTCTTAAGGGTGAGGGATATCTCTGAGCACTAGAGATAGCTGATGCTATTGTGGCATATTCTGTAACACTTCAAATTCCATTCAAGCATAGCGGAGAAGGGCAGAAAGCTGAAGAAAGTAAGGATGAGAGGGATAGAGTGTTTGGCACTTGAGGCCAAGGAAAATGAGGAGGTTTATAGGCTTGAGGGCGAGGAGGGTAAGGAGTGCATGCAACTTGAGGCAATAGAAAAGTGGCTTATCCAGTAACCTTGCTTATCCAACATCCTTCCTAGCCCCTTCCACCTATCTTATTCTCAACCATATTAAAATCTCCCATTATAATTGTAGAACCTCAAAAAGGGTTGAGTCCCATAGTAGGGTTATATCTCTTACAACATTAGGATCATAAATTGAATAAATCTCACTGTCTCGATTGGCATGTCTAAACTCTACACCTATTTCATTTATACCCAAGGATGGAATGCTAGAGAAGAACTAAGTAAACCATTTACTATTAAAAAGAAGGGAAGGCTACACTCTAGATTATCCCTCTTAATCATAGACAATTACTTCTTTAAAAGAGTTAAAAGTATCAAAATCAAGGGTCGTACCATTGAATGCTAAATAAGTATATTTTTTATATCTTTGGACTTGAGGCTATACATTTGGTTTATGTAGCTATTAAAATGGGAGGTTGATAATGTTTAGAGAAGTGTTAAGTGATCTTTTTTTTTTGAATCATCTAATATATAATACAAGGAAAAGCTACAAGCTTTATTACCCATCTTAATTATAGATAATTAATTATAAAAGATATTACACCCTCTAAATTATAGAGAATTAGTTCTTCAAAGGAGAATAATAGTAATGAAATTGTGCCTTGATACATTGATCATCAAGGGTCACATTATTGGATACTATATTTTTTTCATCTTTGGACTTGAAATTATACATTTGAATGGCTTTATGTAGCAATTAAATTGGGATCTTAATAATGTTTTTCAAAGTTTAATAAATTGATGAATTGATCTTATGAGTGATCTAACTCACTAGCTTTCTTGGGAGCAAGGGATGAAATGTTTAAAATCTGCAATGTCAAAAGTCCTTATGGACATTTCAATTTGATTCAAGTACCTCTACAACATCTTGTTTCATTGTATATTTCACCAATTTAATTTCAATTATTTCATGTTGCAAGCATTTCAACTTTACTTACAAGCAGGAATTTTTAATCCATTGCATTTTAGCAGATTCAAACTTCAAATTTCCATTTGGTAAATGAAAAATCAAACATTATGATATCTAGAACATTATAAAATTAGAGCATTAGATATTATTAAACGATTGTAAGGCGGCGGTGCAATTCTATACCATTCATCTCTTACTGGGAAGATATTTGTGAAACAATGTGAACCACATGCCAGATTCCTGTGGATCTAGGTTAGGAGCACATCCTCACATGATATCGTCCTAAACCAAGTTAGCATCTTAGAGCATTGACATGATGGAGGGGACTTCATCACAATTTGCTACTTTCCCTATAAACCTCATAATTTGCCAAGGTGCTCTGAGAGAAAGTGAAGTGTTGACGTATATTGTCCTATACCTAGCCATCATAGACTTCTCGAGCTTCCAAGGAAGACTTCAACACCAAGATTGTAGATTGCTAGGTGTCCATCATTGACTTTCAACATGACTCGATCATATTTCTTGACATTGATCTAGACAAGGAAGGTATTTTTTGAGTTTTTGTAGATTGATGAGCCCTAGTCACCTCATATGGGCATGTCATGAACATGGCCAGTACACATGATCTAATTATCTACAATGGTCTAGAGAGATGGCCTTCTTCCAATAGGATCAATTGTTTTCAATATGTAGAAGGTTCTTGTGTGTAAAGAATTATTCCAAAGGTGCACGCGATTTTTGTACTTCTTCCTTCCCTTTCACACTCTTCTTCATTTTGAATGAAAGGCCCTTGAAAGTTTTGGCAGATGCCAAATGCTTATTTAATTGAACACTTAGTAAATTTTCCATTTCTCTATGTGCATCATGTAACCTGTTTACATCAGAAAAAACAATGAGCTATAATCCATTTTCAAAATCTTGGCTTAATAGACACAATAAATCTTGCATCAAATTTTAGCTTAGACCATATGCATTACAAACTAGAGAAGACAACATTGAATTATTTTCCTCTTAATTGTTTTAATTTTCTTTTTTAAAGGCAACATGGCAACTTACATTAAGTGCCCCTTAAAAAGACCAGAATACAAAATTTGGCTAACTTTTAGGGCATGCCACTTGTATCATATGCTATAAGGCAACTAGATGCAAACTATACGAGTACGAAACTAATTTCACACAAACATGAAGACATTGATGAGTCATTCTAGCTGGTCACCATGCTAGATCCAAAAGTGTGGACTTCAACATGGCAACCAACATTCTCTCATGGTGACCCAACCTCCCATTTTGGGATAAAAACAACTTGATTTTAAATGGCAAAAAATGAAGCCTAGATGTAGGGCCAGCATGCAAACAACATTGATGGGAAGCCCATGAGGTCTCCATTGAGGATAGATCTCCATTTTGAACTAAGGAAAAACCATGCTTTCAAACATATCCTCCTAATAATCCCCTCAATCATATGCGAATACCCCCCAGGTAATTGGGCAAGACCAAAGCAAGTGCCAAATAGCCTTAATATATACCCCACAAAAGGGCGAGTTCACATGAATCCCCAACCACTTAGACCAATCTACCTCCCACAGGTAGCCGCAGATGCAATAATTTCCATAGCAAATAACTAGCCTTTCCAGCATGACAACCTTGCAAATATCCTTGAAGTGGGCTTGCCACCAACCAAGACTCCATTTTACCTTGCACTTGGCATTAAGAGTTGCCACCAATAGTGAATGTTTTTCCAAGAAACACCTGTAGACTAGTCTCAAAGAGAGCTTCCTCAAATTGGTCTTCCCAATATACCACTAGTTCACTCGTTAATCCAAAGAGACAATAAGGCCAATTTGGAACCCACGTTCTAACCGATACGTAAAGAGACACCTCCTTATCATTGAGTCTGAATTGCTTCTGGATTGCTACCAAAGACTTCCAATAAGCCAACCTTATTTTCCATAATTGTAGTTAGCAACACACTCCTTTCTTTACAAATCTCCTAGGTAGTTGAGGCACATATAAGAGTGTTAGAGGTTTGTTATCCAATAGTTACTACCCAACTCCACCATAGGATTTCACAAAGACTTGCATCTCCATGTAACCTCTCTCTCTGTCTCTCTCTCTCTCTCTCTCTCTCTCTCTCTCTCCCTCCCCCCATGAATTCATATGATTGCAAGCCTTCCAAGCATCCATAAGACTAGAGATTAGATCTGAGCTGGCCACTTTGAGCGTAATTTATCATCTCATGAGAGAACCCTCAAGGTCCCCACACCTATAGCTTTCCCATTCTCCACAACCCATTTGGTAACCTCCACAAACCATTTGATAACCTCCACTCAAATAGACAAGGCAACCAATTACAAAGTAATGAGGCATTTTTCAAGCCTATATCTAGCATCCCCAAGCCACCTTTCAACCTAGCCACAGAATTAAAGTAGTCACCACCTTCCTTCCTCTTCAACTCACAAGAAAAGCCTCTTAGTGTTAACCCCAATGACTCTTCTTAAAGTTTCATAAAGAAGTCAAATAGGTTGTAGAGGTAGCCAACACATGTTGAATTAGGAGAACTTGAGCATTCAAAATCATACAAACTTCGTGTCAGGCCTGAATATTTTACCTCATCCTTTCTTTGAACCAATCAAAATCTTGTCTGAGCAATAGTCCCAACTGTATAGGGGCACACACATATATAACCACTACTCCTGTTTGAATCCAAACGACTTGCAACTCTAAATCCCTCTCACGGAGGGGTCCCTGAGCTATCCTAAGAGCAAAAGATTTGGACCAACTACATTTTGACATTAAAGCCTCACAAAACTTCCATGGGACACTACAAAGATAGGGCACACTTTCTTGAGAAAAGGCAACTAAATCATCTATGAAAAACTAAGGGCAAACCTTCTTCATTGAGGGGAGCACAACTCCTTTAATGAATCCCTTTTCCAAATCTTTTTTTACCAAGTTGATCGAGCGGACTGTGCAAAGAGCTAACAATAGGGACAACTGTAGCTTACACATCTATGAAATCAAGACAGCCCACAACCCCACACTTCAGGCAAAGGATAGCCCATGTAGCATTCCCAAGCATGCACCATCCTTCCAAACACCAAATCCTAATCGTTCAACCACAGCAAGGATAAAATCTCAACTTATTCTATCAGAAGCCTTATCTAGGTCAAATCCATAAAGCACACACCTTTTAGTTAAACAGGAGGCAAGGATAAAATTGTTCTATCAAAATCCTTACCTAGGTCAAAGCCAAAAGGCACACACCTTTGAGCAGTCTCCTTTAGCCAACCACAGCTATCTACTTTTGATCCTAGCCTACTCAGCTTTCTTCACCATCCTGTATGGCCTCCTCCACCTCCACTAACAAAGTAGAAACAATTGCATCACATGGGGAATATTCCAAGGCCGCTTGCAAGGCTTCCCCATAAGTAGATGATATCTAATTTACCATAATTACTACCTTCTATGATGGAAATTTTTGAAAATAATGGCCTTTGTGATTACATGGGTTGTTACTATTGTTTTTCTTCTAAATGGCCTTTATTTGTTACTATTGTTTTTCTTATAAAGGTGATAGTGGAACTATTTATTACTTCTTGCTTTGAGATGAAGTTCTAACCTATTTGAAAACATAGCTATCATAGATATTTTCCCCTCTTACAAATACTAATTTTAGTTGAATTTGAGTCCATAGTTGCACTTGTTGGTACATGGGCAACATATTACTCACACACATGGGGAGAAGGAGATGTTGTACTAATTATATGAAATGTACACCTTCTTTAATGTTACAATGAGAAAAACACATTATCAACATAATAAGATTTTCCTAGTTCTATAAGGAGGTTTCACACCTGCCTTTATCCCCATTAAGGGTTCCTACAAGCCCAAACCTTTTATACATTGTGTACATGTACAAACAATATATACAAACAATGATATATAACAATTGAACACCATATACAAAAATAAATCAATGACCTACACATCAACCTTCCTCGATCATTAGACGGTGATGTTATGAAGATAAAGATAATGTTTGAATTTCTCACATCTTTCCCATGGTGGCTTTGATGAATAAAATTGTTGCTTTTTCCTTCAAAGAAATAGTAAGTTGATTACATATTTCCAACTCCGTTTGCATTGAATGAAGTGGTATTACATATCTACATCCTTTGTCCTTTTGTGATATCTTGGTATTTGACCATGCAATGGCACATTCGTTGTCACAAAATATCACTATAGCTCACTATAGATCACTTGGATTACATCAAGATCTCCAAGGCCCATCTAATCCAAATATCACTATAGCTCACTATAGATCACTTGGTATTTGACCATGCAATGGCACATTCGTTGTCACAAAATATCACTATAGCTCACTATAGATCACTTGGATTGCATCAAGATCTCCAAGGCCCATCTAATCCAAATGGCTTCACATGCTCTATGGGTAAGGGATATAAAATCAACCTTTACTTTAGGATGATGTCATTATTTCCCTCTATATTGGACAAAATAATTTTTTGTATTATGTTGTAAAGATAAGTTCCCGTTACAACTAACTCAACTAGTACAACTAATAAACCGAAAAACTAAGAAAAAAAGAAAGCAAATGGAGATCATACATCAATTTACATGGAGGATCTCTTAGTTAAGCTTTGAAGTCTTGATCGATGCCTTGCCATCTCAATAGACAACCCATTTGCCTTCTTTTTTGGACATCTTCACCTTTGCAAGCTCTAAGGTTTTGTTCTTTAGGTGAGCTCTTGTGAGCTCCTCTAAAATCCACACTAGTAAGCCTTTCAACTTGTGGGAGTGTCTAACAATCTGCATTCTTTCAATAATTGTATTAAAAATAAGATTCCACGAGCACAATCTTGAAATCTCAATTTGCCCCCACTAACTACTTCGTAAAGATGTATAGAGTTTTTGGTAGGATCTTTTGCTACATTCCCAAGATTCTTTTTGTAGTTCTGTTCCCAAGAATCTTTTGCTACATTACACTTGTCTAGTAGCCCTCCAATCTTGAACTTTTTTATTTGAGCTACCTTTTAACTTGTTCCTTTACTGCTCTATACACTTATGCAGCTAAGGATCTCTTTACTTCCCCTTTGAGATTCTCTTGAATCTCTCTCTTAAGCTTCTTATGCATCCCTTCTAGATAAATAGAGACTAACTCATCATCTAAAGCTAAGTGGGGAGTTGGATTGTTGAATTTGAGCTCAACAGCTTTCAGTCTCCTCTAGTTCTTGAAATATATGCTCCAACTCATTGTTTTCCTTCATTTGAAGGAGAAGAGCTATTTCGTATAGTATTAGGTGGAGGTGATGCTTGCTTTTCAAGATGTTGTTATGTTCTACTTCACGCATAGTGGGCAAGAGAAATATACTGAATCTCTACTATAGAATGATGTCATTATTTTCTACTGCATGCTAGACTACAATGCATGGCATGGATTTAGCATGTGGATAGGGTATCCAATGATTGAATTCTAGAAAGATCCACCTCCCTAATTTTCATCACAAAACCCAATTAGCTATGGCTCTATGTCGTAGAACTCCTTGAGGTATGACAACTTGTAACTTGGTGTCTCTCTAAGGTACTTCAATATGTTCCAATCCAATAGTGGATAGATACCTTGGCAATGAATTAGATCATCAGACTAATTTTTTAACATATTTCAATCCATGTAGATGTCATCAAGGATATTAGATATTACCCATGGCATATGATATCAATGTAATACAAAAATTGGCCTATCAACATATAACATGCACTATGCAACACCCCAATTGGTAACACTAACTATAATCCTTCTCATTAGTTCCATAACCTATACGTAAGGCACATCACATTCGTGACAATCAATTGATCAAATCACACAATCATTTAATCCCAATAGGATTGTTCTCAATCTATAATAAATAAGCACAACACCAATCACACTAGCAATATCTATATGACCATTGAATTACCCTTAATAGTAACCATCTAGCATGGCAAAAATAGGTCCAGTTAGGCATCCCCAGCTAAACCATGCAAAGCATCCACTTGAACATACAAGTGTCAAAACTATACAACTTTAGTTCTAAAAAGATGCCTTGTTCAACACTTTTTGTGTAGAAACCACGATTTGATATTTTGTAGATCATAAAAGACACGCATCATCTTCATGAAGAACTAAAGGCTTCTATGGTGCATAAAGCACATAACCATGCAACAATGAGGATAATATGAACAATTCACTGAATCACCAAATATTCCAAGGGATGGTCAATCCCATCGAGTGATGGATGGGCAATATTGGAAGGTTGGAATAAAATTGATAATATATTGTAGGATCTAAAAATGACTCTCTCTCTAGAATATTGTGTACACTAGTCTCAACGATTGTGTTCAATGGTATGGAATCTAATATTTTCAATTGGTTAAATAGACAATCTAAATCATCTTTGACTCAACTTACTCAAAGTTAGCACACAAATTATAATGCAGTAGACCCAATTCATGCACTCAAAATTCTTATAAAAGTCAAACTTGACATCTCAATGAATGATAAACTTCTTGCTATTGCATGCTATGATGAGGTGGTCCACATAGAGTGTTTAAAACTATAAAAGCATCTACTTTCCTCTTCACACACACCCATGATCAAGTTTACTCCCCTTGTTTCATAACACAATGTCACTCTTACTGTACACTATATGTTTAGACCCTTTCTCAACAAGCCCTTCTACCTCATGTATGCCTCTTCTTGGAGCTCTCCATTCAAATATGTGGGTTTTGCATGCAAGTGAAACTTGATGCTATAGGCAAAAACGTCTCCTCAAACTCGGGATCCTCTTATTATGCATGCCCTTTTACAACCAACCTTGCGTTGTGTTTATCAATACTCTAATCAACATTTACCCAACCTCCAATGCATTCTTTACCCCAAATCCCAAGCATCATTCTTTTGAGCAACATTATACTCATCTTCCATTGTATGTATGTATGTAGGTACCCACCTCTTGGGTTGTACTAGCCCTTGAAAGGTGACAAGTCCCTTGACATATGCTATGCAACACCTATAGATTGTTTGCTAGTTCAATGTGGCCATCCCTTAGTCCTTTCCATTGATCTTATTTTTGGACTTCCAAGACTCTAAAAATTATTAGAGGAAAAAGTATAGAAGATTCCTTCCATAAACTCTAAGTTCTCCATCTCAAAATCATTCAAAACAATCTATACATTAGGACTTTCATTATGGTGAATTAGTATGGCTTTAAGTTTGCAAACTATGAATTGAGATTTAGATGGAATTTAGCATAGACCATAACTTTGATGATTATGATGAATTAGTATGGCTTACTTTGACCAAAAAAGAAGATCTTGCCTTGAAACCAATACCTTCTTTCCTACCTCCTACAAAAACTGACAAAATTTGTTGCTAATTAGAGGATAGTGATGCATCTTCCCATCTGCCTCTTTGCAAGTAATGTCGGCTCATAAAAGACTCCACTATCACATGACTATTTATAACTGAGCAAGGGTTAGTGGATTCAAATCTCTAGTATTTCTCTATCACTTTCTCATTTAATCTTTCTAGTATTTCTAATTTGGGTAGCCACTTAGCGCATTCCATTCTCCAACTTTGTGGTTCTTGCTAATATGAATGTCTAGATTCTCATTTTAACTTTCCTTTGACTCAAAGTAGCTATGAAGATTTGGAATTTACAAGTGGTTCTCACTAGCTAAAAGGAGGCTCAATCGTTGTCCACGTAGTATCCTCTACCCACCAAGAGTGCCAAAAGTATTGATCGTCTATCCAATTATATACAACCAATACTCACATTAGTGTACCACTTAGATATGAATCATCTAGAGTCATAAGAACATTATACTAGATGTTTTTCTTAAGAAAAAATACTTTTATTAAGTATGAAAAAAAATCCAAGAACAAAGCTCAAGGGAGGACTACATCATGTGAGGCATGAGAAAAAAAACATCCTAATAGGCAAAATCAAATTCCTATAAGAGAGCTAGAAAAAAACCAAGGTCAAGGTTGAAAGTGCCACCTTAAACCCTATGGAGGACTCCGAGGAGAATGGGGAGCCACTCCACTTCCTGAGGAAAATAGTCCTCATGGTAGAGGTTTCTTGGGAAGGCCTCTACATGCTCCCCAAACGGCCACCAAGGTGTGTATAATATCTATCCAAATATTGACAAAGTGTGTGTAACTTGGACGTAAGAACCATCCTAGGCCTCTATGCATCTGGATCTCCAAATATGCCATGGTGGTATACTAGAATCTCCCATGAAGTATCCACACAGGCATGTGCAAGTCTATAAGGGGAGCCAAGAACATTGTCCAAAGAGCATGACTTCACTAAACATCATCAAACCAAAAGAGCCCAAGAAGAGTCATATCTCTTATAAAGCCTAAGGCTCCAAAAGAGAAAGCCAAGTTACCATGCCGCAAGTCATGAAGAAGGGGGAAGGCATAAAGGTGCTCAATATGGTAGTGATGCCCTTACGAATGATCCTTGCTTGTATGTAGTCCTATAAGCAATGCTAAATAGACCCCTCAACAAAGAGGCAACAAATACAAGTAGAGTCAAGTTCCCCGAACATGGAGCTGCACTAGTTCATTGCAATCCCTTCATGAATAGAAAGCCAAAAGAAGAGACTAGTTTTTCTATTCTTAAGGAAATTCCAAGGTCTCTTTCGACATTACATTGATTTTGAGGGCCATAGTTCTTATTATTAGGGATAAAATCATAAATATGAATGGACACCATTTGTTGGCTATATTCTTGTAAAAGTAGGGAATAAATGATTAACTTTGTTGAGGGAGAGATATCATTTGTATGCAACAATGAATAAAGAAGAAGCTTCTTTCACTCAATTTGAGAGCTCTTATTTGGTTTAGTATGCTGGTAATCTCAATGTTGTTTTTCCTATTCTTTGTGTGTACATAGATGTTCTTGTCAAATTGCAAACAAAATATGCAAACAAAGAAGAGGGAGTAGATATACAAAGTAAGACAGTAAGAAGTGTCAATGCGAAGACATGGAACTACATAACAAACATTAAGCAAAATCTGCCTTATGACTGAGAAAACTTCCACAAACGTGGTAGAATAAGTTCCTTACTGGTCAGCCTACTTAGTCAGGCCGAATAAGCCAATCAGACTTGGTGGGCTGGTTGGTCTAGCCCGACCTAATTGGTTCAAGTTTGGTTGGTTTAACTAGACCTGGTTGGTTGGCCGAGAATCTAGGCTCAACCATGTCTGCATAGGTTGGCCAAATCTAGCCGTTGTTTAAGCCTCCAAACTAGCCCTTAACCTAGGCCTATGCACAATCCTTCACTTAGCCTTTAACCCTAGCAATGTACCTTGTCTAAACTCACCTCTCTAGGTGGGAACACCCACATGGAATCCCTCACAACCTAATGTAAATACTAGAAATGACTAACTTTAACACTTCTTCCTCAATGGGACTTGAAGTCTACCACCACTTATCGTGTTGTACTTAGATGTTCTTCCTCACTATAAGTTTGCGGTTTACCACCAATTGACAAGTCTTGGCATTGAAGTAACATCTATGTTTCCATTGAAGGCAATGTTAAACCTATTTTTTCCACATGTATCCCTCATCTTTTAACTTCAATATAAAGATTGGAGTAGACTATTACATATCTTAATAGTGATAGACTAGGGACTTGAACCGAACACAAGCTTCATTTGTTTTTTTTTTAATACATGAAAATTTAATTATTTTACATACCCTTGTTTTAAAGCTCGTTGTTGCAATTGAAATTGGTGGGGGTTAAATAACTTAAAGAACCTTGATGACTTTGGGATAGTAGGTGCCATTGGAATCCACATAGGGTTGTATGCCTGCATATGTGCATAACATATGTGGCAAATAAAAAGAGTGAATATACTTTTCTCGCTTTCGTAAGTACCTTTTGTACCTTAATTTAAAAATCTCTAAGTCCAATATTAGTCAATTCAATCCCAAAATTTACACAAGATAACAATTTTGCTAGACATTTTGAAACTCTCCAATATACGTTAAAGTTTGGAAACAACATTAAGAATAGATGGATGAAAAACCTAAACTGTTTATTAGAACTTGATCAAGATCCCAACAGAGATACTTGGGCATAAAAGAACAACATACCCGAGATATGTCGAAATGGATCTCCTCAAAAAGATAATCTTTGATCTTTCTAAGGGAATTTTTATGAGCCATTGATACAAAAAAATAAAGGAGAATAATAGCTGCCATAAAACTAAATGTGACAATTCCTCCAAGAATAATTGCAACCTTTGTACTAGTAACAAATTTCTTCCAATAACCTAAAACACAACATAGAAATGTACTTATTAAAAAAGAGCTGAATGTATCTCCATTATATACATAATGGGTGTCATTTATAAGCTTCTAATTGTCAAATGAAACATCTTAAAATTCCCAATACAAGTACATGATTGCTACCATTTGTAAAAGCTTATAAAAAGACTTTCAGAAATGAAACTCTAGCTTATTTTTAAATGTAGCATTTTCCATGACATTTTAGGTGAAGGAGGTTGTGGGCATCGTAACATGTCAAGTTTGCTTTAGTTGCCAAAGATTGCACAATGTTGTGGCATAGATGTTTGCTTTTACTTTTAAAAAGATAACCCTTCATGGTATTATCATCTTGGCATTTTTGTGCTTTCTTGAGCGTTTAAATCTAGTTGGAAAGTGCTTTTCTATAATAACGACTAGTCATTCTTTCACGAGGCAATAAATTATTGACTAGTATGTTGGTACATTATGGACTACTAAACGTGACTCCATGATCAAAAGTTTCTCATCTAGAACCTTTTATATTGTCTAAGTATCTCCATTACTGTTGGAACACTCCAATGAAGGTAGAAGGCTTAAATTATCATTTAACCTCTAGTAAGATAAATTAAAATATTGTTCACATCAATGCACTTAGGCATAAAATCCATATTGAGTCTTAAATCCTACACGCATGTTGTATAGAGTAATGTCGCACGTCACTTTGCATGAGGTTGACAAAACAAAAAGAAGGATGAGCCCACCAAAATGGAAAACAAGAGATAAATTACTTTAATATAGGGACAAGGCAAGACTTCCTCCAAGCCTGGATTTCATGTTGCTAACTTTATTAGTGTATCTTCTGACAAGAGATAAAGACAATCTTAGAAAAGATAGTAAAAGATGGGTGCATTAAGATTTGATTATAGGCATTGTTGGTAAGTTGTCCCCTAATGCATGATCAATAAAGACGACCTTTCCCATTTCTACCATTAAAGCCAAGAATAGGATTTGTTGAGGTTTCATCTAACTTGCATTGTGTCTTCATATTGTGCATAGCACTACTAACACAAAGAGGCACAAGGGTTAACCCTAGCTTGAAAGGGGTTTGCATACATTCATTCTTTCAAATAATATAGTATACAGTTAGTCATCTTTGGTGTGAATATATTAATTCTTTTCAACTAATATAGTGTATAGTTAGTCATTTGTGGCGTGCTATCTAGTTGTGCCCTCGCTCCTTATCCCCACTTTTCTCCTCTCCCTCTTCATATTTGTTCATAAGGGCAAAGCTTTCTTGTGTTCCGCTAAGACCTTGCAAGCCTTGAGAGAGATTGAGATTAAGACGTTCTCTGGAGTTTTTTTTTTTTTTTTAAACACACCCACACCACACTCATGCACCCATGGTCCTATCGAGGGGCACCCCACCCTGGACCAGTAGGCAATGGGTCCACAGCTGTGGCACTCACACACACCACACACACGACCCAACCACAAGCTAGGACTCCATACCCACCAAGATTTGAACCCATGACTTGAGGGTTGGCAACCCACCACTCAAACCACTAGGCCAAAGCCTTGGAGGCCTCTTGAGTGTTATTTTTAAAAATTCATTTTTGTTGAGAGAGTTTCATCCATTTTTTCCCCTTCATTTATTTCCATTCATTTGGAAGGAGAGATTTCCTTTCTGTTAGAGAGAAGTCTATCTTGGGAGAAAGAGAGGAGGCCTCTTGAGTGTTATTTTTGAAAATTCATTTTTGTTGAGAGAGTTTCATCCTTTTTTTTCCCTTCGTCTATTTCCATTCATTTGGAACGAGAGATTTCCTTTGTGTGAGAATCTTGGGAGAAAGAGAGTTGTGAGTAGTGACCATTCTAAGAGTGCATTCTGCCAGAAAACGAGAGAGATACCAATCTCTATAGACGAGTGTATAGCCAACAATCAACCTAACGGGACAATAGCCGACACAAGACAAGGATACATACAACGCTACCCTTACGGAAATTCAAGACGAGCAAGTGCCAAATGACTAGCACACAACTAACTCAACATAGCAACAAGATATAATGCAAGACAGAACTGCATATGCAAGCAACACAAGCAGAGACTGGCAACGCTACACAACTAGCAAACGAGCAACATCAAATAGACGGAAGACGGCACACAACCACTCCGCAAGACGTGACTCAGACGCCAGCGAGGGCAAACAGAGAGCACCATATGAGGCTGACCTACAAACAAAGCGGTTGGCAGGCAAGCAACTGACGCACTACTCGACGACATAGGTAGCGACGGACCAAAGCGTATAGACCAGACAACATACAAGCACAATCAGCGGTACAAGTAGGAATACACTAGACGCAGAGTAGCTGTCCAATTGGATGCAACGCGTGCTCACAAGAAGGCACAAGAATGACAAAAGGGGATGCGACAGACGAAGATCGATGATGATGGAATCTTTTGCTCACCCATGAAGATTCCTATCGAATGCTTTGTCTCCTTCAGAATCTCTTTTACAATCTGACACGTGATAGGGTTATCTGCCATGTCATCTTATCTGCCACATCATTAATAGCCTCACACTACTGACAATCCACATCATCATTGCCATGTAATTTGTGCCAAGTGACACATACAATGCCAGCTAGGCAGAGTTCCCTTGATTGCCATAGGCACACATTGCATGAGCCTTGATTGCCACATCACCTTTTTGACCCCTCCTTTTGATCAAGCCATAACTCAATCTAGGGAAGTGACTCTTTTTGTTCAAGATTCTAACTTGTTATACAAACCAACTCTTAGAAAAAGTTGTGAAAAGCTACAACATTTCATTTCCCAAAGCTTATAGGTACCTAAAGGTTGGGGACTAACAAAATCATTTGGACGGAGATGTTAAGGCATACTTATTTTTAGATTGCTGTAAAGATTGCTAATGTTTAAATTACCCCTTGTGGGTGATTCTAGCATATATATAAAAGCACAATTTGGTACATTACCTCAATTTGGTTCGTTGTTGATGATTATTAGATATGAATTTTAATATAGAGGAAAATTGTTATGACATTACATTGGTAACAAAGCATTGACTCCATTGGAAGCTTCAATGAGAAATGTGTAAATGTCCCAAGTGGAAACACACAAGTGCCTCTATAATTTTATGCAAACTCATCTTTTCAAGTGGTTTTCAAAACACACAATTCCCTTGTAAATCAAATTGCATGCACAATGGCACTCCTCTTCTCTTCTCCTTACACTTACCTATATGAAGTGGTGTCAAAGCATCTTTCCATATTTTTTTCTATGAGAGAGGGAGAGAGAGAGAGAGAGAGAGAGAAGAACCTTGAATAGTTAAAGAGAAGGGTGGAGAGAGGACCTTGAATGGTTTTAAAAATTCTGTAATATGACTAAATGAATTGCATGGAAGTCTCAAGTATAGAGCAACTTACTATGTAGACTTCCATATGCCATTGGCTTGATGAAAACAAAAGCAATTTGTTTTTCAACAGACAATGGATACGAGTCAAAAATGGAACAATTGCTATCAGCACCATGATACCCCAAATCATCAACCGTTATTGAGAGCAAGTCTCCATTAACAGTTCCCTGCAAGAATAGACAAATTATGAAATAATTATTATTAAATCAAGTCGATCAAACCAATACTTTATTTAGGTGATTATTACTCAATCAAGTATGCATGGTAATCTTAATATTATGAAAAGGATGAATTCTTATCATTAGAAATCTGGGCTTTACATATGAGAAAACATTGCTCAAGGACAGGTACGGTTGATACAACATTTTAAGAAAACCTTTAAGCATGTACAACTTATAGGCATATTGAAAAAAAAAAACTTATAGGCATATTAAGGTAGACTAATTGTTTCTATTTATCTGAGGTTGGGTCCCTTTTCCTTTTGGCAGTATTCCTTGCGGCCTAGGGTCAGTGCTGGAGGAAACATGCTCCTTATGGGGGGCTCCTACTTTGTTGCATATTGTATGCACTAATGATGCAAAGGGTGAAAGATGATGTACTATGATTGTACAAGGCATGCTATGGTATGGATGCACAAAAGGTACCGGTGCAAGAGGCATGGGGTCCAATTGTACAAGAAGATGAGAAAACACTTACCAAGAGGAAACCAAATCCCTTCGCCATAAACTCTTAACTACCATCCTTACACAGGCAAGCTCATAGCTCTGGACTCTTCTCCTCCTCCCCCATATACTCAATTGTCTTAGTGTTTCACCATCTTTACCTTAACGAAGCTGGTCACATCCCTTGGCAATGACCCTTGCGTTGTTCTATTGGTGGAATGACGCGCCCCTAACCCTCATTTCTTATCCCCCCAACCATTTCCACCACTCAGCTCCTTATAGAGAGCATGAGTCGACTAAATGTTGTTGAACCAAAAGAGCCCAAGAGGAGCCATGGATCTCATAAAGAATATGAGGCCCCGAAAGAGAGAGACAAGCCACCAAGCCCCAAATCATGAAGGAGGAGGGAACAAAAGTACTCAAAATTCTAGCAATCCCCTCCTAGATAAGCTTCGCTTGTTTGTGATCCCATGAACGATGCTCAATGAACTCCTCAGTAGAAAGGCAGTGAGGGAAAGTATAGGCTGATCCAATCTGGACCTCCACTGATTTATTGAATCCCTCCATGAATAGAAAGGTTAAATAAAATAGTGATTTTCCAAAGCTTTTTCCAAAGAATTTCTGCAAGACTGTAGGAATCTGGAAATTCTCTCAATGAGGTGCTCTCCTCCTTGCACTGCTATGTAGTGGAAGAAAGGGAGCTCTTCTCATGGTCCTGTACATAAATCTGCTCCCACTCCCTCTGATCCCAAGGCATGTACTTTATGAGGACACCTCCATAAAGTCAAATCCTCATAGACCCAAAGGAATGTGATTCGGTCTTAGGTCTATGTACCACTTGGAAGTCAAGAAACACTGCTCTGCATGGCCCGAAAGGGCTCAAAAACATCTAGAAGAATACCTCATCCCTCGACATAGATAACCTACCCCTAGAGTGAACTAAAAAGACCAAGGCACCCCATCTGTCCTATGATCTGAAGCTGGATACCTAACCTCGTAAAAGCCCCAAATCTTATAAAGCGATGGTAAGGCCTACCATCTATGAGAACCTTGTCCATGGCTACGTACTGTCACATCAATTTTGCAATACTGCAACTGAGCCCAACGTGTATATTCTGCAGGAACATGACTATGTGGTCATTCTCATTTCATGTGTGGATGATATTATACTCACACGGAATGATGTAGAAAAGATTGCAGCCATCAAGACCATGCTATTCTCAGAGTTTGAGATGACTGATTTGGGGCTGTTACATTATTGTTTGGGACTTGAGTTTTGGCAAATGGCATACGGCATTTCAGTTACTCAGTCCAAGTATGCCTTGAGTATAATTTAGCAATTCAATATGCAAGACAGCAAACCCGTGTCTACTCCTATGGAGAAGGGACTCAAACTTAGCAAGTATGATACTGCTGAGAATTCTGATAGCACATTATACATACAGCTGGTTGGGAAGCTCATCTATTTGTGCTCTACCAGGCCGGATCTTTCTTATGCCATGCGCTTGCTATCCCAGCTCATGCAATCTCCTACTATCACACATTGGAAGTCAGGAGCTCATCAAGGTCAAGACAGCCCCACTTCTCCTTTGGCAACGATGTCTTCATCAACAACCACTTCTGCAGGTGTGGTGACTCCTGCATCGAACTCGACATCTGCTGGTCGATCTGGTCAAGCTGCTATGTTCTACCTCCTCTCTCAACTTCTTCTATGCTGCCTTTTCCACTCTCTCCTCTTTCCTACTACCTACCCATTAAACATGGCTTCTTCTCTTTCCCAACTTCTCTCACATCATTTCTAACCCCCACATCTTCTATGTTCTCACCATCAGCTTATGCAACACCGGGGCCTTCCGCACATGCAGGACCTTCTATGTACACTCTTTTTGTGGCTACATCACTAGGTGACTTCGCCATTGTGGTCCTCTGTAGGAGGCGTCGTCTCATCAGCCTCACCACCGTATGCGTCCATGGCACCCACACTTGGTACGACTAGGACAACCTTCAACTCTTGCACCTGGTTCAGGCCCTGGAGTGGGTAGGGGTGTCACGTCCACCATCGTGGTTCTCAATCTGCTGAAAGAGGTAGACTTCTTCAGTTGCTCAACAAAGTCCATGTGAAACTCTGAAGTCCAAAGTCCACCTCCATGAAGACACTGAATCTTATGTCTCACAGCATGTAAGGCCAAAGGGTGGTGAATGAGCATGCTTTTCTTCATATCTTTCCTTCATCTTTGGAGGATGCAGCGGACGTGTGGTACAGTCGATTCCCCCTAATCACAACAATACCAATTGAGTTTTGCACCAACAAAACTTTCAACTACCAACCGCTCGAGAGAGGAGGGCTGGTCAACCAGGTGTTACTGGCCACTGCCTAGTTTGTTTGTTCATGCTGGTGCTGTTCCAAGGATAGTATCACTCAGCTTAAGAGACCAGTAAGGAACTTTTTGTGGAGTGGACTAGATGGTGCAGCAGATGTCATAGCAGGGTGCCTTGGGAGACCCTTATTCTCCCCATATGGGAAGGGGGTCTCAATATCATTGACCCAGATTTGGAGTGCAGGGCATACAGTCCTGTACATCCACCTCGGGAGGAGACTGAATGGACAGCACTAGACGGATCCTTACTTCAGCCCATCTCATATCCCCTTCTTCACCTCTTATGACTGCCATTCTGAGAGCTTGGGACAGCTTAGAGGTACAGTGTGGGGAGTTCACCCCTCATCTCATGAAGAAATTGACAAGCAGCCCGTCATGTGGAATGAAAGCATACTTGATGAGCATGGCAGACCGCTAGGCATGTCGCATTATATGCAATGGTCCAAATGGAGGGGCGCTGCCTCCACGGTGAGGTCTTGGAAAGCTTTCAAAAGCTTCCAAAGGATCAGAGAGTTTTATAAGTTAGTCATCTCAGAGAGAGTGCATGGAGGATTCAACAAATAGATGCAGCCATACCAGTGGAGTGGATGGATACAAATGATATGCCTATTATGGGTTCCACTTGATTGGTTGCTTTTACGAGGATGAGTATTCCTCTTCAAGTTATTGCTTTGCAGGACGTACATGAGGATGCCCTTGTATTTGATGTTCATTTAGGAGGGATGCTACACATATCACCTGATGATATCCTTCTAGAGGTAGGCTTCAAACCAGTCAAGATTGCAGGCTATATGGAGCATGGTACAGATATCCCAACCCAATTCTGCTGGCCCTGGGTTCATGGAGACCTTGGTGAACGTGCATGGTGGAGAGGGAGAGGGTAGGCTAGGGAGAGAGATAATGATACTCAAAGAGAGACATAATGAAATGGAAATGAAATAGCAAGAGCAATGAGCAAAATGAAAGTACTCACATGTAGACTAAAGAGCTTGTAGGCTTGATACTTGATTGATGTGACAAGTGACACGTACAGCTTTTATATAGAGCACACATACACATATGAGTACCAATGCATATGGTATAACTCCCAATGTGACACATGGCATCCATAGGACACACTAGACTAAAACTCACACTAGGACTCACTAGAACAAACCAAAACAGACTCAACTTGACTCCATTTCCTAACACCCTCCCATGGAGGAAAGGTGAGTGACTATTGGAATGGAACCAAGACTAGAACATGACAATGACAGTCATCGAGCTGTGCAATGACTGTCTAGAACTAGACATGGCTCCCATGCTAACTCAGAGGCAAGTGAGCATGGCTAAAGGGCTAGTGAGCATGGTATAGACTCAGAGGCTCACGTAGCATGGCTCAGAGGCTCATCATGCATGGATGCAGGACCAACTCAGTGGTCTAGGAGACCAATGCATCAACATCTTGAAACTCACATGCCAAGCCTGATAAATAGACCTTGGCTCCCACGGTATATCCCCCTCCTGGATCTAGGGACTAATGAGGGACTTGGAGCCACACATGACAAATATAAAATCAATACATCATTTAGGAGGACTATCCAAGGCTGATAACTTTTTTTGATACCTCAAACATTCATTTTAGAGGGACTACTCAGGGTAGAGAACCTTTACTGACCCCGATCATAGAAAATTAAAATATATTTAATTCATTTCATGCATAGCAAGGGTAGAGAACCCGTAAATGACCCAAGTAGCTGCCACACATAAGAGTGCATATCCCGATCCGAAGAAGTATGTCGGTAAAGAATATGGTGACAATGCCCCGAATGATATGTCGATGTCAGCCATGGGAGCAGCTATAAGGAGAAATCACATGATGACTCTCAAAATATCGCGATGTGAGTCACCAAGATCCTAGTAGAGCCTCAAATTTGAGCAATTATGCCCAAAGGAGAAAAATGCCCAAATGAACGTACCAAATAGTAATGAAATTACATCAACCCAAAAAATTTACATGTCAGAGGCTTAAATTATGCCAAAGGACTGCAAGAGTCAAAGAGCCCTAAATTCTGGAAATTAGGGTTTTTGTCAAAAATTAGAGTTTTCAAAAATTTAAGGCATTTCGAAATTTAATGCAGTAAACTGTCCTACCAACACTCAGGAGCCCTCTGATCATGAAATTCCCAAAAAATAATGAGTATCCAACCTGAAATTTCAAAACTCGACTTTTAGGTCAAAAAACACAGTTTTGATTGTTTTTCTCATATTTAAGCACTGCATTTGCTGTTCAGAGTGTCGTCCAGCAACAATAGAGGTGGGCAACTGTAGAGGTAAAGGCAGCAGCTGAAAAATGACCTCAACAAAATCCTAAATCGTCCAAAACAGTGTGGTGGTTGGTAGAGAGGCCATGAACTTGCTTAAAAAGGGGTCTAGAGTGAAGTCTTCGCGATGAAGAGCTCCAAGACCAGTAGCTTCATCAATGGCAGCAGCTTCAAGCTTGAATTTGTTGAAGAAGAGTAGCTCATGGAGAGGCTAAGGGTGAGAAGAGAACAAGATGGGGAGAAAGGAGTGGAAGGGAGCTCAATCATGGAGGAGAGGATGGCTTCCATTTGTGGGCTTCCCTCGTCCTTTAGATTGAGCATGGAGAAGGGAAAGTTAGGAAAGGAGGCTCTAATACCATATGAAGGTGCATGGTGGAGAGGGAGAGAGAGAGAGGGTAGGCTAGGGAGAGAGATAATGATACTCAAAGAGAGACATAATGAAATGGAAAATGAAATAGCAAAATGAAAGTACTCACATGTACACCAAAGAGCTTGTATGCTTGACACTTGATTGATGTGACAAGTGACAAGTATAGCTCTTATATAGAGCACACACACACATATGAGTACCAATGAATATGGGATAACTCCCAATGTAACATGTGGAATCCATAGGACACATTAGACTAAAACTCACATTAGGACTCACTAGAACAAACAAAAACAGACTCGACTCCATTTCCTAACATTTGGCTCTATGGACGTGTCCCCATCAGATTTTGCAGTGGGACCCTGGGGAGTGAGAGTGGATTGATGAAAGGCATCGAGAGAAGAGCATCCCCTTATTTTGTTACACGGTTAGAAAATTCAACTTAGCTGTAGAGATTGGAGGCCCTCCAGATCTCCTCATAGGACAGCTTTCAGATTTCTGCAGGGGTGCAAAAAAACTTTTGGTTGAGACTCTAGAAATCTCTCAAGAATAGAAAAATCACTCTATTCTTTTGGCTTTCTATTCATGGAGGGATTGCAGTGAACCTATGGAGATTCAGGTTTAGGGCTGAGCCTACATGTCCTCGATGCCATTCTACAGTTGAGTCAATTCAGCATTGCCTTTGGGAGTGTAGAGAGGCGAGGACAATCTGGAAGGGTGTTGCCAGGATCTTATGCACTTTTCATAGAATACCCTTCTTCATGACCTGGGGCTCAATTGCTTAGTTATCTCTTATGGGGTATCAGGTCTTCTTCGAGGGACGGGACTCAAATGGAGCTTTTTCCGTTCTACGACCGTTGTAGCGTCATAAATGCGCACAGACAATGCGCACAGACGCTACAGGAAACAATAGACAAATGATACGCGTAACATCCATGAGAACGGAGTACAGATATGCAAGAGAATGACAAAACGCTGAAGAACATTGTATTCCGGAGCAATAGCTCGCACAACATCTGTGTACACAATGACCTCAAAATGCTAGTAATAGCATGCATACAGAACCGTGTGACAGTTAGAGAAGCAGCCGTTGAAGACCCCAACTACTTGGAGATCCGAACCGTCAACCCTTGCAGCTAACCTACCCTCGCACACCCCTCTAGGTCACTGCTACTAACCCGCATGGTTATGCAATAACACATGGCACTCACGGTGGACTGTGCGAACCACACATGCACATCCCCGGACTGAAGTCAAATGCCTTACATGGTGCAAAGTGTATGTGCAACAATCATTTTAGGCATAGCCTCGACAGAGAACCAGGTGCGGTAAGTTAAATCTCACCCTTCACTCAGTACACAAGAATTACAAAGCATCTCATTCCAAAAAACATTCAGAAAAACATCCACTCTCTGTAGTCACAATGCCTGTCTGAACATCCTTTTTTTATTTCTCCTGCCTGTCCAAAAGCATCTCCGCATTTCGGACATCTTCGATGTTGCCTGTCCAAAAGCAACCATTATAGTGATGTATGCGCTTAGCTGGGTAAGCACACCGATACTTTATTCTGTGAGGCCCTTTTGTAGCCATCGCCGTAGTTCTACTCTTCATCCGAACTAGAAATGTATTGAACAGGTGCAACAATGCCACCCACCTTGCTCAGTCCCGCATCACTGCTCTCAGGTAACTCTGTCTGCAACTGCGTTGTTGCTCCACTCGAACCAGCAGCCGCAGTCGTCTCTAATTGCCTCTTCCGCATGAACATCTTCAATCTTCGATCTTGCTCTAGATCCATCAGCAATTGTAACGGACGCGGCTTGGATCTATCCACTACCTGCTATTTAGGCCACTGCTCCATGGGTAATACTTCATCTATCCATGCACCCAGCGGTAATTGCTGCTAACACCGTTCATGTGCCGTCACAAGTCTTCGAATCACCATCGGCTCATAGGAAGGGGGATCTGGCAACCCCGAAAAAGGCGTGTGCTTATTATAATACTTCCCCAGAAACTTATCCGCCTCTTTCTACCGAGGACGAGGAGGTAGTGATAGACTGAAAGAATGGGCGCACAATTCCAACCACAGACAAAGTGAAAGCCTCTGCCACTTCAACGCATCTATTCTTTTGCTGTTGGCGAAGAACGGCTTCCACAATGCCTTCTGCCAGCTCTTCATATTTGGCTTGCCAATCCTCCTCAATCTGCACTGACTCCGCAACCATTCCTTTTCCCTTATCTACACCACCGCCATCAGAAGAAGTACTAGGCCCCTTTGGTCCAGAACTAGTCGGCACCTGTGGACCCTATTGCTGACCGGAGCCCACCCCGCACCAGCTCCCGCATCGTCGTCCGTCCAAGGTTGTCATTCGTGCGGAACCAGCTCCCGACAGGTCTGCGGAACAACAGTCGCACTCCATCTTGTCTGTCCCATTCTGCCTGCACATCACCCTGAAGAGCTTCCACGAGCGAGCCCATCTACTCCATATTAACACTCACATTTCTTGAAAACGTTCACAAATACTCCGCCAGTGCATTGGTAGTATGTCGGCGTAGCAACTCACGCTCAACGCTCGACAAATACTCCGCATGCAGCTACTGCGTGGCCTCCGAATGTGCTTCCGCCACTTGAACTCTGGCTTCAAGGACTGTCATCCTGTCCTCCAGTTGCCGCACCCGCTCCTGCTGACCTTGTAGAGACTCATTCTCCATGCGCAATTGCGTGACTTCCGCCTCTAAGCTAGTCACTCTAGTAGACTCTCCCCTCGCACCAATTTGTGTAGCTATCCGCGCGAGCAAATGCGAACGAAGCTGCAGTTGCATGTGCATAGGCTACGCCCAAAAATTGAACCCAGTAGAAGACACTGGAGACACAACCGCAAACTTCGAGATCGCCGTTAACACTTCTGCTACCGACACCCTCGCCGCATCAGAGACCGCCACTGATGTTGTAGGAGTCACCGTAGTCGTCATTGCTGCACTCTGCTGAAACTCAACCTCCATCACCGCCGGTGTACACGTTGGTTGCGCGATCATCCCTCCATCCATAGGCAAAAAGAGATGCTAATGAATCAATGGCACCATCAACTCCAGATGCGAACTCCACAGCAGATCCTACCACCAACTGTTGGCAAAGCGCCGATGCTGATGGATGAACAGCCACCCTCTGCCAATCAATACTGCTGAAACTTTGAATTTGTAGCAGCTGGAGGCGAGCATCAATCGACTGAGAATCAATATACACCAACGGAAGAAGAGGAAGAAATTAAGCATGAGCCATCCCCATGGCGAGGCGAAGGAGAAGAAAAGAGATAACAATGGATGCCGATGAGAGCTGGAAGGCAAATGCACTCAAGAGAACTGCAAGTGCGATGAAGAGAAAGCAACAAGCAACTGGCATGCAAATAATTGCTCAAGAGTTGTAATTCAGATTGCCAATATCCCGCCCTTACATGGTGGCTAGGCTAGGACCTCGCATAAGATTGCTGTCATCATGCCGCGAACCCTTCTGCCACGTGTCCTCATGCGATAGCTCTGCCACCTCCACCTCAATCCAGGAAATCTGTGCCTCATTAGAGATGGGAAATGGGCATTGAAGATTGCCGTCATGATGGTTTGGACGAAGCCGAAACCCATTAACTGGATGTGGAAGTACGTGCCCTTGCAAATCTGCAAGATAAAATGATGTTGATCCGCAATCATGAAAAACCCAGAATGGACCCGACCATCGCAATTTCAACTTTCCCGGCATTTTTCCAAGGCAAGTGTTGAACAGAAGAACTAGTTTCCCACGCTCAAAAGATTTCTTCTTGGAAGCCAAATCCACCCTCTGCTTGCACCGTGCTTGAACCTCCAAGGTGAGATAATAGCTCTCCAGCCGCAAATCATCCAATTGGTCTAGAACATCCAACCAGAATACCATAGAGTCCTATGGGGAAGAGGCCTATCCTCCACCGCAATCCTCAGACTCGGAACAATATGCTTGATCGGCGTGATTGCTTCCAAGCCAAACTCCAACTTAAAAGGAGTCAACCCCGTGGCCACCTTGAATGATGTGCGGTAAGCCCATAATGCTGCAAGTAACTTCTCATCCCAATCCGTGTGGTGCTCATTCACTAATAGTGACATGATCTGCTTGAAAGTATGATTTGTAGACTCTGCCAATCCATTCGCTTGCGGATAATAGGGGGAAGACTTCTTGTGAATCACCATATAAAAAGCATTCATCCGCTTGATGACTTTGTTGACAAAGTGAGTCCCCCTATCACTGACAATTTCAATTGGACACTCGAACTGAGTGAACACATCGTGGTAAAGGCACTTTGCGACTGATTTTGCGGTATTGTCCCGCAAGGCCCAAGCTTCCACCCATTTGGTACAATAATCCGTGGCTACCAAAGTGTAGCAATTCCTTGTGCACGCAGCTGCGGGCTTGAATGGACCCATGAAATCTAGGCCCCATTTTTGAAATGGCTCCAGAGGCAAGATGGGATTAAGTGGCATGCGGTCTCGATCAGTGGGCTGTCCCAACCGTTGGCAAAGGTCGCAACTTTTTGCAAACCATCGAGCATCCTTCTGTATGGTTGGCCACCATAACCCTGCCTGCAAAACTTTCTTTGCGGTGACTTCACCCGCAAAATGGCCATCCAAAACCCCACAATGAGCTTCCATTAGCACTGTCTCCTATGCATGAAGTGGAAAACACTGCAATAGTGCCTCAGTCAGGTCGTCGGTACAACTGTCCTAGGACTACTTCAAAGGATCGGCTCCGCAATGCCAAGCATTTCCTCTGATCTTGATTCATGTACTTGGGCATGATACAAGTAGATAGGAACGAGAGCATCTCATCATACCACGACCAGGGATGACTCCGGCTTCTACCGTGATCGGATCCGCCCGAAAAATCGCTGCTAACTCCGCATTAGGGAACTTGTCCTCCACTCCCGTTGGCAGCTCTCCAGACTCTAGTCGGGAAAGGTAATCTGCAACCGCATGCTGTGAGCCCGGGTGATGGATCACATCAAAGTCGTATTCCTGCAAGAGCAACACCCATCGTGCCAATCAGCCCATAAAACTTTGCTGCTTCACCAAATATAATAATGCAAAATGATCAACATGGAGGACAAACGGTCGGCCCAATAAATAATGCTGAAATTTCTTGACAGAATAGATCATGCCCAGTCGTTCCTGGTCCGTGACAGAACAATTCTTTTCGGCCATTGAGAGCCGTCAGCTTGCGTAGTAGACTGGGCGATACCATTTATTTGCATCTTCCTGCATCAAGACGCTCCCAATAGCTCTATCCAAGGCATCCACGAACACATGAAATTTCTTGTCCCAATCCGGAGACAGCAACACCGGTGCTCTGGAAAGCTAAATCTTTAGCTACTGGTATGTTTGGTCACACTCTGTGGTCCACACAAATGCCTTCGGTTCCACATGTGCCAATGCATTCAAGGGAATCTCCATGTGAGCCAGGAACCACAGATGTCTGCCATGCCATCGAATTTGGTCCAAGAACCGCAAGCATTCCTTAGGCGTAGTTGGTGCTAGGGCTTGCATAATTACTGTCACTTTGTCCAGATCCACCGCAATTCCTTCCACCGAGATCACATGCCCTAGGAGTCGGCCGCTGCGGATTGTGAATGCGCATTTCATCGGATTCAGACTGAAGGAGACTTCCTTGCATTGTTGAAAGCATTTCCACAAGTGCTCCAGGTGCTCGTCGAATGTGCCGAACACACTGAGGTCATCCAGGAAAATCCTCATGAAATCTGTCAAATAGGACCCGAAGATCTCCTGCATTGCCTACTGAAAAGTCGAGGGAGCATTCCGCAATCTGAACCACATGACTGTGCAGACATAAACCCCCCATGATGTGATGAATGCTATTTTGGGCTGGTCTTCCGGAGCCATTCGGATTTGGTTTTACCCGCTATATCCATCCAAGGAGTAAATCTCATGCCTTGCCACTTCATCGGGCATAGAATCCATATAGGGCAAGGGAAATGGATCAGCTAATGTGGCCGCATTCAACTTGTGGTAGTCAACACAAATCCGCAATTTCTTATTCTTCTTTGGCACAATGACAATCGGGGAAATCCACTCTGGATTTTCAATCGGTGCGATGAATCCCACCCGCAACAAGTGCTCCAGTTCTTCATGCGCTTGCTTGGCCACGTGCAGATTCATACGATACCTCTATATCTTTGTCGGAGTGACATCTGGTTTGAGGTTGACCCGATGTTGGTTTTTTGGATCCAGACCCTTCATATCCACATAGTCCCAGACGAACACATCGGAAAATTCCCGCAAGAGGGCAATCAATTCGCTGCGGGTTTCAGTTGTTAACAAAATGTTGACTTTGACTAGTTTAGATGCTCCATTTGATCCAAGATAAACCATATCCAAAGCATCTTCCTGAACTCGCGTGTGACTCTACTCATCCGTTCTTCGAATTCCCTCTCCTGCTGCAAGAGATCCCGTATATCCAATTCTGCTGCTACTTGTTGGGGCTCAGACTCCTCCGGAATAGGACTGGCCACGTCCGCCAGGAAACTTTGACGCATGTAACTATCAGTAATGCCTTCCACATCAATGGTGAAGATAGGAACCAACTCCGGATTTGCCTTGAGAAAGGCTTCCTCCTCATCATCCTCCAATCTATCCACCATGTTCACCGTCTCGGCCAACATAGGTCGGACCGCATCTGCCAATGGTGCCGCCACTCCCATTGTGACCCACACTTTCTTCTTTCCTCTCCGCACTGAAATGACGTTCCGCTTCCAATTTTGCTTGACTTTTGCTTGCCGCAACCAAGGCCTACCCAAAAGGACACTATACTCTGGTGTTGCGGCTTCCATGTTGAGCACCACAAAGGACACCACAAATGATATACCCGCCACCTCCAGAATAACGGCCTGCAAGATTCCGAGTGGCCGAACCCAGCGTAGATCAGCCATATGCGGACTAAGGATGGCACCGGCTCCTAGGACATCTATCCCATTCTTGGTAGGTCTTCAAAGTGACAATATTGACCCTCGAACTGCCATCTACCAGCACCTGAGCAAAAGTACGACCTTGTGTCTTTGCGGAAATCACCGGAATTCTCATGTCAGTCAAAGGAACTACCGGAACTAGGCATGAATCAGCTTGAATAGCTCCAACTCTTCTAGTTTAGACTCCGTGTGTAAGGAATGCAACAATTGCCGGTGGAATCCCGGAACCAGATTAAGCAATCTGCCCAATGAAATTTGGATAGGAGCCTCCAAAATGCACTCCAACAAGCATGCCAGACCACCGGGCACTTCCCATTACATGCAATGGTCTAAATGGGAGAGAGGCCCCGCCTACACAGTAGGCACTTGGAAATCTTTTATCAGGCTACCTGAAGATCAGAGACTACAGTCCGTAAGTCACCTCAGAGGGGTAGCATGCAGGATTCATCTGATAGATGCAGCCATCCCGGTGGAATGGACAGTTGAGTTGCCTATTACTTCCACCACTTGGATGGGGGCTTTTTCGAGGACATCAATTCCTTTATAGGTGATCGCTCTCCAAGGTCTCGGGGAAGATGCACTGGTCTTTGATGTTGGGGATGGAGGTTTACTTTCTACATCCAAGGATGGCATTCTTCTTGAGGTTGCCTTTCAGCCTGTCAGGATTGCTCGTTTTGTGGACCATGGAGCGGGCTTGCAGTGGTACTTAGACCCTGACCCTCTGCTCTTGGCCTTGGGATCCTGGAGGTTGTGGTTATATGGAGGTGCACCTATCAGGTGCTTGCAGTGGGACCCAGGAGAGTGGGAGTGGATAGATCATGGGCACTGAGAGAGGGGGATTCCCTTCTTTCGTTTCACGGTTGGTAATGCTAGGAGATTTCAATTGAACAGTAGGGGTTGGATTCCCTCCAGAGCCCCCCATTGGGAAAGCTTCTTCATCACCGCAGATTTGCGTAGAAATTTTTGGAGGAGGCTCTAGAAACCCCTCAGAAATAGAAAGATCACTCTTTTCTTTTGGCTTTCTATTCATGGAGGGATTGCAGTGAACCTGTGGAGATCACGATTTGGGGCTGATCCCACTTGTCCTCGTTGTCATTCTGCAGAGGAGTCAGTGCGACATTGCCTTTGGGACTGCAGTCAAGCGAGGACTGTTTGGAAAGGGGTTGCTCGGATACTCAGCATCTTTCACACTTCCCCTTTCTTCATGACTTGGGGCTCGGTCGCATGGTTATCTCTTACCGGGCCCCAGGTGTTTTATGAGGGTGAGCCTTCTTCTTGGGCACTCTCAGTCCGCCGGCAGGTGATAGAGCCCTGCTCTCTGCAGGATGTACCACTTACTCCCTTCAGAGCTTCTCATGTTTCAGTGGACACCTCTTGGGAGATTTTGGCTAGCATTTCCTCTTGGCACATTTGGAGAGCCAAATGTACTGAGGCCTTGGATGGCACCCAGATACACCCATCACAGGTGTTCACGGGTATTTGGACTGACACGGTTCACACTTTGATAGCCATATGGGCTAGCATGCAGGGCTCTTCACGGGCACCCTCTTCTAGAAGGACTATATTTCTTCGAGTTTGGAGGGGTTCTCCCTTTTTCTCGGAGGTTTCTACCGGATTGAGATAGCACTATCAGCCTCAATCCTTTCTTTTTGGCTCTTGAGCTTTTCGTGCATTGCATGATGTATCCCGTATGGAGCTTGCTCTAATGGTTTTTCTTTAATACTTAATAGAAGTGTCTTTTTGCCAAATAAAAACAAAAAATACTATCATTCCACATGATGGGTTGCCTATCAATCTCTTCACGAAAGGAAGGAGGAATCCTCCGAAGAGTGCTCCCGAAACTGGCCCATGCTTTCAGAATGGCAACCATGAGAGGGGACGAAGGTGATCTGAGGTGTGCTGTGGTGAAGATCCACCTAATACTGCTCATCCAGTCTCCTCCTGAAGAAGGTGTGCACCTTTGTATGTTGCTAATAAGAAAGGCCTTCCACTGTTCCTGCCCTGGCATAAGTCCCTGCACCACCATCTCGCAAAGTAAAGCTCTCCACTGTAAATCTGGATCAATAATATTGAGACCCCCTTCTTGTGTAGGGAGGATTAGGGTCTCCCAAGCCACCCTGGCTAAGGTATCTGCTGTGCCATCAAGCCCACTCCAAAGAAACTTTCTGATCGATCTCCTGAGCTGAGTGATGTAGTCCCTAGAATAGCACCAGCAAGAACAAACAAACCAGGCCGTGGCCAAGAGGACCTGGTTGACCACCACAACTCTAGAGGCAAGATTCAGCTTGGCTGAGCTCCAAAAAAGGAGCTTCCTCCTGATGCTCTCCAACACAGGAGCAAACTGCTGCGTGGAAGAAATATCCAAGCTCAAGGTGAGCAAGCACTTACCACTTATGGAAAGGGTAGATTTTAGCCTACAAGACGTCATTTTCAGAAAAAGACTAGCAATTCCCATCAGTTCAGAAGGAGGAAAATGCAAACACAAATGCAGGGAATGCAGACAAAGGTGCAAAGGTGACGAAAGGCGGACACAATTATTGCAAGAAGCCTGGTCATTACATTGCCGAGTGTGAAAAACGGATTGCCAATGAGAAAAAGAGGCAATGCACAAGTAGTAATTATGTTGCGCCAGCTGAGAATGCAAATGCTTCACCATCTCATGCAAATTTTGCAACAGAGGGAGAGGATTTTGTATTTACTACATTTCAGGACAGATTTGGTGCTAGGGGGGATTCAGAGTTGCATATGATGCTCCTCATGCTTCATCCGGTGATTCTTCCTTTGTTGCCATAGATACTTGGTATCCAGATAGTGGTGCATTTAAGCAAATGAGTCACAAGAAAGAGTGGTTTAAAGAAATCAAACCTGTTTATGGTGGTAGGCAGGTTACTTGTGCTAATGATGAACAACCAAGAGCTGCACATGGAGAAGTTGAGTCCGCACCGACTAGGAGTCAGAAGACTAAGCATTGCACATGGAGCAGTCGAACCGGGAGGTCCACATAGGGTAATTATTTTACCGACTGGGAGGAGTCGGCGAGCTACAAGTGATTGAAGCCATCAAGAGTCGGAACAGTGGAATGGCTAAAGGAGACAAAGACATCACCAATTGGGAGAACGGAAGAAGATTCTCGGCAAGGAGAAGGCAACAGAAGGGATGAAGGGGAGGGGAAGAAGGGGGATGGGTATTTGATGATTGAGGAGAGGATAGTGGGAGGAAGGATTGAGTCACAAGCTCGCTTGGTATATCAAGATGGTGTCTTGTTGGTGTATTTTCATTGTTATGCTTCCTTTCATCTCTAATGCAACTCCAAGTTCTCTTGATTTTCATATGTCCCTCTCTTCATCCCCCTTCACCTAGTACAACGGACCTTGTGTCATGTGGCTTGAGTTATGTTTCATTCATGTTGAAGGTTGACTCTTGTGATTGCGCTCCACTTTAGCATCTTGCTCATTCACATCACTCTTGCACTCGTATCACATTCGAACTATCCTCCCTTGATTGTTCCATCGTTTAACCCTACCTTCAATCCAAGTCCAAAATGACTCTCTGGCATGAAAGGCATACTCTGCTCTCTAATCTAATAATGACTGCTGCAGCAAGGTGCCCTTGAATCCAAGCATCTGTAGGCCTTTTCTGCTCTTCCCTTAGAAGAGTTGCTAGCTGCTGGCGGATACCAATCTCTCACCTGAGAATCTCACCTCTCCTGACACGAGCAAATGAATGATAGAAGTTGCTAATATCAGAGAGGGCTGCGGCTACATATGAAGGGGATAGCTGCCCACCCGGCATGTGAGATACCCAAATCCGTCGTAACACTGCCTCTCTGAGGCCCTCCTCTGCATAAAAGGCATTTGGATTCCTGATATTGGCAGAACGGCCTCTCACCCAAGGCCCTGAAATCATTAAGACAACAGAAAAATGGTCAAAAGTGGACACCCTAGTGCTAATGCGTATTGTCCCACCTCTATCCAGAGCCCAATCATCCACATAAAATCTATCAATCCAAGGCATCTGCAATCTCCTGTTCGACCAAGAAAACAGAAGAAGTTGTGGCTGAGTGTGAAAAGCATCATCATACCAAACATCTATGCCACTGAACTAAAATAGGAAGGCATCCCAGGCTGCTCTCTCTAGGGAATGAATGCCACCTTCCCTAACCCCTCTTTTGTTTGTGGACATCTCAACCATGTTGAAATCACCCCCAATCCAAGACTCTGCAATGGGGGACCAAGGAAGCAGCTCCTTCCATAGAAGCACATGATCCCTTCTCAAATTGGGGCCATACAGGTTGAAAAAGCCAACCTTATGCCCACCAATGAAAAGAATGATCCACTGAGCTCTAGAGGGGACTGTGACTCCATGTCCAATCACCAAGGGAAGTATCAAAGAAGAGACATAAATGCAAGTACCTCCCCTGGTGCCTAAGGTAGGCAACCAAAAAGTATGACTTGAAAGAAGCTTATCCGACTTGTCACAATCTCTGACATCCAGTTTTGTGTTCCGGAAGCATAAGGATATCAATGTGTCCCCAAGTAACACCTGGATGAAGTTAGTTATGAATCAACTATCTACAGCGGCAATGCGGCACACCTCCACGGCCCTAAACGTTCCAATTCACAATCCTCATCAATGAGTGGAAGAGGTCGGATAAAAAATCCTACCCAACTTGGTAGCGGAGACAACCCTCTCCTGGGAAAAACTCCACCTATCAAGAGGAGGGAAATCAACTAAGGAAATCACTCCCACACCTGCTGAAGGGGAATCTCAGTTCAAAGGGATCCCGATAACCTGCTCCTCAAAAGTAGAGGGTACAAACTCCTCGTCTAACTCAATCTCTACCAAGTCTGCCAAGACTGCGAAGGAATTCCTGAGTGACGAGCCTGGTGACAGTGTGTGGAGGATCCCTGCAGATGGTGCAGTAGAAGCATAACCCCCTTGCCTCTATCAAGAGGTGAAGAAAGAGACGCATAAGAGGAAGGGGGCTACTGAAGTGGAGGGTGCTGAGCAATAACATGGGTGTCGGCACTAACTCTCACCACAGGTGGTAGCCCCTCCTGATAACCATTTAAGGGGACAGGGGCAACCACATCAACACTAGGAACCAAGACAGGGATGTATCCTGCCTGTAAGGATGAATCTGTGGCGCCAAGAGTATCCTCCTGAGGTGGAGGGGGAGTACCAACTCTGATTGGAACCCAATGGGGGACAATGTTGTGCTAAGGGTCCTGGTCGCGCTGAAGAAGAGGGTCTAGGATGAGAGGCTGTGGTGGTTGAAGGTCCTAGGCGAGAGGTGAAAGGTCCAGTAGCGCGTGAAGAAGTGGTAGGTAGGTGCCGCCAAGGTGCTGCACCCATAGACCTTTTGGGTCTTTTCTTTTTCCTTGGGCAATCTCTGGCGAAGTGCCCAGAAGTCTTGCAAATCCTACACTGGTCTCGTCTCCCAATGATCTTGACTCTCTACCAGAAGAATGAGCCATCTGGACACTAAATCATGATATGGTAATCTGCAAGGTTAGGGTCAAAGACAATGACCCTAACACATGGCACCCCATTCAATTTGCTTGCCTCTGCTGATGAAGAAGGCATGCCAGGGAGAGTGGGGATGTCGGTGACAAGGCTCCAATGGATGATAAGAGTCGATGGTAAACCTGAGGGAGGCCGAGGAATCTGATGAAGAGTGAAGAGACCCGGCTATCCTCCTCCACAGGATCAAATCCCAATGTGAAGGGCATCAAAAAATCCTCCCGGAGCTCAGTGCCAAAGGACTAGCCTCGAGCATTGTACCTGCTGTGTCCGGAGAATCAAAAACCACCGGAAAGAAGCCTCGACCAAGAGGAAACGGACGAGGATTGGCTGAAGGATGGTCCATCGCCAATTGTGGTGTGAAGACTCGAACACAATGACACTCCGTCCGCTCTAGACTGCGAGAAAGGAGAAGCTCGGGAAGGGCACAGAAGGGCGGAAGGAGGGTGAAGGCAAGGCAGAAGGGGACAGAAGAAGGCAAAAGGAGATAGGGCAGAAGGAGGCAGGAGGAGGAGGGGGAGGGTGCTGAGGGGGGCGGGGGAGGGGGAGGGGGAGGGGGCTGAAGGGGGCGGGGGAGATGGAGGAAAGGAGCGGGGAAAGGGGGAAGGGGATAGGGAGAGGGCTGAGGGGGGCGGGGGAGATGGAGGAAAGGAGCGGGGAAAGGGGGAAGGGGAGAGGGAGAGGGCTGAGGGGGGCGGGGGAGGGCGGAGAATGGGGTGGGGAAGAGAGGTGAGAGGGTTGGGGGAGATGGCGGGGGAGGGGGAGGGGGGCAGAAGGGGGGGGGGGGAAAGAGGCCGGGGTAGGGGGCTGAGAGTAGGGGGAGGGGGCTGGCTGAGAGGGGAGGGTCTGTTTTTCCATGGACTCCTCGTCATCGTCATCCTCTGCCTCCTCAAATGAGCTTGAGGCATTTGTGTCACTGTCTGAAGAAGAATCATCAACATCAGGATCAGGACCATCGGGTGCAACTGAAGTGCTAGCACCATCTCCAGATGGTTGAGTGTATGATCGTGGCTGAGAGGGGAGGGAGGGCAGATAGGAGCGGGGAGGAGCAACAACCTCGAAACACTCCTCGGACTAATTATGCCCTACTTGGGATTTTGTTTTCTCAGCTTCACATGATGTAATTTTCCTTTGAGCTTTGCTCTTGGAGTTTCATTCATACTTAATAGAAGTTTTTTTTTCTTTTTTTTTTTTTTTGGGGGGGGGGGGGGACAGCTTCTCACATCACTAACCTCTTGCCTTCAGTAATACTTCTGAAAGAAAACAAGCCCCCAGCTCAGACAACCATCCATAGAAAATCCGATTTTAAAATTGCTAGAATTTTCATCAATAAGATAGGGATGGATGCTTGTATTAGTAGAAAACATCTGTAAGAGAAAAATTTATCTCAAAATCATGCCTTTACACATAATGGTATGGCAACCAAGACAACAAAATCACTCAAGCATACGTTGGCATTTAATGTACCATACATTGTCTTTTATAGTTCCAAACTATAAATAATTTTACTTAGTATTGTTTATATTAAGGTCTCGACGTATGTAGCTCCTGCGAACGCCCCCCCCTCCCTCGCTCCCGTCTACCTCCCCCTCGCGCTGCACGGCCCCTCCCCTCCCCCTCCTCCCTCACTGTCGCCTCCCGCCGCGGCCCTCCGTCCCCCTCTCCTCCCCCTCCACCCATCGTTCCCCCCCCCCTCCGCTCCTCCCCTCTCTGCTCTCTGCTCCCTCCCCGCCCCCCCCCCCCCCCCCCCCCGGCCGCTCCGCTCCTCCCCTCTCTGCTCTCCGTTTCCTCCCCGCCTCCCCCCCCTCGCGTTGCGCTACCGCCCCCCCCGCCCCCCCCGCTGCGGCGCAACGCTGCCCCCCCCCCTCCTTCCTCGCCTCTCCGCTCTCTGCTCCCTCCCCCCCCCCGCTGCTCCGCTCCTCCCCTCTCCGCTCTCCGTTTCCTCCCCCCCCTCGCGTTGTGCTACCACCCCCCCCCGCCCCCTCCTCTCCCCCCCCGCTGCGGTGCAATGCTGCCCCCCCCCTCCTTCCTCGCCTCTCCTCCCCGCCCCCTCTCGTGCGGCGCTGCCACACCCCCTCCCTTTCCCTCTTCCTCTCCCCCTCCCTGCGCTGCGCTGCCCCCCCCCCCCCCCTTCCCCGTACCTCTCCATCCCTCCCTCTTGCCCCCCCCCCCCCCCCCCCGCCTCCGTACCACTCCCCCCCTCCTTCGTCTCTGTTGTTTTCTTCTCTTTCCCCCGACTTGGAGCGTTCGCAGTTTGTCAGTGCGGTATGGCGGCCAAGAGCCCGGAACCCGGTGGCCCAGACGGACCCCCCCCCTCCATCAGCCGACCGCGTAACACTGACAGAGCACTAGGTCTCCTTGGTGAAGCAGGCCTCCACGGACTTCTCCCAGACATCCGTTTATGGGAGAGTCATTGGCTACTCCCCTTCACGAGCAGACTTCAGGGACTGGTTGCAATCCACCCTCTACCTTGAGGTCAGCCACATTGAGGAGGTTGCACTCATGGGACGTGGTATCTTCTGGCTCAAGCTCTCCTCAGCACAGGCTGCGAGCTATATGGTCAGGCGATCCCCTACTTGTGTGGGTGGGAAGATCATCCTTATGGTCCCATGGTATAGGGGTTTCAGTGTAGCGGACTTCGATGCCCGCTTCCGCATTCCTCGCCATCCAGTTACCCTCATTTTCCCAGGCCTCGCAACCGAGCTTCGCCCGATCATCAAGGACCTGGGGGTGCACTTTGGCTGGCCCATGCAGGACACCTACGTTGATGCGGTGGCAGCCCAAGGGGTGCCACGTGTCAAAGTGGCAGTCCTAGATCTGCAGAGTATCCCCTCGGAGTTTGAGATCGAGACGGACACAGGTGCGGTGACGCAGCGCATTGACGCAGCGCATTATGGTCACTGGTCGCCCAAATCAGTGTCTGAGATGCCATGGCTTTGAGCACCAGGCGCGCTCTTGCCCTCGCTTCATGGGGACACAGAAGGCCCCCATCCAGGCAACTCAAGATCCCCCCCACCAGGCATCGACACCCCCTCCCGAAGGGGAAGGCTGGACTAAGGTCAAAAGAAAACGGAAAGGAAACAAAGCACGACAAAAAAACCTTCCCATCTACAGCAAGAGCCCCCCCCTGTGGTCACCAATCAGCAGCAGCCCGATAAGGGGAAGGAGAAAGGGAAGGAGAAGATCAGCCAGCCTCCCCTCATCCTTCACCCCGCCCTCCGCCCCCTCCCCCCTCCTCCTCGGTCCCCCGACCTCCACCCCCTCCAGGAGCCCCCCTAGCACCGGTGGTTTCCACTCCCCTCTTCCTCAAGCATGATCCAGAGGGAACCCCCCTCTCCACCTGTGCCACCTACAGCCCCGAAGCCAGCACAGACCTCCCCCGCGCCTATCCCTCCTGACCTGGCGGAGGGGAGAGGCCCTTCCCCGCAGAAGGCCAGCACCACTCCAGCTTGTTCAACAGCCAGCACCCCTCTCTCTGGTTCAGACTCGTCATCCTCGTCCCCACACCCAAGGCCTACTCCTAGAGCTCTACCTTTGGAGTTTTACCGAGCAAGACCTTGGGATTATTTGGATGCAGCGGGTATTGGCTCCTTCCCTGCATGCCTAGACATCAGCATCTTCTTCCTCCGCAAGGGGGCGGAGGGTAAGGTGTTTGTCCTTGCCCCCACGATGGTCCTAGCTATTCCTTCACTATCACCAGTGACGGGAATGAGCAATGGACGAATGAAAATGTTTGGGAGACGATTCGAGATCAGTCCTAGGAGCAGGTGCAGGATTGGATCGGTAGCAGAGCAACGGAGCTTCTTCAGCAGCAGTGGAAGGAGAGTGATGTTCGTCTGAGATGGCACCACAATGCCAAACGATTCCGCCTTTTGGTCATTATTCGGCCGCCTCTGGAGTGGGTCTACGCGGAAGGGCTCCGCCTGTGGAGGACCTCAGAGGTAGCGGGCTTCTACAGTATTTCCCTGGCAGAGGCGTCGAGCTGGTTAGAGAGAGCTTACCACCATGGGACGAGGGGCCTCTCCCCTCTGTTGAAGGTTTTAGAGGATGGGTCTGATGATCCAGCCTCTCCTTCGAAACCCTCACAGAAGCACCTTCGTCTGCACACTGGACATCCTTCGACCACCTCGACATCGACCGCAAGCAGACAACTGTTTGTGGCCCATCTCCCCTCTTCATGAGTATACACATTATCTCTTGGAACGTCAACGGGTTCCAGTCATCAGGAACCCGCGGCTCGAGGAAGATGGTGCTCAGACAGGAGCTCCAGCCAGCCTTGGTGGGAAGGGTAGATGTGCTCCTATTGCAGGAACACAAGCTTTCGGCTTCTCATACCAGTATTTGTGGGAAGGTCCTCACAGGACGCTCCCCCACCTACTGGGAACCTTCGATTGGCGAGCAGGGGAGAAGCGGGGGTGTCTGTACCTCCATCGACGCTTCTCTAGTTCAGCATGTGTGTGGTTTTGGCACTCTGATCTCAGGACGTGCGCTTTGGGTGGGCTTGAATATTGAGGGATCCCGTATCGGCATCCTCAATATCTATGCCCCGACCGACCGGAGAGCCACTTTTTGGAGCTCTTTGACAGACTTATTGCCAAAGATGGATTCTTGGATTGTAGGAGGGGACTTCAACAACCTTGAGACCCTAGAGGATCAACAGGGACGGGGCCCAAAGTTCCTCAGTATAACTCAGGGGGAGCATGCAGATTGGGACTCCTTCCTATTCGTAGTGGGAGGTCGGGACAGCTGGAGGGAACCTTCCTTTCGCAGATGGACAGGGAGTCTGGACTTCTCGTGGGGTTACAGGAGGGAGGGAGGCAGACTTCTGGAGTGGCTGGACCGTTGCTATGTCAGCGATTGGGCGCTTGGCAGAGGTGGAGTCAGGATGGGTTCCAAGACCATGCCCCAGTCATCCTAGTCCTGGACTCAACCTCTCACTCCTCACCTCCACGCTCATGCCGGATCCCAGACTCCATCTACTCCAGAGCAGCGGTTCGCAGCACGATAGTGGACTTGTGGGAGCAGGATTGGAACCCCATGGGGAATATGGCAGCACAGGTAGCTTAGGCGCTTGCCGAGTCTAGTCTCATCTGTCAGCAAGAGGCGATTCAAGTCGGGCAGCAGTGGTGGGCGAAGGAGAGGGGTCTCAGACAAGATCTCGCCTCGATTTAGCGGATGCAACAGTCTTCTCCAGGCTCTGAGGAGCTCAGACGGCAGGAGGTTCGAGCCCGCCGAGCCATGCTAGAGGAGATCACCCAGCGACGCTCAGAGTTCTCGTTTCATGCTTCTAAGTCCTTCTGGGCTAGGAAAGGCGACAGGATGTGCAGAGAGTTCTTCAGGACTCATGGCCAGAGGTCAGCAGGAAAACAGCTCCGATCTCTTAGAGCGCAGGATGGTAGTGTCGGGACAGATCTAGACGAGGTCCGGACTTGACGATAGATTTCTACAGATCCCTGTTCCAGCAGGAGCCCCCAGACCCTCGTGGCCGCCTATGCAGGGAGGAGGTGTGGAGGTATACAGTGGAGGTATACACTGCTGCTTGTGCAGCCTAGCATGAGTGATTCCCTTCTCGCCCCTTTCACCGTGGCAGAGATGCAGGATGCGGTGAGCGCTATTGATGGGCAGAAATGCCCAGGTGAGGATGGCCTCTCTAGAGCTTTCTTCACCACCTTCTGGGAGTAGGTCCACCGGCCCTTGCTCGCAGCCTTCCAGCATATCTTCTCCAGCGGACAGATGCCAAAGAGCCTTGCGACAGGCTTGATATGCCTCATCCCCAAAGGGGGGGACCGTCAGGAGATCAGACAGTGGCGACCTATCACCCTCCTCCCGACTGCCTACAAAATCCTCGCCAAGATGATCAGTAGCCGCATCCGCCCCCTGCTACACGACTTGATCCATGACACCCAGACTGGTTTTGTCTAAGATCGCAGCATTTTGGACAACATCTTCACTTTCTTAGAGGCGACGGAGTGGGCCCAGCACAGTGGCCAGCACCTTGCCATACTCCTCCTTGACTTTGAGAAGGCGTACGACACGGTAGACTGGTCCTTCTTGGAAGGTACACTCTCTCGGTTCGGTTTCCCGGACGAGTGGATCAGAGGTATTGCTAGCATCTACAGGTCGGCCGGGTTATCATCAGCGGTAGGATGGGGGAGAGATTCACCCTCGATCGCTCGGTGCATCAGGGCTGCCCGCTTGCGCCCTACCTCTTCCTATTTTTTGCGGAGGCCATGACCCACTTCCTACGAGCCCGTACCACTGGTCTTCGCGGGATGCGTCTCCCTATTCGAGACGATGCAGAACTTCTGGACTCCGAGTATGCAGACGACACAACCCTATATGTGCAGGATGATATCGAGTCACTGGAGTGAGTGAGACTGTCCTTAGAGGGGTTTTTTTTTTTTCAAGAAAAAGACTTCTAGTAAGAGAAAAAACCCGCGAGAGCAAGCTCAAAGCAGAATACATCATGAAATCATAAGGATAAATTAAAAACCCCCTCAGAGTGAGGTGGAAAACAACCAAGGTTGAGGCTGAAAGTGCCACCTCAACCTTGTAGTAGTCTCAGAGAAGAAAGGAGAATCCTTCCATTCCCTGAAGAAAGAAGCCCTCCTAGCTGAGGCTGCACGGGAGTCTCCCTCCATACCCGTCCATACGGCCATCAAAGTATGTACGGTGTCTGTCCAGATACTAGCCAATGTGTGCGAGGGATGAACCTGAGTACCCTCCAAAGCCTCTTTGCATCTGGCTCTTCAGATATGCTAGGATGCTATGCACGCTAGGATCTCCCAAGAAGTATCCACAGAGGCATGTACAGCTGTAAAAGGAAGGTGTGGTACCACATCCAACGAACAGGACTCAATCTGATGATGTCGAACCGAAATGGCCCGAGAGGAGTCAACTCTCTCATAGAAAACCTGAGGTCCTGTAAGAGAAAGCCAAGCCACTGAGCCCCATGTCATAAAAAATGGGGAGTGGGCAAAGTGACTGAAAATCCTGGCTACCCCCATCCAAATCTTCCTCGCCTGTCTGCAATCCCATAAGCAATGTTGAATAGTCTCTGAAGTAGAAAGGCATCGAGGGCATGTAGGGTCGGCTCCGAACCTGGACCTCCAAAGGTTCACTGCAATCCCACCATGGATAGAAAGCCAAAAGAAGATAGTGATCTTTCTATTCCTGTGGGATTTCCAGAGTCTCCTCCAAAAGCACCTCTGTAGATCCGCAGTGATATCAAAAGTCTCCCAATGAGGAACTCTGGAAGGTCTCCAACCTCTACTACTAAGCTGATATCTCCTGGCATTACTGACCGTGTAACGAAAGAAGGGGATGCTCTTCTCTCGATTCCCTGTGTCAATCCACTCCCACTCTCCGGGGTCCCACTGCAAATACCTGATGGGAACTCCCCCATAGAGCCAGAGTCTCCAAGACCCGGTGGAGAGTAGCCGGGGATCTGGGTCTAGGAGCCACTCTTAATCTGATCCCTGCACCAAAAGACCTACAACCCTGATAGGCTGAAAAGCAGACTCAAGCAAGATGTCCTCTATGGACTTGAGCAATCTGCCACCATCCTGGACACTAAAAACCAAAGCATCCTCCTGTGCATCTCGAAAGGTCGAAACCTGGCCGAAACCTGAAGCGGAACACCGCCTCTCGAAAAAGTACCTGCCCAAGTAGAGGAAGTGAGTGGCATATCATCTATGTCTACCGAAACCTCTGGAAGGGCTGCCTCAATCTGGGGGGCATCCCTGGCGGACTGATCTCGAAATCTGAAATCTCTCACCCCTTACCCCACCAATAAGTACTTGGCTCTGGGCTGATCTGTACGAAGAGGAAACACCTCTGATCCAAGCATCAGTAAAGCCAAAGCGTAGAAGCGTGCCCTCCAAAAAACCCCAATCTACTCTGTCATAAGCTTTTTCAAAATCCAAAAGTAGAATGGCAAGATTCTGGCCACTCTGCATGGCCCACTCTGAAGCTTCCCAGAAAGAAAAAATGTTATAAAAAATGCTTCTGCCATGTACAAATCCCGTCTAAGTGTCATGAATAAGATCAGGGAGAAGTGGTTGCAATCGGAGGCTAATAGCCTTGGTCAAAATCTTGTAACAAGTCCCCAGAAGTGTGATAGGCCTCCACTGGGACACTAAATTTCTGCAACATCCTTTTGGGATAAGGTGGATGAGACCCTCTGTAACCCACCCAGGCATCTCGCCAGAGTCCCAAATGGCCTGCAGGGCTGAAGTAATATAGTCTCCAATCATATCCCAAAATGCAATAAAAAAAGACGGGGTGAGGCCATCCGAACCTGGGCACTTGCCCTTCTGAAGGGCTGAAAGTGGAGTCCTGAACTCTGTGTTGGTGAAAGGTGCATCGAGTAGAACATGCATACCCGGATTCACCAACACAGGGATGCTTTGCCAAATAGCCTGTCTAGCATCCTCTCTATCATGTGTCTCAGGATCAGCAGTAAGAAGGGTGGCATAGAAATCTGAAGCTATGCGTAAGACATCATCAGGCTCTGTCTGTAAAACCCCATGTGAGTCAATAAGCTGGGATACACTCTCTCTACTATGTCTAGGGCCAAGAGTAGAGAAAAAGTGTTTATTGACTCTACCACCCATCTGAATCCAGAAGGACTCCCGTGCATGAAAGGCATACTCTGCTCTCTGATCAAGCAATAACTGTTGATGAGCCCTTGCTGCAGCAAGGTGCTCCTGAATCCAAGCATCTGAAGGCCGTTTCTACTCTTCCCTCTGCAAAGCTGCCAACTGCTGGAGAACACCGATCTCACGTCTGAGAATATCTCGTCTCCTGGTACAAGCAACTCAGCGGTAGAAGTCGCTAATACCAGAGAGGGCAGCAGCTACATGTGATGGATATGGCTGCCCACCCTGGACATGAGCAACCCATATCTGCAGGGCTGCCTCTGTAAGGTCCTCCTCTGTGTAAAAGGCATCTAGAATCCTGATTCTCGCAGACCGCCGGCCTCTCAAGTGAGGCTCTGAGATAGCTAGCACAACAGGAAAGTGGTCTGAAGTGGAAACCCTAGCAGCAATGCATACCGATCCACCTCTGTCTAGTGCCCAATCATCTACATAGAATCTGTCAATGCGTGCATGAATAGGCATCTGCTGCCTCCTGTTTGACCAAGAGAATGGAAGGGACTGTGGCTGAATAAGAAAGGCATCATCACACCAAGTATCTCTGCCAGAGAAGTGAAAAAGGAAGGCATCCCAAGCTACTCTCTCCAAAGAGTGAAGTCTGCCTTCTCTACCCCCTTTTTTGTCTGACTGTAACTCGACCATGTTAAAGTCACCTCCAATCACCCATGAATCCACAATGGCAGCCCAGGAGAGCAAAGTCTTCCACATAAGGACACGTTCCCCTCTAATGTTGGAGGCATACAGGTTAAGGAAACCAACCTTACACCCTCCAATCAAAAGAATAATCCACTAAGCTCTAGAGGGAATAATGACTCCGTGTCCAACAACTAAGGGGAGAACCGACTGCGAAACTGAAATAGAAGTGGCCCCCCTGGTGCCCAAGGCAGGCGACCAAAAAGTATGGCCACAAAGCAACTTGCCTGACTTGGCACAATCTCTAGAATCCAGCTTGTGCTCTTGAATAAATAAGATATCAATGGAACCCCCAGTAACACCTGGATGAAGCTGATCCCGGATCAGCTGTCTACGGCGGCAATGTGGGATGCCACCTAGGCCCTGTATGTTCCAACTAATAATCCTCATCGACGGGAGGATGTAGAGTGTAACACCTTACCCGACCTAGTGGCGGAAACAAACACCTCAACAGGGGAAGACCTCCTGCTCGAGGAGGGAGGGATGGGACCAAGTGGCGGAAAATAACCAGGGGAAAGAACCCTGCCACTTGAAGAAGAAGCCCTGTCAACAGGAAACCCAATCACTGGCTCCCCAAAAGTAGCGGGCACAAACTCCTCCTCTGGGAAATCTGAACCATCTGCCAGGGCTGAAAACAAGTTCCTGTGGAGCAAGCCAGACACCGGAGTGCGAAGGATTCCTTCTGAGGGAAGAGGATCAATAGTATAAACCATCCCCTTCCCTCTATCCAAGGGAGGAAGTGAGGACTGCTCTCTATCGTGTGTCTGCCTAGCCGCGGAGACCTCTACTGCCTCAAGAAGAGCGTCTAGCAGCACTGGATCTAGGGAAGAAGCTGCAACCGGGGAGGAGGTCGAAGCTTCAGCGTCTCGGACTATGCAAGGTGAGACTGGAGGGACCGCTCGAGGTGAAGCAGAGTCCACTAATGTATCCTCGTGAACTGAAGGAGGGATCTGCACACGTGCCGGAACCCACTAGAGAGCGTCACGTGCCCCTGAGGTAGGTGGGGGTCGAGGAGCACCTGATGGACCTGTCCCACCCCCCTGTCGAGGCCGAGGAGTAGGTGCTGGACCTGAACCACCACCATCCTGAGGAGGACCGCCATGCGAAGGTCGAGGAGCAAGTGCTGAACCTGTACCACCCCTCTGTCGAGACCGAGGAGCAAGTGGTGGACCTATACCACCCCCCTATCCCCCCTGTCGAGGCCAAGGGGCGGTAGCTGTACCAGAAGGCTTCTTGGGCCTTTTCTTCTTCCTGGGGCAATCCCTGGCAAAGTGTCCAATGGTCTTGCATGGCTGAGAGGGAGGGAGGGGGTAGGCTAGGAAGAGGAAAGGGAGAGGAAGGAGATGCAGGAAGGGGGCGGGCTGAGGGTAGGGAGGGAGAGGGCTGAGAGGGAGAGGAGAGGGAGAGGAAGGAGAGGGAGGGGCGGGGAGGGGGCGAGGAGCAGGCTGAGAGCGGGAGGAGAGGGAGCAGGGAGTGAAGGGAAGGGGGAGGAGAGGGAGAGGAGGGGGTGGGCTGAGAGGCAGAGAGGGGGCAGAGAGGCAGGGAGGGGGTGGGGAGGAGGCAGGGAGGGGGCGGAGAGGCAGGGAGGGGGTGGGGGAGCAGGGGGTGGGCTGAGAGGCAGGGAGGGGGCGAAGAGGCAAGGAGGAGGCGGGGGAGCAGGCAGGGAGGGGGCGGAGAGGCAGGGAGGGGGCGGGGGAGCAGGGGGCGGGCTGAGAGGCAGGGAGGGGGCGGAGAGGCAGAGAGGGGGCAGGGGAGCAGGCAGGGAGGGGGCGGAGAGGCAAGGAGGGGGCGGGGGAGCAGGCTGAGAGGGGGAGGAGAGGAAACGGGCTGGAAGGGGGCGGGCTGAAGGGGAGGAGGGAAAGGGAGGGAGCGACTGAGGGAGAGGGAGGGGCTGAGGGCAAGGGAGAGAGGGAGGGACAGGCTGAGGGAGAGGGTGCAGCTTAGAGGTTTTTTGCCTAGCCGCTGGGGCGAAAATCAATTGGCGTAAGTCAGTTGGTTTTCTTACAGATCCGGGAGCCAGCTCACAGTGGGGTATTTTCCTGGGGTTTCGCTGGATCCCTAGAGGACATACGACACGTTACTTGGGATTCCAGGTAGGCCTGGACATCATGCTGGCTCAGCAGTTCTTACCGGTCCTAGCCTCCATACGACGGAAGCTAGCCTTCTAGAGCACGGCTCGGCTATCCTTGGCAGGCAGGGCCCTTGTGGTCAACCAGGTACTTCTTGCCACCGCTTGGTATGTGGCCTCCTGCTGGTGTTTCTCGAGATCATGTGTAGCCCAGCTGAGGAGACTGGTGCGGAACTTCCTTTGGTCTGGCTCAGATGGTTCTGGCACCACCAGAGCCCGGGTCGCCTGGCAGACGGTCATTCTCCCCCATACAAAGGGCGGCCTTGGCATCATAGATCCAGAACTGCAGAGTCAGGCACTTCTTGGCAAGTTAGTCATCCGCAGTTTGACCCCAGGAGGGCAAACGTGGAAGCTCTTGCTTCAGCATGGTCTCAGCGCGTGTACCCCCCAGAGAGGGGGTGATTTGCAGCCATCTATCCGGTGGATCTTCACTTCTTCCCCATTGACTCAGCCCCGTTTCCCCTTCCTCCGTAGCCTCGTCTCGGTCTGGAGGAAGTTGCGACACAGCCTCTCCTAGGTTCCCCCTAGCTGCCGAGAGGAGATCGACAGACAACCCCTGATCTGGAGCAACCAGGTGACAAATGATACAGGTCGCCAGCTTGGAGAGAGATCCCATATCCCTTGGGCGCTCTGGGCGTGTGGGCCCGCGTGCTCGCTCCGGGTTTGGAGGGACGTCTACAGCCTGCTGAGCCCAGGCGAGCTGGCAACAACAATAGGTACAGCACGTGGGATCCAGGCTAGGCAAGCAGAGATCGATGCTGCCATTCTTGCAGGTTGGAGGATTCCCATGGTCACCAGCCAGACAGCTCTTCCCGGGAGATGAGAGGTGGCTAGGACAGTTCACAGCCCGGGGCATTCCTTTGGTGGTTGCAGGCCTTTTCTTGGACTCCTCGATCCACTTCTTCTCCGTCGCTGATGATAGCCGCCTCCAGAGCAAAGAGGCCGTGATCGACCCCTAGCTTCCCTGGCAGCGCCTTCGCATCATAGGGCTGCAAGGGAAAACATGGCATATAGACCCCCTGCTTATGCAGGACCAGGACTGGAGACTTTGGATATGGGAGGGCCGTTCCTTGACAGAGGTGGAGTGGCACCCATGGGAGTGGCGCTGGCCACCATTGGAGACCTCAGAGAACCCTGCCCCCTTCTTCTCTTACAGTGCGCGTACTGGTAGGCATGCTCTTGGGGCTCTCCAGCACGGGCTACCCACACAGGCACATAGTTGGTATGCCCAAGAAATATCTCTGGTCTTTCTTCACACATTCTAGAAGACTCTTTGGGCAAGCTGGCGGCTGAGGAAGATCTCTTACTTTCTTTGGATGGTGGCACACAAGCGGCTACCAGTTGGCAGCTGGCTAAGGCAGATGGGGCAAGAGGGGCACTGCCAGATGTGTTTTCAGGAGGAGTCGTCCCTGAAGCACTGCCTTTGGAGCTGCTCGCATGCGCTGACAATTTGGAAGGGAGTCATGGGGATCTTAGCGCGAGGGCTGCACCCGAGCTAGGACCGATCACTTGGGGAGACGTTTGCTGGTGCAGCACCGAGATGATCCAGTCTTCTTCATCACGCAGGCCACCTGGGTATACATGGACAGCTTCCCTTGGCACCTGACAGAGACAGATGCAGGAGCGATGACTCGGCACCCAGTTTGAGAGATCATAGGGAGCATTGCACGCTGGCATATCTGGACTTCCAGATGCGCGCAGACACCGTAGGAGATCAGGCTTCTTCTGCTACCTAGACCCTAGCAGACATTTGGAGCACGATCATTCACACGCTCAAGGGTCAGTGGGATTAGATTCAGGGGGAGTCCCAGGCAGGGAAGGAAAAGAGACGGCGCTTCCTTCGCGACTGGGACCACCGGGAGCTGTCTCCCAGCACTCTGCTCAGAGTCTTCAGTGGCATTACGCCCCCCCACCGTGGCTGTTTGTCCACTCTCCGATGATTATGCTCTGAGAGGCTTGTAATTAGCATTTTGGCTCCTCGGGCTGAATCCATTTTGTGATTGCAGCCCGCTGGCCTTTAGGCCCTCTTGTACTCTCGTTTTCAAGTAATATAACTAGCACTACTTTTTGCGCAAAAAGTATTGTTTATATTTGTTTCATCATGAAATGAAGGACATCCTCTCCCTGAAGGGCACCATGAGCGAAATGTGACCACTGATAGTAAAGACAAATAGATTGAATAGACAATGCTCAGAGTAAATCAAAACACTAGAGTGAAAAAGAAAATTACATTGTATTTTATACTATTTAGAGCTATGTTGCATTCAGGTATAGACGCTTGAAACTTAATTCCTTTCCCTTGGACGATGAAAAATCCTTTTTCAATGACAGCTACAGAAATTGGATTCCAATGAAAGTCATCTTCTTGCTTGACCTCCGTACTGGTTGTGCTGTTCTCTGGTAATTGTATAATTAAATTTCCATTTTCCATTTGCATGGTGATTTGAACTCGTATCTCATTGATATTCCCTGTTCAAGTTTCATTTGACAATTGTCTTAGATAAAAGGATCGATATATTATAAATGAGTACTGTATTGTCTTTGTATTTGAGATTGATCCAAACTTATTTTAAACCAAAACGATGATTGATTACATGAAAAGATTCCTTTTACTAACCAACTTTTATTTAGTACTAAAAAGTAGTAGCTCAATCTCTAAGAATAGGTGGAATTTTTCTTCAAGCGAGTGAAAATTAGGGAGAGCTGAGACAATGAAGCTGCAGCTCAGATCCCCGTCACCCCCTGTTGCCTCCCTCCCACCCTGCCTCGCCTTGCTGGTTCCCCCCGCCCTGCTTCCTCTCTCTGTGCCTTGCTGCCTCCCCAAACCTACTGTCCCTCCTGCCACTCTGCTGCCTCTCCCCTGCAATGCTGCCTCCCGCCGCCACTCTCTCCCTCTCCTTGCCTCCTCTTCTCCCTATTCCAACCCCTCCCCCTCCATATTCTACCCTCCCCTTTCTGCTTCTTCCTTCAGACTCCTTCCCCTCCTCTTCCTCTCCATTACGCCTTCTCCTTCAGCCTCCTCCCCCTCCCCATTCCACCTCCTCTGCCTCCCCTCCTCCCCCTCTCCCTCACCCCTCTCCCTCTCTCCTTCCTCCGATTCCGGCCCATTCCACCTCCTCCCCCTCCTTTTTCGGCTCCTCCCCCCAGCATTTCTCCCCTCTCAGCCTCTCTCCCCTCTCAGCCCCTCCCCTCATGCCTCTCTCCCCTCTCAACCCCTCCATTTATCCTATCTTTTTCTCAAAGTGACAAGACAGATCTTCATTTTGTTTGAATCCACCTTCCACATTCGATTGGCAAATGGCTACCCATTCAGCCAATCCTCATCCCCGTCAGCTGCGAGAACACGCATATTCCCCAAAGAAAAGTTGCTGCAACTTCAAAAGGATGTGGATTTTGAGAGCTCTCAACAGGATCTGCAGTTAAGTTGGTGCTCCTCCACCATCTGCAGATCAGGACATGCCTTCTCTTATTCCTGACCATGTTTTAGTTGAGGCCACTGATGGTATTCCTTCAGCTCCTTCTCTGGATCCTGGCCCTCCCTCTCCTTCCAAGCAGCCCCCTTCCATTTTAGTATTGCATGCACTTCTTATTGATTGAGGGAAGGATGTGGCACCTAGCTTGGCAGCTCTCTTGCAGGCAAAGATTTTACGGACATTGGTGCCGTATTTGATTCAAAGAAGCTCTTTCTCTCCTCTGGCTAATTTTGGAGAGGAAAAGTTTTGTGCTGCCCTCTACCTTTGGTGATAGTGTTCTTCTAGTTCCTATCAATAGAGCATCCACTTCCATAGGTGTGGGGGTCACATCCCCTGTGGACTTTCCTCGTCTACTACTCCCAAGAGATGCTCTTCATAGGAGGGAGGTGTTTCTATTGCCACCAGGTTGGGTAAGGTTTCCCCATTTTCTTCCTCCTATCGATGAGGATTGTTAATTGGAATATGCAGGGATTCCTCATCGTTCGCTGAAGGCAGCTGATTTGTAATCATATTTATCCACGTGTTATGGGGATCTTCTTGACATTATCTTTATTCAAGAATACAAGCTGGATGTTAAAGACTGTGCAAAGTCAAGTAAACTGCTTTTTGGTCACACTTTTTGGTCTCCTTCCTTGGGCAACATGCATTTTTGCCCCTTGTGGTTGGACATGGTACTATCACACCCTCTAGAGAAGAATGGATTTACTTCTTATTAGTGGACACAAGGTTGGTCTTCTCGACCTCTACACCCCCAACAATATAGGGGAGCATGTCCTTTTTCGAGAAGAACTTCTTTGGGCACCAATTGCAGATACACGGGTGGAGTTTCCTTCAAACCAAAAAAAAGGGGGAACGGAAGGTGGCCTTCACTCTCTTGGGAGAGCCTCTTGGGATGTATTTCTTTTCTTGTTCAGTGGCAGAGATTCTTGATAGATGATGCTTTTCACACTTTGCCTCACTCGCTTTCATTCTTGTTGATCGAATAGGAGCCATCAGATGCCTATCCATGCTTATTGACTGTAACAGGGGTTTTACAATAAGAACTTGATGCTATCTTATGTATTGCTTTTGATATTTACTCCTCCCTTCTTTCTGCAATGACACACTTGCAAGAGATGATGTTAGACTTAGAGTTTGGAAGGCTATTCAACATTGGTGAGATCTAATTGAGAGTTTTACTTGATGCACCTTTTAAAAATCTTGATTTTTTTTTTGGGCAAAAAGAGACCTCCATTAAGTATGAACAAAACCCACGAGAGCAAGCTCAAAGATGAAATACATCATTCAATGCATGAGGAAAAAAACACATCAGAAAGAGGTGGAAAACAACCAAGGTTGAGGCTGAAAATGCCATCTCAACCCTGTAGTGGACTGAGAGAAGAAGGGGAAACCCCACCACTCTCTAAAGAACATAGAACTCTTAGCAGAAGCTTTGCGAGAGGACCCTTGCATGCTCGCCAAGTGGCAATCAATGTATGTATAGTGTCTCCATGTACTGGCCAAAGAGTGAGACTAGATGCTCTCCGCTCTACCTGGAGACCTCTCAGGGCACCTCACAGATGTTCGTCTTCTTGGACGAGCATTCTCCTAGGTTGTTTTTGACTCCCTGGAGGTAGCAGGTACAGTGCTTCAAGCTAGTCCGTTAGCACTGAGCTCCACGAGGATTTTTTTGGCCCCTTTCTCATTGGGGTTTGATCCTATCGAGGAGGATAGCTCGACGACGTCACTTTTCATCCAATTTCCTGGCCTTCCTCAGGTTTAGCATTGACTTTTGCATTCCATTGGAGCTGCCTTTGGGATGGTTACCAATCCCCCCTCTCCCTGGAATGCCTTCCTTAGCAGCAAAGGCAGTCAGGTCGGATGGGGTACCATGTGTTAGTGTCATTACCTCTGACCCTAACCTCTCGGATGACCACATTATGCTTTAGCACGCCCAGATGGCTCCTTCTTCAGACAGAGAGTCGACATTGCAAGGAGATAGGATCAGTGTAGGATTTGCAGGACCCTTGGGCACTTTGCCAGATATTGCCCAAGGAAAAGAAAGAAGAAAAGACCTTAAAGGTCCACGAGTGCGCCTCATAGCTCCACCCGACCTGGACCTTACTCATGAGATGCCAAACTCACTTCCGGAGGACCTCATTCATTTGATTCCGAAAGGGGGTTGCAAGAATTTAGTGTCTCAGTGTGGAGACCGATTATTTTGCTAGGTACTTTGTATAAAATCTTAGCAAAAGCTATCAGCCTTTGTCTGCAACCCTTTCTACTAGATCTTATCCATGATATGCATACGGGCTTTGTGCATGGCAAGGGAATCTTTGACAACATTTTCTCATTTTGGGAGGCTTCTAATTGGGCCATGCGTACTGGCGGCAAGCTGGCCATTCTACTCCTGGACTTTGAGAAATCTTCTGACAGGGTAGACTGGGGCTTTCTGGAGGGCACACTTACTCGCTTTGGTTTCTCAGATGCATGGATCAGAGGGGTGTCAGCCCTCTACAGGTCAGCCCACAGCTAGGTTCTTATTGGTGGAGTCAGGGGGGACAGGTTTGAGATTACCAAATCACTCTGCCAGGTATGCCCTCTAGCCCTCTTTCTGTTCTTATTTGTGGTTGAAGCTATGAGCTATTACATTAGAGCTCAAGCTGATATTGTAGGGCTCAGGTTTCCATTGAGGCTAGAGGATGGGCCCTTAGACAGTGAGTTGGCAGATGACTTGGCTGTTTTTTTGGATGCTACTCAACAAACACTTACCTCATTTAGGATGGCGTTGGATTTGTTTTGCATTGTGGCAGGTGCACACATTAATTGGAACAAATCCAATGGCTTTTGGATCAATAATGAGGACACTCTAGACTGGGGGAATGACATAGGGTTCACTTGGATTCAGAGGGGTGTTTCCGTCAGATATCTGGGATGCCAAGTTGGGGTGGGGCTCTCTCCACCAGCAAAGCAGTTTGCTCCCATGCTGGAGAGTATCAGGAGGAAACTCATCTTTTGGAGTTCTACCACCTTGCTTCCAGAGTTGTGGTTGTGAACTAGGTATTATTGGCCACTGCCTGGCTCATTTTCTCTTGTTGGTGCAGGTCTAGAGGTTGTATTGCTCAGCTCATGAGACCTATCAGGAACTTCCTATGGAGCAGTTTAGATGGCACCTCAGATGTTGTAGCTAGGGTGGCTTGGGAGACCCTCATCCTCCCCACAGGAAAAGGAGGTCTCAATATTATTGAGCTGAACTCGTAGTGTATGGCCTTGCTATGCAAGTTCGTAGTACGTGGATTGATGCCTGGACAGGAGCCCTGGAAAGATTTCTTCTCACGCACCAGTCAATCTTGTACTCCATCTCATGGGGGAGATTGGATGGACAGCATCAGACGGATCTTTACTTCAGCCCATCTCAAATCTCCCCCTTCCCCTCTCATGGCTACTATTCTGAAAGCTTGGGGCAGCTTCAGAAACACTCTTCGTAGAGTTCCACCCACCTCTCGTGAAGAAATTCACAAGCAACATGTCATGTGGAATGACTCGATATTGGATGACCATGGAAAGCCACTTGGAGTGTCACACTATATGCAGTGGTCTAGATGGGAGAGGGAACCTGCTTCTACAGTAGGCGCATGGCAGGCCTTTAGGAGACTTCCAAAGGATCAAAGACTCTTAGTAGTTGGCCACCTCAGAGGGAGTGCAGTCAGTGCATGATATAGTAGATAGAGGTAGCGATTCCGGCAAAGGAGATAGACACAGATGACATGCCGATCTCACAGAGTCCACTTGGTGGGGAGTGTTCTCAAGGCTGGCATTCCTTTACAGGTTATTGTCCTACGGGATGCACATGAGGATACCCTTGTCTTTGATGTTCAATCGGGAGTTAGACTTACCAGATCTTTTGATGATATTCTTTTGGAGGTTGCCTTTCAACCTGTCAAGATTGCAGGTTTCATGGAGTGGAGCATGGACTCACAGTGGTATCTTGATCCTAATCCTCCTCTTCTTACGCTAGGGTCTTGGAGACTCTGGTTATACGGTGGTTCCCCTATTAGATTCCTACAGTGGGACCTAGGGTGGTGGAAATGGATTAATGAGGGGCACCAAGAGAAGAGCATCCTCTTCTTTCATTATACAGTCAGAAATGCCCAGAGATTTCAGCTCAGCAGTAGAGGTTGGAGGCCCTCCAAAGCCCCTCATTGGGATAGTTTTCAAATTTTTGCAGTTGTGCGAAAAAACTTTTGGCGTAGGCTTTGGAAATCCCTCGGGAATAGAAATATCACTCTTTTATTTTGGCTTTCTATTCATGGAGGGATTGCACTGAACCTATGGAGATCCAAGTTGTTCGGGCCTGACCCTACTTATCCTTGTTGCCACATTGCAGTTGAGTCAGTACAACATTGCCTTTGGGAGTGCAGACGGGCAAGGACGATCTGGAAAGGTGTTGCTAGGATTTTCAGCATCTTTCATACAACACCTTTCTATATGACCTGGGGTTCAGTAGCATGGTTATCTCTTACTGGCCCTCATGTGTTCTTCGAGGGACATGATCCAGATCCGGATTTCATTGTACGGTGACACTCAGTGGAGTCTTGTTCCCTCCAGGATCTTCCCTTCACTCCTTTCAGAGCTGCTCATGCTTCAGTAAACACATCATGGGAGATTCTGGCTAGCATTGTAGCTTGGCATATTTGGAAAGCCAGGTGTACAGAGGTGATGGAGGGTACCCAAGTTCACCCCTCTGAGGCTATGGCCAGTATTTGGACCGGCACAGTACACACTCTGATGGCCATCTGGGCGAGCATGCAGGGATCCTCCAGAGCAGCCACTGCCAAGAGAGTTACTTTTTTAGAGTTTGGAGAGGATCTCCTTTCTTCTTTGAGTCTCCACAGGCCCCTCATGCATAGCATGATGTATTCCCACATTTGAGCTTGCTCTCGTGGTTGAAGAGTAAACATGGGATGCATCCAATGCCTCTGTGCATCTAGCTCTCCAGATAAGCCACGCTGCAATGCCAGTACCTCCCATGAAGAGTCCACCGAGGCATGCACAGCTCTAAATGGTGAGGCAAGAACATCATCTGAAGAGCATGGCTCACCTAAGTGGCATCGAATCGATAAGGCCCAAGAAGAGTCATGTCCATCATAAAAGGCCTGAGGCCCCAAAAGAGAGTGCCAAGCAACTGAGCCCAACTCATGAAGAAGGGGGAACGGACAAAAGTATTGAGAATCTTGGATTATCCCCCTCCAAATAATCCTTGCCTTCATACAATCCTATAAGTAATGCTGAACTAACTCCATAACAAAATGGCAAGAAGGACAAGTAGGGTTGGCTCCGAACCTGGATCTCCATAGGTTCACTACAATCCCCCCATGAATAGAAAGCCCAAAAAAGAGTGATGTTTCTATTTCTGAGAGATTTCCACAGTCTCTTGCAAAAGTACTTCTGTATGTCAGCATAAATCTCAAATCCCTCCCAATGATGAGATCTGGATGACCTCCAACCTCTACAAGTCCGCTGAATTCTCTTGGCATTGCTAACAGTGTAACGAAAGAAGGGGAGGCTCTTCTCTCAGTGCCCTTCATCAATCCACTTCTAGTCCCTGGGATCCCACTGCAAAAACTTTATGGGAACACCCCCATAAAGCCACAATCTCCATGCACCCAAGGTAATAAGATGCGGTTGAGGATCTATCTACCACTCTGAGTCTGAACCATGATCCACAAGACCAACAATCCTGATAGATTGAAATGCAACCTCTAATTAAACACATGCGTGGATCTAGACAGCCTTCTATTCGGAAATGGAGTCAAGTTGAGTCAGTTTTGGTTTGTTCTAGTGAGTCCTAGTGTGAGTTTTAGTCTAGTGTGTCCTATGGATGCCATGTGTCACATTGGGAGTTATCCCATATGCATTGGTACTAATATGTGTGTGTGTGCGCTCTATATAAGAGTTGTGCTTTCACTCATTGGTCCACAGGCTTTCTTCGAGGGACATGACACGGACACATCTTTCTTTGTTCGACGACACCTTGTGGAGTCATGCTCCCTCCAGAATGTTCCGTTTACTCCATTCAGAGCTCCCCACGCTTCTGTAGACACATCTTGGGAGATTCTGGCTAGTATTACAGCATGGCATATTTGGAGAGCCAGATGTACAGAGGCTTTGGAGGACTCCCAGGTTCACCCTTCTCAAACTATGGCCAGCAGATACTATACACACTTTGATGCCCATTTGGGCGAACATACAAGGAACCTCCAGGACTGCTACTGCTAGGAGGGTTGCTTTTCTGAGAGTCTGGAAGGATTGTCCTTTCTTCTCTGACTCTCCTTCAGGGATGAGGTGGCATTTTCAGCCACCACCTGGGATTTTTGTTTGCTCATTCTAAGCTGTTTTTTCTCATGCTTGACATGATGTACTCCCGCACTTGAGCTTGCTCTACGGCTTTTATTCATACTTAATCAAGTACTTTTCTTGAAAAAAAATTAAAATAAGAGCTGTGCTTGTCACTTGTCACAACAATCAAGTATCAAGCCTACAAGCTCTTTGGTCTACATGTGAGTACTTTCATTTCGTTCATTGCTCTTGCTATATTATTTCCATTTCATTATGTCTCTCTTCGAGTATCATTATCTCTCTCCCTAGCCTACTCTCTCTCTCTCTCTCCCTCTCCACCATGCACTTTCATGTGGTATCAGAGCCTCCTTTACTACCTTTCCCTTCTCACCCTTAGCCTCTCCATGAGATGCTCTTCTTCAAAAAAATCAAGCTTGGAGCTACTGCCATTGGTGAAGATACTGGTCTTGGATCTCTTCATCGCGAAAACTTAACTCTAGACTCCTTTTTCAACAAGTTCGTGGCCTCTATACCAGCTGCCACACTGTTTTGGACGATTTACGGTTTGGTTGAGGTTGTTTTTCAGCTGCTATGTTTATCTCTACAGTCGCCCACCTCTATTTCTGCTGGATGACACTCTGAACAGCAATTCCAGTACTGAAACCTGAGAAAAACAGTCAAAACTGTGTTTTTTGACCTAAAAGTTGAGTTTTGAAATTTCAGCTTGAATACTCATTATTGTTTGGGACTTTCATGATCATAGGGCTCCTGAGTGTTGCTAGGACACTTTACTGCAACAAATTTCGAAATGCCCTAAATGTTTTAAAACCCTAATTTTTGACAAAAACCTAATTTCCAGAATTTAGCGCTTTGTTGACTTTTACAGTTCTTTGGCATAATTGAAGCCTCTGACATGTAAAATTTTGGGAATTTCCCAAAATTGATGTAATTTCATTACTATTTGGTACATTCATTTGGGCATTTTGTCTCCTTTGGGCATAATTGCTCAAATTTGAGGCTCTACTCCAATCTTGGTGACTCAAATCGCGACATTTTGAGAGTCATCATGTGATTTCTCCTTGTAACTGCTCCCATGGCCGACATCGACATATCATTCGGGGCATTCTCGCCATATTCTTCACTCTTCGGATCAGGATGTGCACTCTTATGTATAGCTGCTACTTGAGGTCATTTACGGGTTCTATGCCCTTGCTATGCATAAAATGAATGAAATATATTTTTCTTTTCTATGATTGGGGTCAATAAAGGTTCTCAGCCTTGGTAGTCTTCCTAAAATGATGTATTGATTTTATATTTGTCACGTGTGGCTCCTTCTTCCTCATTAGCTATTTATTAGACTTGGCATGTGAGTTCCAAGATGTTGGTGCATTGGTCTCCTAGACCTCTGAGTTGATCATGCATCCATGCATGATGAGCCTCTGAGCCATGCTAGGTGAGCCTCTAATTCTATACCATGTTCACTAGCCTCTGAGCCATGCTCACTTGCCTCTAAGTTAGCATGGGAGCCATGTCTAGTTCTAGACCGTCATTGCACAGTTCGATGACCGTCATTGTCATGTTCTGTTCCATTCCAGTAGTCAGTCACCTTTCCTCCATGGGGAGGTGTTAGGAAATGGAGTCAAGTTGAGTCAAATTTGATTTGTTCGAGTCAGTCCTAGTGTGAGTTTTAGTGTAGTGTGTCCTATGGATGCCACCTGTCACATTGGGAGTCATCCCGTATTCATTGGTACTCATATGTGTGTGTGTGCGCTCTATATGAGAGTTGTACTTGTCACTTGTCACAACAATCAAGTATCAAGCCTACAAGCTCTTTGGTCTACATGTGAGGACTTTCATTTTGTTCATTGCTCTTGCTATTTCATTTCCATTTCATTTGTCTCTCTTTGAGTATCATTATCTCTCTCCCTAGCCTACCCTCTCTCTCTCTCCCTCTCCACCATGCACCTTCACCTTCCTCTTGCAAGGACATTAAAAACCATGGCATCCTCATCTACACCACAAAAAGCAATAATCTGTAGAGGAATCATTGCATCAATTGCTGAATTCTACCTGCACTCCCTCTGAGATTGCTTACTAATTGAGCCTTACGGTCTTCTGGAAGTTTTTTGAAAGCTTTTTGGAATCCCACAGTAGAGGCAAGGTTCCTCTCTGACCTAGACCAATGCATGTAGTGAGAGGTACCAAGTGGTTTGCCATGCTCATCAAGTATGCTATCATTCAATATGGCAACCTACCTATGGATCTCTTTAGGAGAGGAAGGGGGAACTCTCTGAAGGGCACTCTTGAAGCTTGCCCAAGCCTTCAGGATAGCACTATTAAAAGGGGAGGAAGGAGACTTGAGGTGGGCCGAAGTAAAATCCCATTTGGTACTCTCCAACCAGTTGAATTTAGGATTGCACCTTTTTCCCTTTAGGAGGGAAATAGTCCATGCTTAGATGGGTTGGCATCCTCCTTTGTCGTTTCTTTTTGGGACATGATTGTAGACCATGCTACTTCAACCCTACAGGGTATTTGGGCCTCTCATGGTATGCTTGGTTAACTTACAGAGGGTCTCATTCTTATCCCAACGGTAGGGGTGTGTGAATTCAGTTTCTAATGTAGGCTACATAGGGGGATTATAGGGGGAAATATACAAGGGATTTTAAAGGCTGCGTAGGAGGTATAGCGGGTACAGGGGGTGACATGGGGTGGGTTGGGAAGCATAAGAGGCTCCATAAGGGGGTTGTGGGAGATAATGTAGGGAACAACCTAGGGGACCTAGGGGGTAGAGGCTATATAGGAGGGAGCCCCTTGTTGGGTTAGGGGGCAAGTAGAAGGGCTTCATAGGAGCTATGTATGAGAAGTGTGGCTGAGCTCTACTTTACTGCCCCTGCTCCCGAAGCTGCTCCTCCAGCCCACCTCTACTCCCCTCCCCTCCAGCCCGCCTCCGTCTCCCCCGCCTCCCGTGCCACTCCTTGCCAGCCCCCCCGCACCTCCTCGCTCGCCCCCCCCCGCCTCCTTACCCTCCTCCGCCCCTTCTTGCGCCTCCTCCTCCACCCCCCGCGTTCTCTCCTCCTCCCCATCTTCTCCCTTGGCTGCTCTCCGCCCCCCATCCGTGCCTCCTCCTCCTCCACCCCCGTGCCTTTTTCCTTCACCCCCGCTCCTTCTCCATCCGCTGCCCTCCACCCTGCCTCCTTCCCGCCTCTACCCTCTCCACCTCTGCTCCATACTCTCCTCTCCTCCCCCACCGTCTTGTCTCCCCCCATCCTTCGTTTCTTCCTCCCTTTCTGCGCCGTTTCCTACTTGCCACACTTGCTTCTTGACCGTCTTCCAAGCTTTCTTCCTTTCCCCTTTTTCCACCCCTCCTCTTCTTCCTGAGCAGCTTCGGGTTAATTGGCCTACGCCTCGGAGAAAGTAAGCTTGGTGGTGACACTTGTCTGGCCAGAAGGGCTCAAATGGCAGCACATTCAAATCCCAAATCCGTCAAGGTTATCCTTTCTCCAGCAGATAAGCAACAGGTGTAGCATGCAGTTCAATCCCTCCAGGACAAGGCGATTGTGGGCAAAATTGTGGGCCTCACACCCACAAGGCAATAGGTGCGAGAGTGGATCCAAGCGAGCTTCGCACTAGAGGGTGACCACATTCAAGAGGTCACTATCTATAGAAGAGGTGTCTTCCTCATCCAACTGAGCTCCCTCGATACTGCCTTTGACACTTGTGGAGCACAGCCCCATCCTCCTTGGCCCGCATTTGGTGTACCTCTTTCCTTGGTACCATGGCTTTAAAGTGGAGGACATGGACACGAAACACTAGGTTTTCCATTTTCCAGCTACGCAGCGCTTCCAAGGGCTCTCAAAGGAGTATAGAGCCATCCTCCCCTCCATTGGTCAGGAATTTGGCACCTTGCTCAAGTCTCTGCCAGATTTGGCCGCTTTAGTGGTAGCAGATGACGGGTCCCAAGGATCAGACTAGTGGTTGAGAGCCCAGAGTCCCTCCCAGAGTTGCTCCTCCTAGAGACCCTCGAAGGAGAAACACTTCGCCAACAAGTGGAGATTTTCGGGTTACCAGGCTAGTGTCTTTGTTGTAGACAGATGGGTCACCTAGCCCCATAGATTGCCCCCACGACCAAGGTCGAGCCCCTCCCCCCCCACCCCCGTAGAGTAGGTAGAGTCAGCAGGCCAGAGCCCAGCACACCCCTAGACAGGAGCAGTAGGAGTCTCAAACCCCCTAAGTGACCTCCTCAGAAGGAGACTGGACCCAAGTTAAAAAGAAAAGAAACCGAGCAAACAGGCCCACAAGCGTCGCAAGCAGAGGGCTAGACGCAGAGAGAGATAGGGCTTTTCGAGAGGCACCTGAGAAGGAGCAGCAGCAGGAGCTCTTACATGGAGATCCACCTCCCCCAGCAGAAGGGGCCACTGCCTAGCCAGAGGATCCTCTCGTGATGGAGGTTCAGCATCCGCACTCACCCTTGCATCAGCAGCAACAAGCCCCAGGAGCTCCTAGTCCAGTCAGGGAGGGAGCCAGAGGGAAGGGGCTCGTCCTCCTGGTCAGCAGTTCCCAATCTCCAGCCTAGGTGTCCCTTACTGCGGGACTTCTGAAGATTGGGACCCTGGAATTATCTAGAGATTCGGGACTCTTACCCTCTACTCCTGGAGGTAACACTTGTGGTCTTGCAGCTCCGAAAAGGGAGTTCCATCAGCGTAGTCGGCTCCCAGACACACCCGGTTTGGAGAAGTGGTCCCCAGTGGTGTTTGATGCTATCATGGGAGATCAGATTTCACGCATGATGGACGAGTGGATGGGGCCACGGGGATTGGACCTTTGGCACGCCCATGGTGCGAAGGTGAATTTTCATCTGTGCTTCACACAAGAGAAGCTGATGTGTGGTTTGGTGGTAGGAGTTATCAGATTGCCGCTTGAGGCAAAGGTTGATCGGGCATACTACTGGCCACTCTACAAGTGTGCGGAGTTGTTCGAGGTGGACGTCTCCTTCATGATGAAGTGGGCACGGAAGATTAGCATTGAGCCGGTGTCCACCTTAGTATGTCGACGTACAGACATGGACTCCTCGTCCTCCAAACCCCCGGCAAAGTCACGTAAGGCAGTCTTTCTGGAAGAAGCACCCACTCACAAGAGAGCCTTGTTTGCTATATCCCCGTCCTCATGAGTTTGACCATAGTGAGTTGGAACGTGCACGGGCTCCATGACCGTGCTCGTAGTCAGCCGCAGTACTTGATCCTTCGGTAGGAGTTGCAGAGGGCAATGGTAGGGTGGACAGTGGACATCCCTTTGATTCAGGAGCATATTTTCTCAGCATCATACATCAGACGGCGACACCACCTTCTCCCAAGGAGAGCTCCGGAGGTGTGGTCCCCTGAGTAGGACAGAGCGGAGGGGTCTGCATCTCAGTCTCATAGACAGTGGCTCTAGAGGTCTATGATCAAGGCAAGCTTATCCCAGGACGGACAATTTGGATAGCAATTAGGATGAGAGAGTCCAGGATTGGGATCTTGAACGTGTATGCCCCAGCGTGCAGATAGCACCGTCCGGCCTTTTGGAGGAGGCTTTCAGAGTGTCTTCCGGATGTAGATTCCTGGATTGTTAGAGGGGACTTCAACAACTTGGAGTTTGGGGAGGACAAACAGGGCGGCGCCTCCTCCTTTGAGATGCTAGTAGCAGCAGAGCGGAGCACTTGGGCGTAGTTCATTTTCATGATCAATGGTAGAGACCCGTGGCGAGAGCCAAATTTCAGCAAGATACTTGGCAGCCTCCTCTTCTCTTTCGGACAAAGGAGACATGATGGACTCCTTGAGAGACTAGACCGCTTCTACGTTCCAGACTGGGCAACACAGAGGCGGCTCTATCAGGATTCTGGCAAGTACCACGATGTCAGACCACTCTCCAGTAGTACTTCACTTAGAGAAGCCTTGCAGAGGTCTTCCCCAAAAGGGGGTCTGCATTGCAGAGGACCTCTTGCAGGACGAGGAGATTTAGCAGGTCATGGTAGGGATTTGGCAGTAGTCAGAGACGGCACCATGCGAGCACTAGGCTTCGTGGGTGGCCGATGCGATCCAGAGGAGCAGTGAGGAGTTGCAGGCTCATGCCCTTAGGCGGAGGAGGACTCTTCAGGAGCGCGAGCGAGCACTGAGGAGAGACCTCGCCTCCATAGAGCGGCTGAGCGGCTCACGGAGCAGGACCTAGGATCTCATTGGCTTAGGGACAGGTTTGAGAGCGCTCGCCTTGAGCTTCAGGACATGGAGATTCGGCGGGCTCAATCCTCCTATCACTCTTCCCGGGCCCGGTGGGTACAGCAGGGGGATAGGATGACGAAGTAGTTCTTTCAAACCACTGGAACTCAATCTGCAGGCACGCAGCTACAACATCTTCGAGATCCACAAGGCATTATACACACTAACCCGTAGGAGATTTTAGACCTGACCATAGGTTTTTACAGCCATCTCTTTTAGACAGAGAGGATGACTTCAGTTGGTCTTGTGGCCCGAGAGGTAGTTTGGGATCACATTCCGACGGTAGTCTCGCAGGATTTGTGCAGCAGTCTGGAGGAGCCTTTCACGGATGAGTAGCTCTGGGCCCTCTCAAGGGGCTCTCGACTCGGAAGTGCCTGGCGTGGATGGCTTGACTCCGGCCTTCTTCCGGAACTTCTGGGAGATCATCTCCACCCCTTTCCGAATAGCTTGCCAAGAGATTTTTGACATGGGCTCCCTCCCTCAGTCCCCGAGTAGGGGCCAGATTTGTTTGATCCCGAAAGGGGGAGATAGGTCCGATATCCGGAAGTGGAGACCAATTACTTTTCTTGATACGGCATACAAGATCCTCGCTAAAGTCTTGAGTTTGTGGTTACGGCCCCATCTTACTGACATCATTCACGACACATAGACCGGTCGTCCAGAAGCGCAACATCCTGGACAACATCTTCACGTTCAAGAGGTAGTGGATCAGTCCAGGGAGGAGTCATAGCCATTGGCCATCCTCTTGGATTTAGAGAAGGCCTACGATAGGGTGGAGTGGTCCTTCTTGGACGGTACTATGCTGGGTTCGGGTTTCTCAGACAGATGGGTCAAAGGAGTTTCTGCACTTTATGTGGGGAGCTCTAGCCAGATGCACAAGCTTCTCTACTGGAGCTCACGGACAAAACTCTCCCTAGCAGGTCGTGCCTTAGTGGCAAACCAGGTCCTTGCCACGGTCTGGTATATCGCCTCCTGCTGGTGTTTTCACAAAGGGTGCATTGGGCACGTCCGACAGTTGGTTCGAAACTTCCTTTGGGCAGGTTTGGACGGCACGAGGAACACTAGAGCCCGGGTTGCTTGGCAAACAGTGATCATGCCGCAGGCACTGAGAGGCTTGGGCATTATCGATCTAGAGAATCGATCTAGAGAGCCCTCTTGGGCAAGTTGGTTGTTCGCGGCCTCACCCCACATGCAGAGCCTTGGAAGCTCCTCTTACAACAAGGGCTTCTTAGGAACAACCCACACACTGGGAGGCAGTGGCAACTTTCACACAGATGGATCGTCTCAGAGGCCCCCATTACACGGAAGGGTTCCCCCTTGATGAGGCATAGGGTCTGGTAGAGATTAGCAGGGGACCTCGTTCGTGCTTAGCCCAGATGCAGAGAGAAGTACGAGCGGCAGCCCCTTGTTTGGCATCCAAAGATCCAAGATCAGGAGGGGCGTATGCTCGGACATCGTACTCACATTGGTTGGGCACAGTGGGATAGTGGACCAGCTGGGTCCTTTGGCAGATGGAGCAAATTACCAATGGAGGCAGAGGTGAGGCTTGGTGCTGTAGCGCAACTGCGAGAGGCAGGGCATCGGATTAGAGAGATTGACCTAGCTATCCCTAAGTCCTGGTGGGAGGGACTTCACATGTGAATGGATAGCAGATGGTTGGGCCAGTTTTCTCGAACTGGTGTCCCCTTAAGGATGATGATGCAACGAGGCAGCACCACGCAGCCCGGTGTTTTCCGTGTAGGACTTGGAGGTCTACTCCACACACTCATTGAGAGAGACCCAAAGATGGATGGGAGTCTTGATGGGATTCATTGGCATATGATCAAAGTGGTTGGACGTTTGGGGAAGGAGTGGCACATTGACCCTCCTAGTATCTCAGAGTAGGATGCCCCCAGATGGCGCCTCTGGCTTTGGGAGGGTAGGCCCTTGAGGGAGGTCCAATGGGATCCACCGCGAGAGTGATTCTGGCCCTCTAGGGGCGGCCTTGCCGAGTAGGTGGACGAGGTGCCCTTCTTTTCCTCTACCACACGGATTGGCAGGAGGCTTTGGATGGACTTTTCAATGTGGACCCCTTCGAGGGAGAGGCATTGGGTGGCCCAAAGAGTGCCCCGGGAGGTCCGTTCCAGATTTTGGACGCAATTATGGTCCAATTTGTGGCCGAGGAAGATATCCTACTTCTGTTGGCTAGCCGCCCACGGAGGCTTGCCCATCGGCCCGTGGTTGGAGCAGATGCGGGTGGAGGGGTAGTTTCACTGTTGCTCTGCTGGTTTTCTAGAGACGATCCCGCATTGGTGCCTCTGGAGCTGTCGTAGCGCAGCAAGGATTTGGATGGAAGCCCTCATGATTATGACCCGTATGCATAGTCTTCACAGGGACTACACTTGGGGGATGGTGGCCTGGTTGACTCAGGGAGGACAATAATAGAGTGGAGCAACAACAACTTGTAGGTCCCTTCATATACAAGAAAAGATGCAATATTTGGTGGTTGGTCTGTGATAAGGAAAAAAAAGGAAAGACTTTGTACTAGGCACCGAGACAAACCCCCACAAAACAACTGACTGAACATGGATCACACAGACTCAAAGAGAGACAAAAGACTACACAGCCCGAAACAGATAAACTTAGAACTGAACTTCCCCCCAAAACTCAGAGAACAGCCAGCCTCAGAATACTATGAACCCACAGCCAAAACTCCCAAGCTTCCATCAAGAACAACAGCTCGTAACTCTTCACATAGTCATAACTGCGCCACAACATGTCCTTCATGTGACGAAAACCAGCAACATGGCCTCTCTTATCATCACGGAGCATTCAGAATCTGTCTACTCCAAATTTGCAGTCGAGATTCACAGCCAAGCACCCCAAGACTCCAGCAAAAGCAAACAGCCCGTCTCTTAGGCTCCCAACAAGAGTGCTATTGATATCCTTTTTATCTAGGAACACAAGTTGGATGCCAGTGATTGCTCCAAGTCTGGCAAACTGCTTTCCAGTCATACTTTTTGGTTGCCTGCCTTGGGCACCAGGGGGGGCACTTCTATTTCAGTTTCGCAGTCGGTTCTCCCCTTGGTTGTTGGACACGGAGTCATTATTCCCTCTAGAGCTCAGTGGATTATTCTCTTGATTGGAGGCTGTAAGGTTGGTTTCCTTAACCTGTATGCCTCCAAAATTAGAGGGGAACGTGTCGTTATGTGGAAAAATCTACTCTCCTGGGCCCCCATTGCAGATTCATGGGTGATTAAAGGTGACTTTAACATGGTTGAGTTACCGTCAGACAAAAAAGGGGGTAGAGAAGAAGGACTTTACTCTTTGGAGACAGCAGCTTGGGATGCCTTCCTTTTTCACTACTGTGGCAGAGATACTTGGTTTAACGATGCCTTTCTTATTCAGCCACAGTCCCTCCTGTTCTCTTGGTCGAACAAGAGGAAGCAGATGCCTATTCATGCACGCATTGACAGATTCTATGTAGATGATTGGGCACTTGACAGAGGTGGATTGGTATGCATTACTGCTGGGATTTCCACTTCAGACCACTTTCCTGTTGTGCTGGCTATCTCAGAGTCTTACTTGAGAGGCCGATCTGCTAGCATCAGGATTCCAGATGCGTTGTACACAGAGGAGAACCTTACAGAGGCAGCCCTGCAGATATGGGTTTCGCATGTCCAGGGTGGGTAGCCATTGCCATCATAGGTAGCTGCTGCCCTTTCTGGTATTAGCGACTTCTACCTCTCAGTTGCTCGTACTAGGAGACGAGATATTCTCAGACGTGAGATTGGTGTTCACCAGCAATTGGCAGCTTTGCAGAGGGAAGAGCAGAAACGGCCTTCAGATGCTTGGATTCAGGAGCGCCTTGCTGCAACAAGGGCTCATCAGCAAGTATTGTTTGATCAGAGTGTTTGATCAGAGAGCAGAGTATGCCTTTCATGCACGGGAGTCCTTCTGGATTTAGATGGATGGCAGAGTCAATAAACACTTTTTCTCTACTCTTGGCCCTAGACATAGTAGAGAGAGTGTATCCCAACTTACTGACTCACACGGAGTTTTACAGACACATCCTGATGATGTCTTGCGCATAGCTTCAGATTTTTATGCCACCCTGATCCTGAGACACGGGATAGAGAGGATGCTAGACATGTTATTTGGCACAGCATCCCTTTATTGGTGAAACCGGATATGCATGTTTTGCTTGATGCACCTTTCACCAACATAGAGTTCAGAACTGCATTTTCAGCCCTTCACAAGGCCAAGTGCCCAGGTTCGGATGGCCTTATCCCCTCTTTTTTCATTGCATTCTGGGATATGATTGGAAACTACATTACTTCAGCCCTGCAGGGTATTTGGGACTCTGGTGATATGCTTTCGTCGCTTACAGAAGGTCTCATCCACCTTATCCTGAAAGGAGGTTGCAGAAATCTAGTGTCCCAGTGGAGGCCTATCACACATCTAGGGACTTGTTACAAAATTCTGGCCAAGGCAATCAGCCTTCGATTGCATCCCCTTCTCCCAAATCTTATTCATGACACTTAGACGGGATTTGTGCATGGTAGAAGCATTTTTTATAGCATTTTCTCTTTTTGGGAAGCCTCAGAGTGGGCCATGCAGCGCGGCCATAATCTAGCCATTCTACTTTTGGATTTTGAGAAAGCTATGACAGAGTAGATTGGGGTTTTTTGGAGGACACACTTCTACGTTTTGGCTTTACTGATGCTTGGATCAGAGGTGTTTCCTCCTTGTACAGATCAGCCCACAGCCAGGTACTTATTGGTGGGGCAAGGGGTGAGAGATTTCAGATTTCCAGATCAGTCCGTCAGGAATATCCCCTTGCTCCTTTCCTTTTTTTTGTTCGTGGCCGAAGCTATGAGTATCTATGTTAGATCTCAAGCTGACATCTTTGGGCTGAGACTTCCCATTAGAAGGGAAGAGGAGTTACTTGACAGGGAGTTGGCAGATGACACAACAGTTTACTTGGATGCCACTCCACAGACGCTCACTTCTTTCAGGACAGCATTGGATTTATTTTGCTTGGCAGTGGGGGCGCAGATAAATTGGCATAAATCCAATGGTTTTTGGATCAGTCATGAGGACACCCCAGTTGGGGGCTTAACATAGGATTCACTTGGGCTCAGAGGGGTGTCCTTGTCAGGTATTCGGGCTGCCAGGTCGGCTTGGATATTTCTTCCACGCAGTAGTTTGCTCCCGTGTTGGAGAGCATCAGGAGGAAGCTCCTTTTTTGGAGCTCAGCCAAGCTCGATCTTGCCTCTAGAGTTGTGGTGGTCAACCAAGTTCTCTTGGCCACGGCATGGTTTGTTTGTTCTTGCTGGTGCTATTCTAGGGACTGCATCACTCAACTCAGGAGACCGATTAGAAATTTTCTTTGAAGTGGGCTTGATGGCACAGCAGATACCTTAGCCAGAGTGGCTTGGGAGACCCTCATCCTCCCTACATAGGAAGGGGGTCTCAATATCATTGATCCAGATTTACAGTGCAGAGCTCTACTATGCAAGATGGTGCTGCGGGGACTTATGCCAGGGCAGGAACAGTGGAAGGCCTTCTTATTAGCAACATACAAAGGTGCACACCTTCTTCAGGAGGAGACTGGATGAGCAATATTAGGTGGATCTTCACCACAGCACACCTCAGATCACCTTCGTCCCCTCTCATGATCGCCATTCTAAAAGCATGGGCTAGTTTCAGAAGCACTCTTCGGAGGATTCCTGCTTCCTCTCGTGAAGAGATTGATAGGCAACCCATCATGTGGAATGACAATATTTTAGATGATCATGGCAGACCACTTGGTGCCTCACTCTACATGCAGTGGTCCAGGTGGGAGAGGGGACCTGCATCATCTTTGGGGTCTTGGAAAGCTTTCCACAGGCTTCCAAAGGAGACCAAGTCTCAGTTGAAAGGACATCTCATAGGGAGTGCTAGGAGGATCTTGCAGATTGAGGCAGCCCTTCTAGAGGAGTGGGTAGACACAGATGATATGCCACTCACTTGCTCCACTTGGGCAGGTACTTTTACGAGAGGCGGTGTTCCGCTTCAGGTTTTGGCCTTTCGAGATGCAAAGGAGGATGCTTTAGTTTTTACTGTGCAGGATGGTGGCAGATTGCTCAGATCCACAGAGGACATCTTGCTTGAGTCTGCTTTTCAGCCTATCAGGGTTGTAGGTCTTTTAGTGCAGGGATCATATTCGGAGTGGTTCCTTGACCCAGACCCCCGGCTACTCTCCACTGGGTCTTGAAGGCTTTGGCTCTACAGGGGAGTTCCCATTATAGTTGCAGTGGGACCTTGGAGAGTGGGAGTGGATTGATGCACGACATCAAGAGAAGAGCATCCCCTTCTTTCGTTACACGGTCAGTAATGCCAAGAGATTTCAGCTCAGTAATAGAGGTTGGAGACCTTCCAGAGTTCCTCATTGGGAGACATTTGATATCATTGCGGATCTGCAGAGGTGCTTCTGGAGGAGACTCTGGAAATCCCACAGGAATAGAAAGATCACTCTATTCTTTTGGCTTTCTATCCATGGTCGGATTGCAATGAACCTTTGGAGATCCAGGTTCGGAGCCGACCCTACTTGCTCTCGTTGCCTCTTTGCTTCGGAGACTACTCAGCATTGTTTATGGGATTACAGACAGGTGAGGATGATTTGGATGGGGGTAGCCAGGATTTTCAGTCACTTTGCCCACTCCCCATTCTTTATGACATGGGGCTCCAGGACCTCAGGTATTTTATGAGAGACTTGACTCCTCTCGGGCCATTTTGGTTCGACGTCATCAGATTGAGTCCTGTTCGTTGGACGTGGTACCACACCTTCCTTTTACAGATATACATGCCTCTGTGGATGCTTCTTGGGAGATTTTAGCGAGCATAGCATCCTGGCATATCTGGAGAGCCAGATGCACAGAGGCTATGGAGGGTACTCAGGTTCATTCCCCGCACACTTTGGCTAGTATCAGGACAGACACCATACATACTTTGATGGCCGTTTGGATGAGTATGCAGGGAGACTCCCGTGCAGCCTCAGCTAGGAGGGCTTCTTTCTTTAGGGAATGGAAGGATTCTCCTTTCTTCTTTGAGACTCCTACAGGGTTGAGGTGGCACTTTCAGCCTCAGCCTTGGTTGTTTTTCACTCACTTTGAGGGGGTTTTATTTTTCCTCAGGATTTCATGATGTTGTATTTCCGCTCAGAGCTTGCTCTAGCGAGTTTCTTTCTTACTTAATAGAAGTCTCTTTTTTGCAAAAAAAAGAAAAGAAATGGTACCTGACCTCAATATGTTTGGTCTTTGCATGAAAGACCGGGGATTCTGTGCTAGCTGAATAGCACTCATGGAATCACTATGCAATGTCGGTACACCTGTATGAATCCCCTCTCTTTTAAGCTTATAGCAATCCTTTTTCATGTGGCCCTTCTTGCCACAATAGTGACACTCAATGTTCCGTGCCCTGGACTTGCTACGGGACTTTCCTCTTTCTTGAAACTTCCCCCCGGACTATGATCTGCCCCTTTGCACATTTAAGGCTGCATCCTGCTTGTTGCCTTCCATTGACTTCTGTTTAATCTCCTCGGCCAACAAGCTACCAACCACATCATCAAAGTTCAATACTCCACCAGGTGCAGAGTTATTGATAGCAGTACGAAAAGTATCCCATGAGGATGGTAATGAGCATAAGAGAAATATTGCCCTCATTTTCGCATCGAAATTCAGCTTTTGAGCTTGAAGCTGACTGAAAATGATATTAAATTCATTCAAGTGCAAAGCTATGGATACTCCCTCCTTCATGTGCAGCTCAAACAGTATCTTCATGAGATAGACTTTGTTTGAGGCAGTCTCTTTCTCATATGTAGCACACAGCTTTTTCCATAAAGCTTCCGTAGTCTTTTCAGTGACTACTTTGAAATAAATTGTCTCCCCAAGATGAAGTCTGATGGTAGACTTTGCCAATGCATCCAACTGATTCCATTCATCTGTGGACATAGCTGCAGGCTTAGCTGCAATCCCTTGCAAGGGTTTTATCTGCTTCTTTTGAATAAGCACATCCCTTATCTGTTCTTTCCACAAAGAAAAGTTTGTCCCATCAAACTTTTTAATGCTGAAAAACTCCTTTTCAGACATGGAAGAGGATGCCATGATGCAAATAAAGCAAAATCCCAAATACTAGTGCCTGCAAGAGAGAATCACACCAAATACCAAGTGCACCCAAATGTGTATGCCACAATAGAGTGAAATATCACCAAAACTCAAAGCTCAAAGCATCAAAAGATACAGCTGATTCATGTGCATGTACTATGCATCCATATGAGCAAATTTGGCCTGCTGGAACTCCAAAATCCCAACCGATGAGTGAGAAATAGAAATCAATACCTAGCCATTGCCATGTGGCATAAATCTAAGGTTTCAAAACCTTAGAATGAAAAATGCATAACAGAGAGACGAAATCAAATACACAAAGATCTATAACTTTGAAAATACTCCACCGAATCGCGCAAGAACTAATAGATAGGGGTTTTTAGGCGTCTGGAACGCAATGGGACAGATGGTTTTGAAAACTGTGGTCTCAATCACTGGGTCCAACACACGGACTGAAAAACGTTTTTGAAAACTGAACTGTTTGTAAACTCCACCGGAGTGCGAATGATGAGCAACATAGAAGTTTTAGGACCTTCCAAGTCCACTGGAACTGACAGATCTACAAATGGTTGCTCCAAACTTGAGTTCCAACACCCGGGCATAAAAACGTTGAAAGTGACACAGTGAGTCAGAAATCCAACGAAATGATCCCAAATTCAAGAATGAAGGTGTTTCCAAGTCCCTGAAGTGAAATGGACACCAAAAGCAGGCAATGGTTGTCTCTACAAGTCAATACGGGATCTTTGTCGTCGAACGGAACAGGGAAAAGCTAAAAAATGACTTTTTCTTTGAAAACACTTAACAGGCTCTCAAAACCACTTCGCAAAACCAAAGTGACTTTTCCAAAGGTTCCTTCAAGGTCTTTGCACACTCGGATGCAAGTAAAATCACCCACAAAGCTTCCCACAGAGCTTCTCCTTCCTCCCACAAAGATGTTGAGCTTCCACGCATTCACGCACGCTCAGCTAGATCACCCGGGCTCTGATACCAGTTGAGAGTGCTCTCAACGAAAGCGGAACAGAAGAGGGAGAGAAAGAAACAGAGACCCACACAAGTTTTTGGTGGGTGCAGAACGCCCTAATCTTCTTTTTCATTCATTTATATATGTGTTTGAGTATTGTACATAACCGGGGTAAAGGCACAGTGACCTTTAACCCCCACAGAGATCTCTCCTGCCTGCAGAACGGGGAGAGGGTTTGGTGCCGAACCCGATAAAGAGGGAACCACTGGGTCTAGGGGAGAATTTGCAACCGGGGAGGAGGTCAAAGTTGAAGCATCTCGGACTGTGTGAGGTGAGACTGGAGGGACAGCTCGAACTGAAGCAGAGTCAACTAATGCATCCTCTTGAACTGAAGGTGGAATCTGCACACGAACCATAACCCAGCGAGGTGCGGTGGATGTCCCTGAAGGTCATGAGGCACCGAAGGCAATAGGTGACAGTACCAAAGGAGCGCTTTGTTGATAAGGAGCACTCTGGCGAGTAGGAGTTGTACCACCACCCTGAGGAGGACCACCCTGTCAAGGCCGAGGAGCAAATGCTGGACCTGTATCACCTCCCTGATGAGGCCGAGGAGCAGGTGCTGAACCTATACCACCCCCCTATCGAGGCCGTGGAACGGTTGCTGTATCAGAAGGCTTCTTGGGCCTTTTCTTCTTCCTGGGGCAATCCTTGGCGAAGTGCCCAATGGTCTTGCGTATCCTGCACTGGTCCTGCCTGCCTGCAATCTCTACTCTTTGACGAAAAAAAGAACCATCCGAGCGTTGAAGCATAACATGGTCCATTGTGAGGTTAGGATCCTTATGGAGAACCCTAACTCTAGGTACCCCATCAGCCCTGGTTGCCTCTGCTGCAGTCAACGACAACCCAGGGAGGTGGGGGATCTCAACAACCACGCCGAAATGCTCCCCAATAACAGAAAGAAGTTGATGGTAAACCTGGGGAAGCCCGAAAAATGTGATGAAGAGCGAAAATTTTTCCTTGTCTGCCTCCACTAGGTCGAAACCAATATTGAAGGCGTCAATGAAAATCTTCCTATGTCCCAGGTGTAGAAACTCAGCTTTGAGCAAGGCGCTCGTAGCCTCTAGAGTGTCAAAGACAACGTGGAAAAAACCTTGTCCTAGAAGACGAACATCTAAAAGTCGTGGAGTGAGGTTTGGGATAGTCTCTAGCTTGGGACTTGGAAGGGTGAGACCAGAAGATGCCTGCGATCAATGTGGTAGAGCATTCAATCTCTACGTCCTTCTTGAGCTGCTACAACTCGTATTCAAAAAATGTAATAGTTTTTGTGGCCGATGGAGGTGGAATAGGATTGGTTGACGAAATATCCATCGCCAATCAAGGCAAGGAGGCCAATTCGAACACTTTTGAGGTTCCGTCCGTTCCAAAAAGCGCTGTGGGAGAGTGAAAGAGAGGGGAGACAGGAAGCAAAAGAAAGGGATGGGTAGAGTAGGGGGGTAGAGGAGAGGGCTGAGGCAGGGAGATAGGGAGCGGGGGAGAGGAGAGGGGGGTAGATGAGAGGGCTGAGGTGGAGGGTAGGGAGCGGGGGAGAGGAAAGGGCTGAGGCGGGGGGTAGGGAGCGGGGTAGAGGAGAGGGGGGTAGAGGAGAGCTGGGTAGAGGAGAGGGGAGTAGAGGCGGGGGGTAGGAAGTGGGGTTGAGGAGACCGGGATAGAGGAGAGGGGAGTAGAGGCGGGGGGTAGGGAGCGGGGTTGAGGAGAGTGGGGTAGAGGAGAGGGGGGTAGAGGCGGGGGGTAGGGAGCAGGGGGTAGGGAGCGGGGTAGAGGGAGGGCTGAGGCGGAGGGTAGGGAGCGGGGGGTAGGGAGCGGGGGAGAGGAGAGGGCGGAGGAGGGGGAGAGGGCTGAGAGGCAGGGAAGGGGGAGCGGGCTGAGAGGGGAGGGGGCGGGACTGAGAGGGAGAAGAGGGGAAGGGGGAGCGGGCTGAGAGGGAGAGGAGGAGGAGGGAGGGAGGGGCTGAGGGAGGGGGAGGGGGAGGGGGAGGGGCTGAGGGCGAGGGAGGGGGAGGGGCTGAGGGAGGGGTTGAGGGAGAGCGTACACATTCATTATTGCTCCGTCTGCCTTTATAATCCTAGGGTTACATGAAGAACATGCAAATAAATACATAAATCAGGGTTTGGGACAATGGAAACACTTGTTGGGTGGTGCAAATGCAGAATAGCAGGATGGTGAGCAAATGCATGATGTGGTTGAGGGTTCAATATGAAGACTGATTTTTCTACCAAATGTTGCTGGCTGCAACATACAAGTAGCCTACAAACATGGGAAACATCAACATGTACTTGTGGAAAGATTGGTTTGTAGGGCTATGCAAAAAGCACTATGACTTCTCTTTGTGAGAATTCTATTGCATATACAATATATATATATATATATATATTAATGACTCATTTGGTACACTAATTGAAATTCAGGCAAAAAAAACTTATATTACGTGAGTAATGACACTTAAACCACTTACGGAAGGTTGAGAAGAGGTGATTATCAACACTTACTTTTAAAAACAAAATTCATCTCTTTGGGCATGTTCCCAATCTAAATTTTTGTGGACAAGGGTTATGTCATGAATGTCAAGTGCTACCATTGGTCCGAAAGATAGAATTAAATAGCGTTTGTGTTACTTAGTGTAGAGGAGGGTTATCATACTTAAGTAGTCTAGCCAAATGTTTGTGGAATCTCTCTTGTGAAAAGTTAGTACTTGCATGTTTAGGGGATTGTTAACTAATTGTGCTATTATCTAGCTAAGGTGGAGCAATGATTTTTAACTTTCTTGGTTGAGCTGGGTTGTTCTCCCTATAGAAAATAAATTGACATTGTATATTAACATGTTTGTTTGTTGCCTGAATAGAATTGATAAGAATAGAGAGTACAATCCATACGCTAATCCATACGCTCTTAATGAGTGCAAATTTATTTATTTAGTTATGCTAGATAAATTTTGGATAAGCTGCATACACTACTATGTAATCTTTGGGAGCTTTCATAATTCGAAAATTATATTACCTTCTATCTGCCCTATAGACAAATTTAGTCTTTTATGTATAGAGGATAGGCATTACATTTGGTGTTCTAGTTTGTTTTTGAGATGTTGTGATTATTTTTTCAAACACATATCAAAGTTGGTATTCTTATCTTAAATAAATCTTCTATTTCAAAAGTGGCTGACCAAGAAAAACATTGCATTTTTCTTTTCATGTCTTCATCTATTAGTTTGCATTTTATAAAATCCATGTATATTCTTCATCTCATCTCCATGTTGTACAAGTTACACTATTTGATTGAAACAATTTTACTATGTTACATTAATTACATTCAGTCACATCATGAAGTAATATTCCCATTGTAACCTTATAGAACACACCTCCTTGAGAATTTATATCATTATCCCAAACAACAATCATAGATGCATTGCATATCTCTCTGCCAAAGTCATCAATTCCAGCTAAAAGGTCTCCATTTTCTTTATCGACTAGAATAAAAGGATATGAAGTAATGGTTGGTGGACTATTAACTGGATGAACCTTGATCAATATAGTGTCCTTGTCCCCCACCTCGGTGTCATCTGTGATAGATAATGTGATAGAGTCAACTCCATTGAAACTTGGAGCTCTGCATTTTATAGGTATGGCTTATTAGCTTCTTTAAAACCAACGTCAAATTAAAGTTGTGTGGTTCACAATGATATCTTGAAATGATCATTATCATAACAAAATTCTTAATAGATAAAGAGATGCAATAGATGACATAATTTAAGATTTGTTTGAAGGAGAAACTTACAAAACCATTAAACTCCATCATCCACTTGTTCCATGTGACATTATTAGGTCTATGTGTAGGTCAATCCTACCTTGCTACCTAACCATATGTTAGGTTTAATTGTTGAGGCTATTGCATATGGGACTACTAGCACCCCAAAATACATGTATATGAGAGGTCATTGTGCCTTTGTCAACTGTATCAATTCACATATCGTACACATTACCTAAGGGCTATTTTTAATCCTACATACACCAAATCCTCAGCTAATAAAAAAGGATAAGAGAATGGCAATCTTGACACACATGTTGGATTGGGCTACTAACAGTGTAACAAAGAAGAGGAGGCTCTTCTCTTGGTGCCCTTCATCAATCCATTCCCATTCCCTGGGATCCCACTGCAAGTACTTTATGGAAACATCCCCATAAAGCCACAATCTCCATGCTCTTAGGGTAACAAGATGTGGGTGAGGGTGTAAGTACCGCTTTGAGCCTGAGTCATGCTCTACAATCCAATAATCCTGACCGGCTGAAATGGAATCTCTAATAAAACATCATCGGTCGGCGGTCTGCACATCCTACCTCCCATGGGGACATCAAAGACAAGGGCATCCTCATATGCACCACATAAAGCAATAACCTGTAGAGGAATGCTTGCTCCCGTGAAAGCGCCCATCCAAGTCGAATACAAAATAGGCATATCGTCAGTTTCCATCCAATTTCTACCTATACTCCCTCTGAGATGGCTTACTAACTAAGCCTTATGGTCCTTTTTGAAATCTTTGCAGGATCCCATTGTGGAAGCATGACCCTCTCCCACTTGGACCACTGCATCTAGTGAGAGGTGGTCTGCCATGATCATAAAGTATGTTGTCGTTCCACATGATAGGCTTCCTGTTTATCTTTTCACGAGAGGAACGGGGAACTCTCTCAAGAGTACTCTTGAAGCTATCCCAAGCCTTCAGGATAGCAGCCATAAGAGGGTATGAAGGAGACATGAGGTGAGCTGAAGTAAAAATCCATCTGGTATTTTATTTCCAGTCTCCTCCAAAGTTGGGTGGCTTGGGAGACCCTCATCCTCCCTACACAGGAAGGGGGTCTCAATATTATTGATCCAGATTTACAGTGCAGAGCTTTACTTTGCAAGATGCTGGTGCGGGGACTTATGCCAGAGCATGGAAGGACTTTCTTATTAGTAGCATACAGAGGTGCACACCTTCTTCACAAGGAGACTGGATGAGCAGCGTTAGGTGGATCTTCACCACAGCACACCTCAGATCACCTTCGTCCCCTCTCATGGTTGCCATTCTGAAAGCTTGGGCCAGTTTCAGGAGCACTCTTCGGAGGATTCCTCCTTCCTCTCGTGAAGAGATTGATAGGCAACCCATCATGTGGAATGACAGTATTTTAGATGATCATGGCAGACCACTGGGTGACTCACTCTACATGCAGTGGTCCAGGTGGGAGAGGGGACCTGCATCATCTATGGGGTTTTGGAAAGCGTTCCGCAGGCTTCCAGAGGAGACCAAATCAAGGTTGACAGGACATCTTAGAGGGAGTATAGGGAGGATCTTGCAGATTGAGGCAGCCCTTCCAGAGGTTTGGGTAGACACAGATGATATGCCACTCACTTCCTCCACTTGGCAGGTACTTTTACGAGAGGCGGTGTTTCGCTTCAGGTTTTGGCCTTTCGAGATGCACAGGAGGATGCTTTAGTTTTTAGTGTCCAGGATGGTGGCAGATTGCTCAGGTCCACAGAGGACATCTTGCTTGAGTCTGCTTTTCAGCCTATCAGGGTTGTAGGTCTTTTGGTGCAGGGATCAGATTCAGAGTGGTTTCAGAGTGGTTTCTAGACCCAGACCCCCGGCTACTCTCCACCAGGTCTTGGAGGCTTTGGCTCTATGGGGGAGTTCCCATCAGGTATATGTAGTGGGACCCCGGAGAGTGGGAGTGGAGTGACGCAGAGCATCGAGAGAAGAGCATCCCCTTCTTTCGTTACATGGTCAGTAATGCCAGGAGATTTCAGCTCAGTAGTAGAGGTTGGAGACCTTCCAGAGTTCCTCATTGGGAGACATTTGATATCACTGCGGATCTGCAGAGGTGCTTCTGGAGGAGACTCTAGAAATCCCACAGGAATAGAAAGATCACTATCTTCTTTTGGTTCTCTATCCATGGTGGGATTGCAGTGAACCTTTGGAGGTCCAGGTTTGGAGCCGACCCTACGTGCCCTTGCTGCCTCTCTGCTTCGGAGACTATTCAGCATTGCTTATGGGATTGCAGACAGGCGAGGATGATTTGGATGGGGGTAGCCAGGATTTTCAGTCACTTTGCCCACTCCCCAATCTTTATGACATGGGGCTGAGTGGCTTGGCTTTCTCTTTCAGGGCCTCAGGTATTCTATGAGAGATTTGACTCCTCTCGGGCCATTTCGGTTCGACGTCATCAGACTGAGTCGTGTTCGTTGGATGTGGTACCACACGTTTCTTTTACAGCTGTACATGCCTCTGTGGATACTTCTTGGGAAATTCTAGCGAGGATAGCATCCTGGCATATCTGGAGAGCCAGACGCACAAAGGCTTTGGAGGGTACTCAGGTTCATCCCTCACACACATTGGCTAGTATCTGGACAGACACCGTACATACTTTGATGGCCGTATGGATGGGTATGCAGGCGTGCAGCCACAGCTAGGAGGGCTTCTTTCTTCAGGGAATGGAAAGATTCTCCTTTCTTCTTTGAGAGTACTACAGGGTTGAGGTGGCACTTTCAGCCTCAGCCTTGGTTGTTTTCCACCTCACTCTGAGGGGGTTTTTTTTAAATTTATCCTCATGATTTCATGATGTATTCCGCTTTGAGCTTGCTCTCGCGGGTTTTTTCTCTTACTTAATAGAAGTCTCTTTCTTGGGAAAAAAAAAAAGTTGGCCTCTAGGATTATATACTATACCTACAGAAATCCTTCCATGGCTCTTGCCCATACATAAGTCCCCTCACCACCATCGCAAGGCCCTACACTATAAATCCAGATCTTTTGAGCTAAAATATGCATATGAATATTCAGAATATTCAAACACCAAGAATTTTTTGGCAAGCAGAGGTGATCCACGGAAAGTAACCTGAGAGCATTATGTTGATGAGATGACCACCAGAAAAGATCCATGATATTGTACATGAAATAAGAGATGTCTTTCTGGGAAAACATCATCCATGGCAAATAAAATTGTATGTATGCAACCAAGGTTGATTGAACTATGCATACATAAACATGTAAGGCCAGGTAGCCAACTTCTAGTGCTCTAATTTTTTCTCTAACTTGTCAAGTACCAGATCCAATTGCTGGCTCCAAGTGATTGTCCATCCCAAGGGATATCCAAGATGATGCACAAGATGCGTAGGTGATACACTCTCCCGGCCATAAAATAAGATGCCAGTCTTTCAGCTGAAGAGGAAGATGCCTTGGTTTTTAATGTCCAAATGGGAGGTAGGCTGTCCAGATCTTCTAGACAAGGTTCTTCAGATGAGCACATGAGGATGCCTTGGTTTTTTATGTCCAGATGGGAGGCAGGTTTGGTTTTTTATGCCTTGGTTTTTTATGTCCAGATGGGAAGCAGGCTGCCCAAATCTTCAAACGATGTTCTTCTAGATTGCATTCCAGCCTATCAGGGTTATTGCTTTTTTAGAGTATGGCTCGGACTCTTAGTGATACCTAGGCTTTGACCCACTTCTCTTGGCCTTGGGTTCATGGAGATTGCGCGACCCAGGGGAGTGGGAATGGATTGATGAAGGGCATTGAGAGAAGGGCCTCCTCTTCTTTCATTACACTGTAAGTAATGCCAGGAGGGTTCAGATTAGTTGCAGAGGCTGGAGACTCTCCAGATCTCCTCATTGGAAGAAATTTCAGAATTTTGTTGATTTGCAAAAAGTGTTTTGGAAGAGACTCTGAAAAGCCCACAGGAATATAAAAATCATTCTATTCTTTTGGCTTTCTATTCATGGTGGGATTGCAGCTAACTTGTGGAGGTCCCATTTGGAGCATATTCTATATGTCCTCGTTGCCACTCTACGGTGGAATCAGTTCAGCATTGCTTATTGGACTACAGACAGATGAGGATTATCTTGAAGGGATTGCTACAATTTTCAGCACCTTTTCCCTCCATTCTTTCTTCATGACCTGGGGTATAGTTGCTTCGCCTTCCCTTTCAGATCCTTAGGTATGTTACGAGAGGCATGACTCTTCTTTTGCTTTCTCGATTCAGTGATACTTTTAGTAGAGTCATGCCCTCTGGATGATGTACCAGCCTTACCCTTTAGAGTGGTACATGCTTCAGTGGATTCCTCTTAGGAGATTCTAGCTAGCATTTCAACATGGCATATTTGACTAGGACTACCAAAAGTCTTGGTTACAAACTAATACTAACATGTTACTTCATCTAATCAAACATAAGAGCAGAGGCCTTAGACCATTCCCAGATCCACCCTTGTTGGGGAGTGGGAGAGTAGGAGTGCATCATGGAAGAGAGAGTGGAAACCAAAGAGTGAATGTTCCATTGATTTGAGAGGGAAGTCTCTCATTTTATAGAAAGAGAGAGAGGGTGGCCTAAATCATAGGCACCTCTCCTACTTTTTTTTTTTTTTTGGAAAAAAAAGAGACGACTACTAAAGGAAGAAACTTGCTAGAGCAAGCTCTGTGCGGAAATACAACACGCTAAGCATGTAAAAAAAATCTCCTCAGAAAAATGAGGTAGAAAGAAACCAAGGCTGAGGCTGAAAATGCCAACTCAACCCTATAGAAGTCTCAGCAAAGAAGGGAGAGTCTCTCCAATCCCTGAGAAAAGTAACTCTCCTGGAGGAGGTTGCTGCTCGAGAGGATCCCTGCATGGTTGCCCAAATGGCCATCAGAGTGTGTACTGTATCTGTCCAAGTATTGGCCAAGGTCTGAGAAGGGTGAACCTGAGAAACCTTCATAGCTTCAGTGCATCTGGCTGTCCAAATATGCCATCCTGCAATGCTAGCTAAAACCTCCATGAAGAGTCAACCGAGGAATGAGCAGCCCTGAAGAGAGTGGCCGGAACATCCTCTAGAGAGCACGACTCCAGAATGTGTTGTCGGATGTGAAGAGCCCAAGAGGAGTCCTGTCTCTCAAAGAAAACCTAGGGCCCTAAAAGAGTGAGCCAAGCCACTGATCCCTAGGTCATATAGAAGGGGAGGCGAACAAAAGTGCTGAAAAGTCTTGCAATCCCCTTCCAAATGATTCTTGCCTGTATGCAATCCCAAAGGCAGTGTTGAATTGTCTCCTAAGCAGAAAGGCAACGAGGGCAAGTAGGGTCAGCCCCGAACCTGGATCTCCATTGGTTCACTGCTATCCCACCATGAATAGAAAGCCAAAAGAAGAGAGTGATTTTTCTATTCCGGTGGGATTTCCAGAGCCTCTGCCAAAAAAATTTCTTTAAGTCTGCAGAAATCTGAAAATTCTCCCAATAAAGAGCTCTGGTGGGCCTCCAACCCCTACAGCTGAGCTGGAATTTCCTGGCATTAGGGTCTACCCATCTGCTGAAGCCAAAAGTACCCATAGGTATGCCCCTATGTATAGTGAGCCAAAGAAAGTAGGAGACTTTCCTAGCTCTACTGATGCCCCAAAAGTGAGTCCAGTAGCTCAGAAAGAGCTCTGCAGTAAGTCCCTGTGCGTGCCAATGCTGGGAGGCAGATGGTAGGTGATGAGAGTCTCTCCGCTGAAGCCTGTAACCTGCCCTCGTCGAGTACTGGAAAAAGGGAAGAGGACGATCGCCTGCCACCGGAGCAAGCATGCCCACTCACCTGGGTCCCAGTCAAGCTCCGCAAGAGGTCGACCTTGAAAAATCCAAAGTCTCCATCTAGTATCATCTGCAATGGTCAACCTGGAAGGATCGGTGGCCCATTCCTTACCTAGGCAACCAATGACCCTGACTCTCTGCCAAAGGAGCTTCTGTCGATCCAGGGGCTGAGTGGGATACAATCTGTGAGAGGAGTCCGTCTCAAAATAAATAAACGGTGCCGGTCCTAAACGAACTCCAATGCATAGCCTAGCCTCACTAAAACAACCTGACCAAGTAGAGATGGGATGAACATAGGCTGGATCTGTAAGTATATCCCTCCACTCCTGAGGCATAGCTCTCATGATCAGTAATCTGGTGGCAGCAATCTGTCCAAGTGGCCCGTGTCTATCTCTGATCAGCTCCTCTGACATCTCCACACCTCCCCTGAACCAATCTCCGACTGTCACAACCCCCTGAGCATGCAATCTGGCCAAGGGAGTCCTAAGTTCTGTACCAGGGGAAGATCCCTCAGGGGGTTATGGTAAAGTGGCTGTCGGGCAATTTCCTCTCTGGAGGAGGGAACTGCTCTAATGAGGTGCTGTCAAAAATGATCCCATATCTGAATAATCCTTTTCACAAGTGGTGAGGAAGGCTAAGAATGTTGGTCCGTCAGGAAGATCCAACTGACTCTACCTGCCCACTGGCCTACTGCTCTGGGGGTGCACTAGTGAATCCCATGCAGTAGAAACTACTTCCATGGCTAATCTCCTGGAGTCACAAACCTCTAACAAGAAGTTTGACTAAAAGGGCTTTGCTCTGCATCTCCAGATCAAGAACCCCAAGTCCTCCCTGCGAGGAGGGTAAAGTGATAGTATCCCATGAAACTTTGGCCCTAGTGTCCTCAGAACATCACCACCACTCCATAGAAAGTTTCGAAGCAATCTCCTCACGTGACGGATCGAGTCAGCATGAAAGCACCAACATGATGCAACGTACCACATAGTCGCTAGTAGCACCTAGTTGAGTACCAGTGCTCTTCCGGCCAGAGAAAGTCTAGCCGTACTCCAGTAGGCTAGCTTTCTCCGGATACTCTCAAGAACTGGGGCAAACTGTTGCGTCGGGGACACCTCCATGCCAACCTGGAAGCCTAGATATCTCGTGGAGGTGCCTCTGGGAATTCATACAAAGCCTATGTCTCCTCCCCATGCTGGGGTATCCTGCTGAGCTCCAGTCCACATGCCTTTTTATTTGTTCCAAGCATAACTTGTCAATTGAATCCACAGCAGTAGCAAGACTATATGCATCTCCTCAGACTGTCAGTGCCGTGTCATCAACAAACTCAGTGTCTAGAAGCTCCTGCTCCTGCCGGATAGGCAGATGAAGGCCCAAAGTGCCATGACTGGTAGCCTGCATAAAGTATCCCATAGCCTCCGCTACGAAAATGAAAAGGTAAGGTGCAAGTGGACATCCCTGTCGTACCGATCTGGATAGCTGAAAAGCTGGTCCTCTGCCTCCACAGACCACCATCTTGCTAGAAGAGTGAGAGTAAAGTGAGGAGACCCATGAAATCCATCTATCACTGAAGCCTAGCCTCCTCATAGTGCCCTCCAAGAAACCCCAGTCCACCCTATCATTAGCCTTCTTAAAATCGAGAAGAAGAACTACAATCTCCTGCTGTTCTCTCCTTCGCCCAGTGAGTGGCCTCCCAAAAAGTGAAGATGTTATCCAAGATACTCCGATCTTGGACAAATCCTGTCTAAGTAGCTCTGATGATATCTGGCAGCATAGGCTTTAAGCGAAGAGCCAAGGTCTTCGCTAGGATCTTGTAGGCTGTCCCTAGAAGTGTAATGGGTCTCCAATTACGTAGGACTGTCTTGTCTCCCCCTTTCGGGATGAGACAAATCATACCTGTGCATAATGTCTCGCCCAAAAATCCTGTATTGAGAGCCTCTGAAAAGGCAGAGAGTAGATGAGGCCCAATCGTATCCCAAAGAGCTATAAAAGAAGTGGTGACAAACCGTCCTCCCCCGGGCATCTGTCTCTGGGAAGCTCATGTAACGCGTCCGTGATCTCCAGGAGTGATAGTGGGCTATCCAAAACATGACTCATCCTGTCTGAGACCATCTGGGGGACATGACTCCAAATCTCCTCTCTGGCTCTGATCATCTCCTCAGTGACTGGATCGGCGGTGTAAAGAGTGGAATAGAAATCAGAAGTGATCTCAACAAGACGGTGAGGGTCCGTCTGAAGAGACCCGGCCTCATCCACAAGTCTATGAAGATTGTCCGAAGAGTATCTTTGACCCATTGCCCTAAAGAACTCTCTAGAGCATCTATCCCCCTTTTGGATCTAGAAAGTCTGCTGGGAGTAAGACCTGAACTGGGCCCTCCTGCCCTGAATCTCCTCTAGTCTCTCCTGAGCCTCCGAAAGCTGCCCTCTGATGAAAAGAGAATGAGGAAAACTCTGAATCAATCTCTGAAGTCAGGATACCTCCGCTCTTGCGTTCCGATCTCTGATTCTGATCTTTTCCTTCTCCTCTTTTGCCCTCAACTGGCAGGCCATGCTGACTCTAGCCAAAGCCCCCTCTACCCACATCAACAAACCCTGATCCACAGGAGTGTCCTCTGACAACCAAGCCTCTCTCAACCATTCCACAAACTTTGTGTCCCGAAAAACAAAGTCCGGAACTCTCACAGCGCTTGTGCTCTCCAATCGAGAGGTAGGAAGAATCTGTAATAGGACTGGAGCATGGTCAGATAAAACATAACCCGAGTGGATCCCAATCTGTCCTCCTCTGGCCTGGCCCCATTGGCCAATATAAAACATGTCAAGTCTGACCAAAGAAAGAGAGCCATGGAAAACCCCAGACCAAGAGAACTGAAGACTGTCGGCCAAGTGACAAAAGTAGTCCAATCGAGCTGCATTGTGAAGCCCAGCATGCAAAACAAAACTATCCCACTCCACTCTCTCCCTATCAGAAAGGCCACCCTCTGTCTGGCCTGACTTGTCTTCAAAGAATTCAACCATGTTGAAATCTCCTCCAACAATCCAGCTGTCTGCCTGAGGAAGGGACTCTCTGAGCTGTCTCCAAAAAGCATGTCTGTGGGCTGGATCTGTGGGAGCATACACATTGAGAACACCAATTGATGTGCTCTCAATCTGAAGAATAACATTGCATGCCCTGCTCTCCACTAGTGTATCCTCTTGGGTGATCTCTGAGGCCCACCTGGCTGAAACTGAAATGCAAACTCCTCCCCTCGTGCCATCCGCTGGGCTCCAATATGTCCGGCTCTGTCCTCTGAGTAAGGATCTACATTTGTCAATCCTGTCCTGGGAGAGCTTATGCTCTTGGATAAGCACAATGTCTAGAGGGGACCCTGAGGAAATAAACCGAAGGGAGTCCCTAAGCAACTGCAATCTTGGAACTCCCAATGAGGCCATGCTGGTGTACACCCAATGAGGCCATGCTGGTGTACACCCAATCACATAACTGTTGGCCTCTATCGGGTAGAAAGCCAATGATGTGCGTCAAACGAAAACCCTCCTCTGCTACCTCAATCATTTGCACAATGTCAGGAGGAAAAGAAACTGTGACTTCAATCTCCTCAGGTTCGGCGACAGGAGTGGCATTAGTGTCCTCCATTGTCTCAGCTTGCGCTGTCCTGCGGGGAGGAGCTACCTCTGCTGAAAATAAAACTCGCAACCAACCACTAAATCAATCCCCAAAAACCTGGTTAAAGAATGCCCCAAACTTCAGCCTGCGTGGGATGAAAACAGGCTGCTCAATGCTGAAGCAGAAAGCTCCGCCAATGCCTGGAAACAGACCAGGAACTCAGCTCCCCGGAACACGAGCAAAACAGCCCCAGAGAGGGCCCTGAAGCAGCCCAGCCTGAAGCGCAAGAGAGGGGCGGACAACAGCGACTGGCGGCCTAGATGGCAGCCTGAAGGGGCGACCTGAAGGGCAAGGGGGGCGCGACCACAGACGGGCTGAAGGGGGGCGCGACGCGTGGCAAGGGGGGCGACCTGAGTAGGGCACTGCGAAGGGAGCCTGCGCGGACAAGGGAGCAAGGCGCTGCCAAGGGAGCAGGGCGTGGCCAAGGGAGCAGGGCGCTGCCAAGGGGCTGGGTGATGGCGACGGGCGGTGGTGGGCAGCTGCCGAAGTAGAGTCTTTTGCCTTCCCTTTACCTTTGTTGTGGTGGATTCACCTTCTTGTGATGATTGATTCCTTGGCTTTTGCTACGTGTGGAAGCTTTGGCCATTGAGCTTGTCTATCTTAAAGGTGGTCATGAGACGGTCTTACCTTTATGTTTAGGCAGTGTCTGCTCTCTTACAATGGTTTATGTAACTTTTCCTTCACAAGTTTTGTTACCTTCCTATTGACATATCTAGGTGCTTGTTTCTTCTTCTTTGCTTTCACATATGAAGCATTTGAAGAGGAGCAAGAACTAGGTATTTTCAACTGAGAATTTTCTGTCAATAAATCATCTCTAAGCTTACATCAAGCATCCCACAACCAAAACATGTCCAAAATTATAGTGAAAAAACAGAGTAACTTGGAGGCCTTAATTCAAACACCATGAATCACCTCTGAGAGGGATTTTAATGTGCATTTGAAGGTCATCTACTAGAGATTGTCCACCCAGGAGGATTGTAAAAAATTCGAGCAAAATTTCTCATGAGAACGTCGTCTTTTTAAACTAGTCTTTTGCTTGTTTCTCCACATTCACTGCACTATTTGAGCTTAAACTCAGTCAGAAAACTCCTCATAGCATGGCTTGGATCAAATTGCACTCCAGCACGAAGACTTTGTTAAAATTTTGTCGGACTAAGACAATGCCGGCATGCACTGTAGAGGCAAGCATTCTTCAATTCACTAAGCTTTGCAAATTCTAGAGAGAAAGGATGTAAAACGGGAAAGAAGGTGGAGGGTGGAGAAGAAGATGATGAGGTGGCATTTTGGAGCTAGAATGGACTAGAGGCTGAAGGAGGCTCTGATACCACATGTTGGGGAGTGGGAGAGTGAGTAAGAGTGCATCATAGAACCAAAGAGTGAATGTTCCATTGATTTGAGAGGGAAACCTCTCATTTTATAGAAAGAGAGAGGGTGGCCTAAATCATAGACACCTCTCCTACATCAAAGGAGATAACTCCTAAATCAATGGCACCTCCTCAAGAGGAAACCTTGTACTACATCATCACCTGTGTCATGGTCCAGACACCTCATAGCACTAAGTTTTTTTCACACACTTTTTTTTTTAATAGTGAAAACTTTGATTGATTATATTACAAGAATAGTCACCTCAAAAAAGAGGTGCTAGAAAATACATCAACTGAAGATCTCAATATACATCCTGATCTATTTGACGAGTCTGCAAGCAATCAAAGAAAGATTGCTGCAGAGAACGCTTAAAGAAAGCAAACAAAGAAAAATTGGGATCGCTAAAGACTTTACAATTGCGGTCTGTCCATAAAGTCCAAAGTGTCCAACAGCGAGCCCAAACAAAGAAAAGATGAAAATCCGATCGCTATGGATGAAAACAGAAGAGCCAAAAAAATTTCCCAAAGAGAAGAGTTGGGAATCTCGCTCGTAGCCGCTATTGAAGAGAATCCAGAAACTGCCAAGAAGATAGGCAATGCCAGAATAAATGATGCACGGTCTCCTGAGAAGTCAGACACCGATGACATAAAGCAGGAGCAATGTGCCTACGTGCCAGTAACTGTCCAGATGGAAAAATTCCCAGAAGCACTCGCCATAAAAAAACCTGTTGCCGAAGTGAAACTTTGTATGCCCAAAGTTGCTGCAATCTTTTCCTCCACCACTTAGCTGGCCGATGCATTTTCCAAAGAGAATTATCCTTTTTGAAACCCAGGGTTGAGGCAAAAGGATTTTGTATAATGCAGGCACAGTAATCTAAGATAGCCTCAAAGGACGAGAGGAGGACCCAAGGGAAGTCAATGTCCAATCCTCTAATCGATCCTGGAGTTCCAAAGGGGGAATCGGAACCAAAGGCAAAAGCATACAAGTGATTTGCTGCCACAAAGTATGATAATGAGAACCCAAACCATATTGTGTAGCTGCCAGAGAAAAGGGAAGCATAGAGCCATCATCATGAATAACATCGACAACAGTATTGATCCCTTTAAAAGAAATAAAGTAAGAACGGCGAGTTTCCTATAAAGCAAGCGGAGGCCGAATAACTTTGGACCAATGAATGCTTTCAGCCTGCAAAGAATTACCTATCACAGACTGTCAACCATGCCATTCCAAGTGAGACAGAATATGCTTCCAGTCAAGAAGCAAGTTGGAGACCATAGGGCAGCCATGCAAATTGCCATCAATGCATCCAAACAAGAAATCCCACTGAGTGGGTTGCCAATGACCAAAAGCGATTCGTTCATATTCTCTTCAGGTCATGGTAACCACAACATCGAGTTGCTGCTCCTCCTCGTGAAGCTCTGCTGCCCCCTCCGTCAGCCCCTCCCTCACCCTCCTCCTCGCTAGCCCCCCCCTCTCCCCCCCCCCTCGCTGCCCTCCGATCAGCTGTCTACGGAGGCGATGTGGGACGCCACCTAGGCCCTGTATGTTCCAACTAATAATCCTCATCAACGGGAGGATGTAGAGTGGAGCACCTTACCCGACCTAGTGGCGGAAACAAACCCCTCAACAGGGGAAGTCCTCCTGCTCGAGGAGCGAGGAATGGAACCAAGTGGCAGAAAATCAACAAGGGAAAGAACCCTGCCGCCTGAAGAAGAAGCCCTGTCAACAGGAAACCCAATCACTGGCTCACCAAAAGTAGAGGGCACAAACTTTTCTGGAAAATCTGAAAAATCTGCCAGGGCTGAAAATGAGTTCCTGTGAAGCAAGCCAGACACCGGAGTGCGAAGGATCCCTTCTAAGGGAAGAGGATCAATAGTGTAAAGCATCCCCTTCCCCCTATCCAAGGGAGGAAGTGAGGACTGCTCTCGATCCTGTGTCTGCCCAGCTACGGAGACCTCTACTGCCTCAAGGAGAGTGTCTGGCATTGCTGGTTCTAAGGGAGAATCTGCAACCGAGGAGGAGGTCGAAGCTTCAGCGTCTCGGACTGTGCAAGGTGAGACTGGAGGGACAGCCTGAGGTGAAGCAGAGTCCACTAGTGTACCCTCGTTAACAGAAGGAGGCATCTTCACACGAACCAGAACCCACTGGAATGCGTCGCGTGCCCTTAAGGTAGAAGGTCATGAGGCAACTGAGGTAGAAGGCGGCGGTATCAAAGGAGCACTCGGTGGAGGAGCAGTCTGGCGAGCAAGAGCTAAACCACCATCCTGCGGAGGACTGCCAAGTGGAGGTTGAGGAGCAGGTGCTGGACCTCTACCACCCCCCTGTCAAAGCTGAGGAGCAGATGCCAGACCTGTAGCACCACCATCCTGAGGAGGACCGCCATGCAGAGGTCGAGGAGCAGGTGCAGGACCTGTACCACCCCCCTGTCGAGGCCGAGGAGCAGGTGCTGGACTTGTACCACCCCCTGTCGAGGCCGTGGGGCGATAGCTGTATAAGAGGGCTTCTTGGGCCTTTTCTTCTTCCTGGGGCAATCCTTGGCAAAGTGTCCAATGGTCTTGCATATCTTGCACTGGTCTTGCCTACCTGTAATCTCTACTCTCTGGTGAAAAAAGAAACCATTCGGGTGTTGGATCATAACATGGTCCAATGTGAGGTTAGGATCCTTACAGAGGACCCTAACTCTAGGTACCCCATCATCCTTGGTTGCCTCTGCTGGAGTCAATGGCAACCCAGGGAGGGGTGGGATCTCAGCAACCGCACCAAAATGCTCCCCAATAATAGAAAGAAGTTGATGGTAAACCTGGGGAAGCCCGGGAAATCTGATGAAGAGCAAAAATATTTCCTTATCTGCCTCCACTGGGTCGAAACCAATATCAAAGGCGTCAAAGAAGATCTTCCTGTGTCCTAGGTGTAAAAACTCAGCTTTGAGCACAATGTTGCAACCTCTGGAGTGTCAAAAACAACCTTGAAAAAACCTCGTCCGAGAAGACGAACATCTAACAATCGTGGAGTGAGGTCTGGGGGGAGAGCTGCAAGCATCCAGTCTCTGGCTTGGGATCTAGAAGGGTGAGACCCGAAGATGCATGCTAGCAACGTGGTAGAGCATTCAATCTCTACGTCCTTGAGTTGCTGCAGCTCGTCTTTAGAAAAAGTAATAGTTTTCACGGCAGGTGGAGGTGGAGTAGGATTGGCTAACGGAGTATCCATCGACAATCGAAGTGTGGAGGCCGACTCTAACATTTTTGGGGCTCCTTCTACTCCAAAAAAACTATATGGGAGAAGGAACAGGGAGAAGACAGGAAGAAGAAAAAAAGGGAGGGGTAGGGAGCAGGGTAGAAGGAGGACTGAGGCACAAGCGGGGGGAGGGAGCACGGTAGAGTGAGCGGGGGAGCGAGGAAGGGGAAGCGGGGCAGCTGACGGGAGAGGGAAGGAGGTAGAGGAGAGGGAAGTAGAGACGGGGGGTAGAGGCGGGGGTAGGGAGTGGGTAGAGGGGAGGGGTGTAGAGATGGGGGGAAGGGTAGAGGCGAGGGAGGGGTAGAGGCGAGGGGAAGGGGTAGAGGCGGGGGGGTGTGTAGAGGCGGGGGGAGGGGGTAGAGGCGGAAGATGGTAGGAGGAGGGAGGAGGCGGGGGGAAGGGGTAGAGGCGGGGGAAAGGGGAGCGGGCTGAGAGGTGAGGGGGCGGGCTGAGAGGGAGGGGGGGAAGGGGAGCAGGGCTGAGAGGGAGCGGGGGGGGGAGGGGAGCAGGGCTGAAGGTGAGGGGGCGGGCTGAGAGGGAGCGGAGGAGGGGGAGCAGGGCTGAGAGGGAGCGGGGGAGGGGGAGCAAGGCTGAGAGGTGAGGGGGCGGGCTGAGAGGGAGCGGGGGAGCAGGGCTGAGAGGGAACGGGGGAGGGGGCAGCAGGCTGAGAGGTGAGAGGGCGGGCTAACAGGGAGAGAAGGGGGAGGAGGGGAGAGGCTGAGGGCGGCGGGGGAGGGGGAGCGGCTGATGCAGAGGGAGGGGCTAGCGGAGAGGGGGCAGCAATGGAGGGGGCTGAAAGAGGGGCTGGAGGAGAGGGGGCAGCAAGGGAGCGGGGAGGAGCAGCAGTTGTTCTCCAGTTTCTATCTTCCTTCCTCTTTTCCCAGGGATTTTTGGCAATTAAGTTTTTGCAGTGGGACCCTGGGGAATGGGAGTGGATAGATCAAGGGCACCGAGAGAAGGGCATCCCCTTATTTTGTTACATGGTCAGTAATGCCAGGAAATTCCAGCTCAGCTGTAGGGGTTGGAGGCCCACTAGAGCTCCTCATTGGGAAAATTTTCAGATTTCTGTAGACTCGCAGAAATTTTTTTGGCAGAGGCTCTGGAAATCCCACCGGAATAGAAAAATCACTCTTCTTTTGGCTTTCTATTCATGGTGGGATAGCAGTGAACCAATGGAGATCCAGGTTCAGGGCTGACCCTAATTGCCCTCGTTGCCCTTCTGCTTCAGAGACAATACAACACTGCCTTTGGGATTGTAGACAGGCGAGAATCATATGGAAGGGGATTGCAAGACTTTTCAGCACTCGCCTCCCCTTCTATATGACATGGGGATCAATGGCTTGGCTCACTCTTTCAGAGCCCGAGGTTTTCTTTGAAAGACATGAATCCTCTTGGGCTCTTCACATCCGATGACACCGTGTGGAGTCGTGCTCTCTAGAGGATGTTCCCGCCACTCTCTTCAGGGCTGCTCATTCATCGGTTGACTCTCCATGGGAGGTTTTAGCTAGCATTGCAGCATGGCACATTTGGAGAGCCAGATGCATTGAGGCTATGGACGGTTCTCAGGTTCACCCTTCTCAGACCTTGGCCAGTACTTGGACAGATACGGTACACACTCTGATGGCCATATGGGTGACCATGCAGGGATCATCTCGAGCAGCATTCTTCAGGAGAGTTACTTTTCTCAAGGTTGGAGAGACTCTCCCTTCTTTGCTGAGACTTCTACAGGGTTGAGTTGGCATTTTCAGCCTCAGCCTTGGTTTCTTTCTACCTCATTCTTCTGAGGTGTTTTTTATTACATGCCAAGCATGTTGTATTTCTGCACGGAGCTTGCTCTAGCGAGTTTCTTTCCTACTTAATAGAAGTCTCTTTTTTGCACACAAAAGAAAAGACCAAAAGCAGGAGCACTTATATGTGTGACCAGAGATTGAATCATAAGAGCCCAGGGCTGATCACCTTTCAGAAATTGCAGCAACATTTTTCCCGAGCTAGGCTATCTTTCAAGAGGTTGAGGTAAGAGATTGAGGACATTGAAGCCTCTCTTCCTCATTCCCCTTGGAGGAATGCCTTCTCCAATTCCACCTTAAGCCTCACCATTAGAAAGCTTCATCAACAAGAGATCGTGCTCGTGCTTCAGCCTGTGCTTCAGCTCGCCATTCAGCCCTCTAGATCTGCCCACGCTGCTGCTGCGCCATACAACAAGGCCGTACAAACAGCCCGTACCAGCCGTACAACTATACGGACTGTTGCGCCGTGCAACAGCCTGCCCGTACACCCGCTACTGATCTGCCCACTCCTCTTCTCTGTCCGCTACTGTTCTGTCCACCACCTACAGCTCCATTGTGCCCGCCATCTCTTCCTCTGCTCACTTGTGCCTACCATCTACTCTTCCTCTTCTACATCTGCTCCTCCTCTTTTACAGCTCCATTCTGTCCATCACTCCTCTCTCTCCTAGCTGCCAGCTTTATGGGTTCGATTTCCACCAACTCTCTCCTTGTGGACAAATTCAAGGGGGACGGATTCCCCACATGGCAAACAAAAGTGCAACTCCTTCTCATGAAGGAGAATGTTTGGGATGCCATTGAAGATGATGAAGCACTTGACGCATCAACGGAGCCTCAAATACGCAAGATTTGGAAACAACACAATTTGAGAGCAATCGCAATCATCGAGCTTTGCCTAGATGATTCATTGATTCATCACATCGACTTCAAGTCCAAGGCTAAGGAGATTTGGGCACGTCTCGAGAATATATTTGGTAACAAGATCACCAACTCCAAGGTTTTTCTAAAAATGCAATTTTGTAAGTTGAAAATGGAAGAGTCTGATACCTTGAGTGCACATATAGCAAAAATTGAGTCCTTAGTTCAACAACTCTTCAACTTGAAGTGTTGCCCGGATGATGAGGACAAAATAGTTGTCCTCATGACAAGTATGGAAGGGATTTCTCGCTTTGAGAATGCCCTTGAAGTACTTCGCATTGCATCGACTACATTCGAAGGTATGGTGTCTCTTCTGCTTGAAAAGGATCGCCGCAACAAAGAATCTCCATCCTACTCATCGGATACTACACAGGCTCTTGCCTCCACTAGCAAACGAAGACCTAGGCCATCGACTCCACCAGCACGAGGAAAGACATTCAAGCCATTCAAGTGTACTTATTGCAACAAGCTCGGTCATATTGAGGACAGCAGGTGCTACCAGAAGCTTGCTCAACAACAATCGAAGGATCATGCCAGTTGGGTGGCATCCACCACTAGTGATGATGCAGAAGAAGATGACCATCCGACACAGGATCATGCTCTTACTGTCTGTCTCTAATATCTAGAGGATGATGGAGATCATGATTTTGCTTTCTAAGCATGAGGTGCTTGGGTTCTTTTCCCTGGGGGCATTTCCAAAAAATGAATGCAATAAGTCATGTGTGTGAAGTCAATAAAGGTACTTTGCCTTGGATAGTCCTCCTAAAATGATGTATTTATTTCCTATTTTTGGTGTGTGGCTCCATGTTCCAAATTAGTCTTTGGAGCCAGGAGGGGATGTAGTGTGGGAGCCACGTGTTTTTGGCTTTGATAGGTCTTTTTGTTGGTGCATTGGTCTCCTAGACCTCTGAGTTGATCATGCATCCATGCATGATGAGCCTTTGAGCCATGCTAGATGAGATTTCTATGTTATGCTCACTAGCCTCTGCTTGCCTCTGAGATTGTGTGAGAGCCATGTCTAGTTCTAGAACAGCATGCACAGTTTTCATGACCATCATTATCATGACTTTGGTTCCATTCTTGTAGTCCCTCACCTTTCCTCCATGGGGGGGTGTTAGAAAATGGAGTCAATTTGAGTGACTTTTAGTGTGTTTCTATTGAGTTCTAGAGTAGTACTATACTATTTTATATCCTAGAGTGTCACTTGTCACTATGGGACTTATCCCATATACATTTGATGTTGAGATATCAAGCTCTACCCCCGATACATCTCCTGGATGACTATCATTTATGTCACCGCCTATGTTAGTTGTACTCGTGGTGTAGTTAGACTACCACGTATGTTTTTGGTTTGGGTTCACATATGAACCACGTATTCTAGGTTTGACATATAGGGTATTTCCCCCTTCTATTGTATTGTTGTTGTGTGCAAAAGTGAAGAAAGGCTTCACCCTCCAACCTTGTGTCCTCTCTCTCTTTTGTGTGTTGTGAAGAAAGCTGAACTTGAGTCTCCTATCTCTCTCCCTCATTCTTTACATGGTATCAGAGCCTTGTTCGAGGTAAGGAGCTCAAGAAAGCAAGCCAAGTTTGTGGTGTCCTGGTAAGAGGACCAGTGTTGCTTTCCTATTTCGAGTTTGGGAGCAAATCTCTGCAGGTAGCACAGCCAGAAGTGCAGGAGTGCACTATTTCAGATTGAGAGGCCCTTCGCGGTGTGGCGAGAGCGCAGTATATGCTGCGCGAAGCCCTTGGTGACTTTATTTTTTGGATTCGAGGCCGTTTCGGGGCCCGTTTTGAAGGCGCAAGTTCTTCGCAGGCACTCAGAAAAAAGCCCTGTTTTTCGCTGTGCGACCACTGCGCGGCTAGTCGGTGGAAAGGTGCCACAGAAATCGCATCGTATGCCTGTGTGCAGAGATATTGGGAGTTGCAGATTCATGCCTGTTGCCTGTTGATGCAAAATCGTCACTAGGAAGTGACTGTGTGGTGAAATACCACTTTCGTCAGTGTTGCAGATCTGCCCCTGTGAGGCTTTTCGCAGAAGTTTTGCTATTTGCCCTTGTGAGGCATTTGCTGTGTTTACAGGTTGCTGTTGCAATATTCGTGATTTGTAAAATGTCTACCATTGTCAGTGAGAAGCTTGACAAGAACAACTTCCAAGCATGGAAGTTCAGGATGACAAACTTCCTTATGGGAAAGGGAGTTTGGGATTACATCAGTGGTGAAACTACAGAACCAGTTTTGGGTGCTGCTCCTACTCCTGCTGAATTGAAGGCCTTTAAAGAATGGCATGAAAAAGCCAGAAAATGCCTGTATTGGCTGTCTGTTAGCATTTCAGATTCTATGATTGTGCATATACAGGATGTAGAGACACCTAAGGAGGCATGGGACACATTGGTGAAGCTGTATAGCACAAATACCAAAGCACGAAAGATGCAGCTAAAGCAGGAGTTGCACAATGTGCAAAGGAAAAATCTGAATATAAATGAGTATTCCTTGAAGGTGAAAGGCCTTGCAGATTCTCTTGCCTCCATTGGAGCACCTGTTGATGATGAGGACTTAGTGTCCGTGACCTTGAATGGTCTTGGGAAAGATTATGCACAATTTCGGACATCCATTGGAGTCCGTGAAACATTTCCTGATTTTCAGGAACTTATTGCTCTCTTGCTGAGTGAAGAGCAAAGGAATGGTGGTTCAGCCACCTCAACTTCTCAAGAGACTGCTTTCTACTCGAATACAGGTAGAGGCAGGGGTAGAGGAAGAGGCCGTTTTGGTGGCCGTGCAGGAAATCAGAACCAACAGCAACAACAAGAAAACCAGTCCTATGGAGGAGGACGTGGTAGTTCTAGAGGCAGGGGGAGCCAAAGAGGCCGTGGTTCATGGCAAAGGAACCAGCAAGTAAATAGCAGCACAGAATGCTATTATTGTGGAAAGCTTGGACACAAGGAGAATACATGCTATAAAAAACAGAATGACATCAAAAGTGGGAAGTTGCAGCAAAGCAACTATGCATCATCAAGTGGGCATGGTGACGACAGAAATGAGCACCTTTTTGTGATGCAGCATATGGTTAACTCCATGTCAGGAGATGCTGCAGCTTGCAATGATGTTTGGTATGTTGATTCAGGTGCCTCTAACCACATGACCAGTCATGGTGAGTGGTTTCATGATGTTAGAAATTTGGATAAGCCAGGTTATGTTGAAACAGGTGATGATACTGCGCACCCAATTACGCAGGTTGGTAAAGTGCCATTGGCTATGCAGGATGGCAAAACGAAGTACTTGGCAGATGTACTTCATGTTCCAAAAATCACTAAGAACCTGGTTTCAGTTGGCCAGATGGTTGAGCAAGGTCTGCAGGTTAGATTTAATCCTGATGGATGTTTTGTTGAGGACTTGAAAAATAAGTGCCGCTTGGTTGCGATTGGTTGCGAAAGGCAATAAAAATGGCAGAATGTTCACCTTGGATGTTGATATGCCTGAGGTAAAAGCTGCTATGTTTGCGCATGGGAGAGGTGTCATTGCAGATATTGAGATATGGCACAAGCGCATTGGGCATGTGAATATACAAAGGCTGAAATCTATGCAAACGAAAAACATTGTTGCAGGTTTGCCTAAATTCAGAGTTGAGGGAATGCAAAAGGTATGTGAAGCATGCCAAATGGGTAAGCAGGCCAGACATGCATTTCCCAAAAATGCTAAGGTGAGCAGAAGACCTTTGGAAGTGATCCATTCAGATGTTTGGACAACCAAAGCTGCTTCTATTGGTGGATGCCATTATTATGTGACGTTTATTGATGACTACACTAGGAAGGTGTGGATTTATTTTATGAAGCACAAAAGTGAAGTGTTCAGCCATTTCAAGGCTTTTAAGGCCATGGTTGAAAAAGAGAAAGGTGTGCATATTAAAGTGCTAAGATCTGATGGAGGGGGAGAGTACTTCTCAGAAGAATTTAGTGAATATCTGAAAGAACAGGGAATTCAAAGGAAGTACTCATGCAGGTCTACCCCTCAGCAGAATGGGGTTGCAGAAAGGAAGAACAGGCATATTGCAGAAGTAGGACGGGCGATCCCAAATGAGAAAAACATGCCTGATTATTTTTGGGCTGAAGCAGTAGCAACTGCTGTTTATATTATGAACAGAACCCCCACTGCAGCTGTCCATGGCATGACGCCTGAAGAAATGTATACAGGTCAAAAACCAGATATTTCTCACTTGAAGGTATTTGGTTGCATAGCTTATGTTCATGTTCCTGATGAGAAGAGAACAAAGCTGGATCCAAAGGCAGAAAAATGCATCTTTATTGGATATGCTCTGCACCAGAAAGGGTATCGCTGTTATAACCCTTCCACCCGCAAAATGCAAGTGAGCAGAGATGTTGTTTTTGATGAAATGAGCAGCTCGTATGCACCAACTGTTATGGTAGGAGATGCAGATGCAGGAAATGGGAATGCTGCAATAAATGCAGAGCAGCAATCTCAAGCCTTGAGTGGACCCAGAGAGTCCTCTACTAGTGGATCTAATGCATGGACAGGGAGATTGAGATCTAGTGAATCGTCACATAGTAGTCCTGATAGTGTTGTGCAGGTATCACATAAGGGAAAAGAAAAAGTGGACCATGCTCCAGTGTTTGATGTGTCTGCTGGTAGCTCTCATGTTGATGGAGAGTCAAGTGGCTCTGAAATGAGCCTTGATGAGGAACTTGGGATTCCTTCTGTTGTTACACCTGGTGCAAGGAAAAGCAGGCATGATTTAAAGACTCCTGCAACTGATCCAGTTGTACGGAGGTCCACTCGTATTAAGTATCCAGTTGACAGGCTGAGATATGATGGGTATACAGCACATCACTATGCTTATATGGTCAAGGTTCTAGAGGAGCCAGAGCCCACATGTTTTGAGGATGCAGCAGGGCATAAAAATTGGGAAGCAGCTATGGATGAAGAGATGGCTGCCTTGGATGCAAACCACACTTGGGATTTGATGCCTTTGCCTCATGATAAGAAGGCTATTGGCTGCAAGTGGGTTTACAAAGTAAAGCACAATGCTGATGGGTCTGTTAGCAGGTACAAGGCAAGATTGGTTGCCAAAGGTTTTGCACAGACATATGGAATTGACTATGAGGAAACTTTCAGCCCAGTTGCAAGGATGGAAACCGTGAGAGCAGTAATTGCTATGGCTGCTGCAAAGGGATGGTCTTTGCATCAGATGGATGTGAAAAATGCCTTCTTGCATGGTGATTTGCAGGAAGAGGTTTATATGATACAGCCGGAAGGTTATGAGGATAATTCACATCCCGATTTTGTATGCAGGTTGCGCAAAGCCTTGTATGGCTTAAAACAGGCGCCGAGGGCATGGTCAGACAAGATAGGGCAATATCTTGTCACTATTGGATTTCAGATTTCCAATTCAGATTTTTCACTTTATGTGAAAAGGACAAACAGAGGGATTGTGCTTATAGTCATCTATGTTGATGACTTGATTATTACAGGTGATAGTGATGCAGACATTAATGAAGTGAAGCTGCTGTTGAAGCAGAAATTTGAGATGAAGGATTTGGGAGAGCTGCGTTACTTCTTGGGCATTGAGGTTATTAGATCCCCGAGTGGGATATGGCTATTGCAAAGGCAATACGGTTTGGACATGCTGTCCAAATATGGGATGACAGGCTGTAAGCCTATCTCTGTTCCATTGGAGCAGAATGTGAAGCTCAATGCAGAGACAGGTGAGCTTCTTGAAGATATTACTATGTACAGGCGCATAGTAGGTAGCTTGATTTACATGACTATAACCAGACCAGATTTGAGCTATGCTGTGGGGCTGGTGAGTCAGTTTATGCAGGCACCAAGGAAGCCACATTTGGATGCGGCTAGGCGCATACTGCGGTATGTGAAGTCCACATTGCATTATGGACTGTTTTATGAAGCTGGGTGTGCATTACAGGTACATGGATACACAGATGCTGACTGGGCTGGTAGTGTCTCAGACAGGAGATCTACTAGTGGTTTTATGTTTTCCCTTGGGAGTGGTGCCATCAGTTGGAGCAGCAAGAAGCAGCCAACAGTTGCCTTGTCGAGCACAGAGGCTGAGTACAGGGGTGCAGCAATGGCTGCATGTGAGGTAGCTTGGTTGCGGAAGCTACTTGCAGATATGGGACAGTCAATTCATGCAGCAGTTGTCATTCATTGTGACAACATTAGCAGCATCATGCTTGCTAATAATCCAGTTTATCATGCTAGAACGAAGCACATTGAGGTGCATTATCACTTTGTGAGAGAGAAGGTTCTAGCTGGTGAGATTGATCTTGTCTATCTCAGCACTGAGGAGCAGGTGGCTGATATTTTTACGAAGGCATTGGGTACCGAGAAGCTTTGCAGATTTAGGAGCTTGCTTGGTGTACGTGAGATGGATTTGAGCTTGAGGGGGAGTGTTGAGATATCAAGCTCTACCCCCGATACATCTCCTGGATGATTATCATTTATGTCACCGCCTATGTTAGTTGTACTCGTGGTGTAGTTAGACTACCACGTATGTTTTTGGTTTGGGTTCACATATGAACCACGTATTCTAGGTTTGACATATAGGGTATTTCCCCCTTCTATTGTATTGTTGTTGTGTGCAAAAGTGAAGAAAGGCTTCACCCTCCAACCTTGTGTCCTCTCTCTCTTTTGTGTGTTGTGAAGAAAGCTGAACTTGAGTCTCCTATCTCTCTCCCTCATTCTTTACATTTGACACTTAGAGTGTGTGTGCCTATCCTATAAAGGCATTGTACTTTCTCATGTCAAATCACTCAAGCCTCAAGCCTTTCCTGATGATGTAAGTACTTTACTTTGGTTGTACATTTCTTTCTTTCTTTCATTTCCATTATGGTTGTTTAGTCTTGCTTTCACTTCCCATTCCATTCCATTCCATGTCTTGCATCTTCAACGACTCATCGTTTTAGCTTCACTCCGAGTATCAACCTGAGATAAGACATGTACAGCATCCTGTATAATCCCCTCTTCAAAACGAACATCCATATCTTGAGGAGGAGAAGGCTGGTGGTGCTCAACAGGAGACTGAGCCTCAGCTTCTTTAGCAGCAGAAAGATTGGCCTGTGATTTATCTACCTTCCTCCAGTAATGCTTCGGAGCAGTGAATGAAGGCTTATCCAGCGAAGCCATAGCAAAGATAGGAGGAGAAGGGGGAGTGATCTTAATTACTGAGGAAGGAGCAGGAGGAGTGGTCTTGGAAGCAGAAGGGCAAGAACGTGCAAAATGACCAACCTGGCGGCACCAATAACAAGCTATAGGAAAAGAGGCAAAATGCAACCGAATGCGCATCGGCAAAACCCAGATCAAGATCCAAAGTAGAAGGCATTAGCTGCATCATATCCCATAGAACACAAATACCAATATCCCGAGTGGCCTGCAAAAACTCATGTCTCGGAACATGAAAAGGCCTCCCCAAGAGTGCTGCAAGGGTAGAAAGATGCTGAAGAAGAGGAACGGGCAGTGCTTTGAGGGTGATCCATATCCGGCAATGAGTCAAAAGAGAAGCTGCTAGATCAAAAAGAGGATCCCAAGGCATGACATAAGCAAAGAAACCTGCCCCAGAAACCCCAGCACAACTGACAAGGTGCTCCACCACCTCCGTCGAAGAACAATGGGCATAATAAAACCTTTGCCCATAAAGGCAAAGGAGGAAATGAGATCCAGACCCATAGCAGCTTCAGCCTAACAACGAAGGTGAGCTACAGAAAGAACCCTGCCCCTAAGTAGAGACAGATCCCAAGTTGCTGAGCCTATCAAAGACTAGAGATCACAAGGGCATAATCCAAAGAACAAACCAAAAGAGAACCCGAAGAAGGAACTTCTGTAACGGAGGCTGCACACATCTAGTGAAGAAGATCCAACTGGAGAGGAGAGGAAGGTCCATCTGCAACATCCAGCTTCGCCAATTTGAAAGAGCCCGAAGGAAGCAAAACACCTCTCTTCCACCGAACGAAAACATGTGTGGGAGCAGAGGTAGAAAGAGGAGCTGAATCAGAGAACACAAACGAGGCATTTGTTGAAGCAACAGGAAAAGGGGAAGAAGAGGCATGAAGGAAAGACGGAGAGGGCTGCTCCGAAAGAGGTACAGACTGCACAAAAGGAACAGAATCGGGCTGTACGGATAGACTATGCAGAGGGGCTGTACAGAAATCAAAGGCAACAGGAGGCTCGGACTGTACGGACGACCGTACAGTCTGTACGAAATGCAAAGAGGGTACGACCAAGTGCACGAAAGGCGTGGAGGGCAGGGTATGGATAGGTACGGCTGCAGGTTGCAAAGGAACGAGGATGTACGGCGGAGCAGGGACAGAGGATAACATAGCAGGCACGGGAGGGTGCGAGCAGGAAAGCGAGGTAGGTTGGGGCTATACGGGCAAGGCGGAGGCTCCATCACTCTCCATCGCTTCTCCTCCACACACCACCACTCCAACACACGTACATTGAAGAGGACACACACACACACTTTTTTTTTTGGTGAAATCTTTTATTTCTGCATGGGAAAACTTAAAAAAGAGGTGAAAACCCACCAATAAGTACAAGGTGAAAATTTACAAGTAAAACCTCAGAGATAAAAACTCATGAGGCAACCAAGTAAAAAAATTACAAATCAGTTGGAGGAGAATCCAACAAAACATCATCCATTTTCAAACTATTGGCCTATAAAAACTGATGCAAGGGAGTGATGGTGCCATCAATAAAATAGAGTTGTTTTTTTCCCTTGTGATTCTTTTTTTTTTTTTTTAAACATGAAAAAGACTTCTATTAAGTAAGAACAAAAACCCGCGAGAGCAAGCTCAAAGCGGAATACATCATGAAATCATGAGGATAATAAAAAACCCCTCAGAGTGAGGTGGAAAGAAACCAAGGCTGAGGCTGAAAGTGCCATCTCAACCCTGTAGTAGATTCAGAGAAGAAAGGAGAATCCTTCCATTCCCTGAAGAAAGAAGCCCTCCTAGCTGAGGATGCACGGGAGTCCCCCTGCATACCCGTCCATACGGCCATCAGAGTGTGTACAATATCTGTCCAAATACTAGCCAATGTGTGCGAGGGATGAACCTGAGTACCCTCCATAGCCTCTGTGCATCTGGCTCTCCAGATATGCCAGGCTGCTATGCTCGCTATAATCTCCCAAGAAGTATCCACAGAGGCATGTACAGCTGTAAAAGGACTGTGTGGAACCACGAGGAGTCAAGTCCCTCATAGAAAACCTGAGGTCCTGTAAGAGAAAGCCAAGCCACCGAGCCCCAAGTCATAAAAAGTGGGGAATGGGCAAAGTGACTGAAGATCCTGGCTATCCCCATCCAAATCAATCTCGCCTGTCTGCAATCCCATAAGCAATGCTGAATAGACTCCGAGGCAGAAAGGCAAACCCTACTTGCCCTCCTTGTGATTCTTTTTAAGATAAGCGGGTAGCCGAAACTTTTAAACCACAGGGTCAAAAATTTTCTGCAACCAAGGATGAAAGGACTCCAAAGAAAAAGGAACATCTGGATCCGAAACTGAGAGGCTCGGTAAAGGATCATGCATCTGAACAAGCTTCTCAGTGGAAGGAACATGAAACTCCACATTAATATCTGCATCCTCAAAAATAGTATCTGGAGCTGAAGGAGACTGTAGATGGTCTTCTAGTTCTTCCATATCATTAAAATGGTATAGCATCAAAGAAGAATCAGACAGATCTACTTCAGGCATCGAAGCAGCAACAAGAACCGGATCACAAGGAACCTGTAAATCTGAAACTGTAGGAAAAGGATCCGGAACTGATAAAACAGCAAAAGGATTCGAATCCTGAACCATCAGAGCTGCCTGAACTTTCATCCTGACTTTAGAAGATTTGAAATGCCTGACATCCGGTGTACTCGAAGAAGGAACAGGAACCACAGGAACCAGACACACACACACATGCTCATATGATTGCTAGAGCAAGCCCTTGATCACACAATTCCCAACAATCCTTCTCATACTTTGGCCAGTATTTGGACAGATACTATACATACTTTGATGGCCACTTGGATGCGCATACACGGACCTTCTCGAGCTGCCTCTACTAGGAGGGTTGCTTTCCTTAGGAAATGGAGAGGCTCACCTTTCTTCTCGGAGTCTTCTACAGGGTTGTAGTGGCATTTTCAGCCTCAGCCTTGGATTTTTTCTACCTCTTTTTAAGGACCTTTTGGCCATCTTTTCATGCATTGCATGTTGTATTTCTGCTTTGAGCTTACTCTCATAGGTTTTTTCCATACTTAATAGAAGTATTGTTATTGGGGAAAAAAAAGGATAAGAGGAAGAATCTTGGATTCTTGAAAGTCTACATGTAGATAGCTACCAAGCCATATATAAGGCAAGATAGATCCCTTTCTATTTTTTGGGTCATGAAGAAGTCATGAGCATATCCTTGCACAATCAGCGGAGAACTTCTTTAAATCTCCAGTTCATGTAATGTATCTATAGCAACTAAATGATCCATATATCAAAGCGGGTAGCTATTGCATAAATGAGAAGGAAGCCTCAACATACAGAACAAGAAAGAGTCCATTCAGCAACAATATCACCCGCTAGAATGCCCCACCTTTACTGTCTTGATATAACCAATAAATGACATGCTGCATTTTCCCCCCGAATCCCACAGATAGCATGGTCTGTGCGATGAAGTCCCGTTGTACACTATCAAAGGCTTTGATAATATCCGCTTGCAATAATAGAACATCTTGTTCAGTGTATTTGGCATATCCAATCCCACATAGGCATTGGAAAAATTGTTTGTAATATGCCTGCGAGGAATGAAATCATACTAGGCAGGATGTAAACCCTTATGCAAAAACCCTTTGATACGAGTCACTATCATCTTAACAACCAGCTTATAGATGATAGGCATAACAATCATGGGCCTCTAATCTGTAAAAGACTCACATAAATGTTTTTTGAGAAATAATTTAATCAAGCCTTTCTTCCAACTGGCCGGCATTTTTTGAGTTTCCCAGGCATGATTAACCATAAACAAAAGGGAAGGTGAAATAGCATCCCAATAATGCAAAAAGAACTCCACTGTAAGGCCAACCCAGCATGGAGATTTCCATTTACCACAAGATTTGATGGCGTCTTTCAATTCCCTATCCTTGAAAGGAACTTCAAGCTACATAGCTTGTTAATGAGTCGTATTGCATTGACATGTTGCCAAAGTTTTAGCCGTGAAGACATCACAACATGTGATAAAGAAGCAACATCCCCAAATAGCTTAGAAAAGTGACCAACATAAGCATTAGCAGCTTGTGTCATGGAATTGGTCCAATTGTCATCTCCAAATTTTTCCCAAGAAAAAGACATCTATTAAGTGTGAACAAAACCCGCGATGAGAAGAAAAGGGGTCCAATTATCGCAACCCTGTAGAGGACTTTGAGAAGAAAAGGGGTCCAATTATCATCCCCAGTTTTAACCTGGAAAATATTTGTAAATTACCTCTTATGATGCAAAAAAATGTACTAGTCAAAGAATGGGGAGATACATCCATCTGCCGAACCAAATCCACAACCCATGTCTATGAGTGGTAGCAGTGCGATTGCTTGACATGTACAAAGCATGGCAAATTGCCACAGGTCAAACTAGAAAAGATCAATGTGTACGTGGTAACATGATCCAAGGGTTCAGTTTGAGAACTTGTAGAGGACGTGGAACCAAGAAGGAGAAACGTTTGAAGTGGAAGGACCAGAAAGAGGTCCGAACGACAACTTTGTGGTAAATTGAGAAAATGCAAGCTGATGGTCAACGACAAGTGCGGCAAGATCTAATTATTCTGGAATGGAAAGCTGGATTCTCCCCTCGGAGCACAGCCCAACTCAGATCACATTCGTCCCCTCTCATGGTTGCCAAATTGAAAGCTTGGGCCAGTTTCAGGAGCACTCTTCGGAGGATTCCTCCTTCCTCTCGTGAAGAGATTGATAGGCAACCCATCATGTGGAATGGCAGTATTTTAGATTATCATGGCAGACCACTAGGTGTCTCACTCTACATGCAGTGGTCCAGGTGGGAGAGGGGCCCTGCATCATCTATGGGGTCTTGGAAAGCTTTCCACAGGCTTCCAGAGGAGACCAATGTGCAGGATGGTGGCAGATTGCTCAGGTCCACAGAGGACAACTTGCTTGAGTCTGCTTTTCAGCCTATTAGGGTTGTAGGTCTTTTGGTGCAGGGATCAGATTCAGAGTGGTTCCTAGACCCAGACTACCGGCTACTCTCCACCGGGTCTTGGAGTTTGGCTCTATGGGGGAGTTCCCATCAGGTATTTGCAATGGGACCCTGGAGAGTGGGAGTGGATTGACGCAAGGCATCGAGAGAAGAGCATCCCCTCTTTTGTTACACGATCAGTAATGCCAGGAGATTTCAGCTCAGTAGTAGAGGTTGGAGACCTTCCAGAGTTCCTCATTGGGAGACATTTGATATCACTGCGGATCTGTAGAGGTGCTTCTGGAGGAGACTTTGGAAATCCCACAGGAATAGGAAGATCACTATCTTCTTTTGGCTCTCTATCCATGGTGGGATTGCAGTGAACCTTTGGAGATCCAGGTTCGGAGCCGACCCTACTTGCCCTCGTTGCCTCTCTGCTTCAAAGACTATTCAGCATTGCTTATGGGATTGCAGAGACAAGCGAGGATAATTTGGATTGAGGTAGCAAGGATTTTCAGTCACTTTGCCCACTCCCCATTCTTTATGACATGGGGCTCAATGGCTTGGATTTCTCTTACAGGGCCTCAGGTATTATATGAGAGATCTGACTCCTCTCGGGCCATTTCGGTTTGACGTCATTTGAGTGAGTCCTGTTCGTTGGATGTGGTACCACACTTTCCTTTTACAGCTGTACATGCCTCTGTGGATACTTCTTGGGAGATTCTAGCGAGCATAGCATCCTCGCATATCTAGAGAGCCAGATGCACAGAGGCTTTGGAGGGTACTCAGGTTCATCCCTCGCACACATTGGCTAGTATCTGGATAGACACCGTACATACTTTGATGGCCGTATGGACGAGTATGCAAGGAGACTCCCGTGCAGCCTCAGCTAGGAGGAATTCTTTCTTCAGGGAATGGAAGGATTCTCCTTTCTTCTGTGAGACTACTACAGGGTTGAGGTGGCACTTTCATCCTTAGCCTTGGTTGTTTTCCACCTCACTCTGAGGGGGTTTTTATTTATCCTCATGATTTCATGATGTATTCCGCTTTGAGCTTGCTCTCACGGGTTTTTTCTCTTACTTAACAGAAGTCTCTTTCTTGGGAAAAAAAAAAGAACCCTCCAAAGCCTCAGTGCATCTGGCTCTCCAAATGTGCCATGCTGCAATGCTAGCTAGGATCTCCCATGGAGAGTCAACCGAGGAGTGAGCAGCCCTGAAAAGAGTGGCCGGAACATCCTCTAGAGAGCATGACTCCACAAGGTGTCGTCGGATGTGAAGAGCCCAAGAGGAATCAAGTCTCTCAAAAAATACATGGGGCCCTTAAAGAGTAAGCCAAGCCACTGATCCCCAGGTCAGATAGAAAGGTAGGCGAACAAAAGTGCTGAAAAGTCTTGCTTCCATATGAGTCTCGCCTGTCTACAATCCCAAAGGCAGTGCTATATTGTCTCCAAAGCAGAAAGGCAGCGAGGGCAAGAAGGGTCAGCTCCGAACCTAGATCTCCAATGGTTTATTGCTATCCCACCATGAATAGAAAGCCAAAAGATGACAGTGATTTTTCTATTCGGGTGGGATTTCTAGAGTCTCTGCCAAAAAAATTTCTGCTAGTCAGCAGGAACCTGAAAGTTCTCCCAATGATGAGCTCTGGTGGGCCTCCAACCCCTACAGCTGAGCTGGAATTTCCCGGCATTACTGACCGTGTAACGAAAGAAGGGGATGCCCTTCTCTCAGTGCCCTTCATCTATCCATTCCCATTCCCCAGGGTCCCACTGCAAAAACTTAATTGGGACACCTCCATAGAGCCACAACGTCCATGAGCCAAGGGCGAGGAGAAGCGGGTCAGGATCCAAGTACCACTGTGAAAGAGAGCCATGCTCCATGAAGCCCACTATCCTGAGTGTCTAAAACGGTACCTCCAACAAGATATCATCTGTGGATCTACACAGCCTGCCCCCCGAAGAAACATAAAAAACTAAGGCATCCTCATGTCTGTCAAGAAAAGCAAGCACCTGTAAAGGAACTCCCAATCTGGAAAATGCCCCCATCCAGGTGGAGAAAGTAATAGACATGTCATCTATGTCCACCCAATCCAAGGGCAAGGCTGCATCAATCTGTTGGACTCTCCCTGCACTCCCTCTGAGATTAAGAACCATCTGGGCTTGTTGGTCTGTAGGAAGCTTCTTGAAGGCTTTCCATGCTCCCACTGTAGATGCAGGGCCCCTCTCCCATCTTGGCCACTGCATTTAACGAGAAGCTCCAAGTGGTCTGCCAAGCTCATCCAAAATCTTGTCATTCCACATGATAGGTTGCCTTTCAATCTCTTCACGAGTGGATGGGGGAATCCTGCGAAGAGTACTCCTGAAGTTGGCCCATGCTTTCAGGATAGCAACCATAAGAGGGAAAGAGGGAGACCTCAGGTGGGTTGAGGTGAAAACCCATCTAGTACTGTGTGTCCAATCCTCTCCTGAAGTGGGCATGCGAGACTGTATGCATCTGATAAAAAAATCCTTCCAAGGCACTTGCCCTGGCATAATCCCTCTCACAACAAACTTGCAGAGTAAAGCTCTGCAGCACTGTAGATCTGGGTCAATGATATTCAAACTCCCTTCTCTTGTAGGAAGAATCAAGGTCTCCCAAGCCACCCTGGCTGTAACATCAGTTGTGCCATCTAGACTACTCCATAAAAAGTTTAGCACAAGCCTCTTAAGCTGAGTGATACAATCCCTAGAGTGGCACCAACAAGAGCATACAAACCATGCTGTTGCTAGAAGAACCTGGTTAACCACCAGCACCCTGGAGGCCAAGTCAAGTTTCCAGAAAAGGAGCTTTCTTTTGATGCTTTCTAACACCGGAGCAAACTGTTGTGAAGGAGAGATGCCCACCCCAACCTGGCAGCCCAAATATCTGACGGTGACGCCCCTCTGTACCCAAGTGAAGCCAATATCATTACCCCAATCCGGGGTGTCATCCTCGCAAATCCAAAAACCACTGGATTTATGCCAATTAATGTGTGCACCTGCAGCCGTGCAAAACAAATCCAAGGCTGTCTGGAAGGAAGTGAGTGTCCTGGGGGAGGCATCCAAAAAAACAGCTGTGTCATCTGCCAACTCACTATCCAGGAGCTCTTCTTCCCGGCGGATAGAAAGCCTCAGCCCATAAATATCAGCTTGAGATCTAATGTAGATACTCATAGCTTCCGCCAGAAATAGAAAAAGAAACGGGGCAAGAGGACATCCCTGGCGGACGGATCTGGAAATCTGAAACCTGTCCCCTCTTACCCCCCCAATGAGCAACTGCTGGCTATGGGCTGATCTGTAGAGAGAGGATACTCCTCTAATCCATGCATCTGAAAAACCAAAGCGAGATAGAGTACCCTCTAAAAAATCCTAGTCTACTGTGTCGTAAGCTTTCTCAAAGTCCAAGAGTAGAATGGCCAATCTCTGGCGGCTCTGCATGGGCCATTCTGAGGCCTCCCAAAATGAGAAAATATTATCAAAAATACTTTTGCCATGCACAAACCCTGTCTGCGTGTCATGAATCAAATCTGGAAGAAAAACCTATAGCCGTAGACTAATGTCTTTCGCCAGAATCTTGTAAAAAGTGCCCAATAGAGTGATGGGTCTCCATTGAGACACAAGACTCCTATTACCCCCCTTTGGGATGAGATGAATGAGACCATCTGTAAGTGAGTCCGGCATCTCACCAGAGTCCCACATGCCCTACAGGGCTGATGTAATGTGATCACCAATCTGCTCCCAAAAAGTAATAAAAAAGGAGGGGTTAAGTCCATCTGAACCTGGGCACTTGCCCTTGTGAAGGGCAAGTAATGCAGTCTTGAATTCTGCATTGGTGAAAGGTGCGTCCAGAGAAACATACATCTCATCCTTCACCAATACAGGGATACAATGCCAAATAACCTCTCTGGCATCATCAATGGCATGTGTGCCTGGATCTGCAGTAAGAAGGGATGCAAAAAAATCTAAAGCTACACGCATGACAGCATCAGGATCTGACTGTAACACCCCGTCTGAGTCAACAAGCTGTGAAACACTATCTCTACTATGTTTGGGCCCATGAGTAGAGAAAAAGTGTTCGTTGACCCTGCCACCCATGTGAATCCAAAAGGATTCGCGTGCATGAAAGGCATATTCTGCTCTCTGATCCAACAATGTCTGCAAATGAGCCCTTGCTGCAGCAAGGCGCTCCTGAATCCAAGCATCTGTGGGCCGCTTTTGCTCTTCCCTCTGAAGGGATGCTAACTGTTGGCGTATACCAACCTCACATCTGAGAATCTCACGTCTCCTAGAATCAACGACTGTATGATAATAGTCACTAATTCCGGATAAGGCTGCAGCTACCTGAGATGGGTGGACAGCTCCACCCTGTATGTGAGAAACCCAAATCTGTAAAATATCCTCCTTGAGGCTCTCCTCTGCATCAAAAGCATCCAAAATCCTGACACTAGCAAAGCGTTCTCTCCGATGAGGCTCAAGAATCTACAACACCACTGAAAAATAATATGAGGTGGAAACCCCAGTAGAAATGCATACAGATCCTCCTCTGTCAAGTGCCCAATCGTCTACATAAAATCTGTCAATCCGTGCATGAATGGGCATGTGTAATCTCCTGTTCGACCAAGAGTACAGGAGTAACTGTGGCATAATATGAAAGGCATCATCCAACCAAGTGTCCTTGCCTTTGAACTGAAAGAGGAAGGCATCCCAAGCTGCCATCTCCAAAGAATGAATTCCACCCTGTCTGCCTCCCTTTTTGTCTGAAGGCAACTCAACCATGTTGAAGTCGCCACCAGTGATCCAAGAATCTCCACCAATGGGGGCCCAAGAGAGTAACTCCTTCCAAAAGGAGATCCGCTCCCCTCTGTTGTTGGGAGCATAAAGATTGAGAAGACCAATCTGACGCCCTCCAATCAAAATAATGATCCATGGAGCTCTAGAAGGGGAGATAATACCATGACCAGCAACCAAGGGGAGCATAGAAAGAGAGACCGAAATGCAAGTACCTCCCCTTGTGCCCATAGCAGGCAACCAGAAGGTATGTCTTGAAAGCAGTTTGCTAGACTTAGAGCAATCACTGGCATCCAGCTTGTGTTTCTGGATAAAAAGGATATCAATAGCACCTCCAGTGACGCCTGGATGAAGCTGGTTCCAACTGCCTACGGCGACGGTGTGGAACTCCGCCTAGGCCCTGTATGTTCCAGCTGACTATCCTCATCGACAGGAGGATGCTGGATGGAAAGGCTTACCCGACCTAGTAGAGGAGACCAGCTTTCCCTGGGCCGACGAAACACTCCTGCTGAGGGCAGGAAACTCAGGTGAAAGGATCCCCATACCTGCTGAAAGGGAGGCCCTGTTAGAAGGAATCCCAATGACCGGGACCCCTAAGGTGGAGGGCACAAACTCATCATCATCCATGAAAGTCGCCGAATTTCCATGAAAAAGACTTCTATTAAGTAAGAACAAAAACCCGCGAGAGCAAGCTCAAAGCGGAATACATCATGAAATCATGAGGATAATAAAAAACCCCTCAGAGTGAGGTGGAAAGAAGCCAAGGCTGAGGTTGAAAGTGCCATCTCAACCCTGTAGTAGATTCAGAGAAGAAAGGAGAATCCTTCCATTCCCTGAAGAAAGAAGCCCTCCTAGCTGAGGCTGCACGGGAGTCCCCCTGCATACCCGTCCATACGGCCATCAGAGTGTGTACGATGTCTGTCCAGATACTAGCCAATGTGTGCGAGGGATGAACCTAAGTACCCTCCATAGCCTCTGTGCATCTGGCTCTCCAGATATGCCAGGCTGCTATGCTCGCTATAATCTCCCAAGAAGTATCCACAGAGGCATGTACAGCTGTAAAAGGACGGTGTGGAACCACATCCAACGAACAGAACTCAACCCGATGATGTCGAACCGAAATGGCCCAAGAGGAGTCAAGTCCCTCATAGAAAACCTGAGGTCCTGTAAGAGAAAGCCAAGCCACCGAGCCCCAAGTCATAAAAAGTGGGGAATGGGCAAAGTGAATGAAGATCCTGGCTATCCCCATCCAAATCAATCTCGCCTGTCTGCAATCCCATAAGCAATGCTGAATAGACTCAAAGTCGCCGAATTTACTAGTGCCGAAAAAGAATTCTTGATAAGCAAGTTTGGCCGAGGAGTGCGAAGAAGACTTGCACTCGTGGAAGATGGAGGAGAAGGACCTGCCAGGCCTCTATCAGCAGAACTGGAGCTGTGGGTTGAGGAGGCCTGTGGCTAGGGTGAAGAGGAATCAGGAGCCCTCATCTGCGCCTGTACTTTCTCGGTTGTCCTGACTGTGGCAGGAACAGTCTGCGGGGAAGAAGTACATGTAGCCCCCTCATGGTCAGAAACCAAGGGGTCATAACCCAAAGTGATTGGGGCTGGTGGATCTAAAGGCCTCTCCTGATGTGGAATTGTAGTGTCTGGGGCTGCAGCAACATCCACCTCTGGAGGCTGGAAGGCGTCTCTCTGAACAGGATCAAAAATCTCCTCTTGAGGTAAGGGAGCCGCTCTGATGGCTCTCCATCGTGGTACTGGGTGTGCTGCGGGCATTGGGCGCCCTGCTGCCCCTGGTGGTCCTGGGGTGCGCGAAGTAGGACGCCCTGTTGCTCTTGGTGGTCCTGGAGTGCGTGGTACAGGGTGCTGGGGATGTGCAGTCGTGGTAGTACGTGAAGGAGCCGCCCCAGAAGACCTCTTGGGTCTTTTTCTCTTCCTTGGGCAGTCTCTAGCAAAGTGCCCAAGGGTCCTGCAAATCCTGCACTGGTCTTGTCTACCTGAAATCTCGACTCTCTGTCAGAAGAGAGAGCCGTCTGGACACTGAAGCATAATGTGGTCATCTGAGATGTTAGGGTCAGATACAATGACCCTAACACGAGGCACCCCATCTGCACTGATTGCCTCTGCCGAGGAAGAAGGCATGCCAGGAAGGGAGGGGATCTCAGTGACCACTCCGAATGTGGCTCCGATAGTGGCAAGCACTCGATGGTAGACTTGAGAAAGACCAGGAAATCTTATGAACAGTGATGTGACCTGTGTGTCCTCCTCGACCGTATCGAAGCCCACGGATCGAAGCCCAAGGTGTAGGGTAAAAGAAAGATCTTCCTCGAACCCAAAGCCAGGGGATTAGCTTTGAGAACAAGGGCTGTGGACTCGTGGGAGTTGAAAACCACTTGGAAGAATCCACGTCCCAAAAGTCGAATATCCCTGAGGTGTGGGGCGAGGTCTCCTGGTAACGCCGCCAGCATCCATTCTCTAGCTTGTGATCTAGAAGGGTGTGACCCAAAGATGCGGGCAAAAAGTGATGTGGAGCCCTCTAATTCCACATCTTTCTTGAGCTGCTGTAACTCTTCTTCTGAAAAAATGACGGTTCTCGCGGCCGGTGGAGGTGGACAGAGATTGGCTGAATGGGGATCCATTCGCCAATCGATGTGAAAAGGCTGATTCCAACACTGAAAAAGCTCCGTCCATGAAACTACTGCCCAGGATGCCCTGAACGCAGGCGTAGGAAGAAGGAGAAAGAGAGGGTAGGAGAGAGGGGAAGGGAAGGAGAGGATAGACTGAAGGGGGAGACGGAGGTAGGCTGAGGGGGAGGCGTGGGGAGCTGAGTTAGGAAGGAAGGGGAGGGGGAGGGAGAGGGAGGATTTTTTTTTATTTTATTTAAATTTATAACTCTTTTTTTTTTTTTTTTGGGGGGGGGGGAGAGGGAGGGGGGCAGGGGAGGAGAAGGGGGCGGGGGAGAGGAAAGGCGGAGGAGAAGGGGGCAGCGGGGAGGGGGAGAGCAGCAAGGGAGGGAGAGGGAGGGTGAGGGAGCGGGGCGGGGGAGGAGAAGGGGGCGGGGGGGCTGGTGGGGGAGAGGGAGGGCGGAGGAGAAGGGGGCAGCGGGGGGGGGGGGGAGAGGGATGATGGGGGAGGGGACGGGGGAGGAGAAGGGAGGCGGGGGGGCTGACGGGTGGGGGAGAGGTAGGGCGGGGAGGGAGAGGGAGGGGCAGCAGGGAGGGAGAGGTAGGGGGCAGCGGGGGGGGGGAGAGGGAGGGCGGGGAGGAGGAAGGGGAGAGGGAGGGTGAGGGAGGAGGGACAGGGGGTTGGTCAGAGGGGAGAGAGAGGAGGAGCAGCGAGGGGGGGAGAGGGGGGACAGCGAGGGAGAGGGAGAGGGAGAGGGGGCTGGCTGAGAGAGGGAGAGGGGGGGGCAGTAGCTCACGGGGAGGAGCAGCAGCTCATGTTCTTGTTCTCTGGACTTTTATCATTTTGACTACACAAACCAAGGAACTTATGATGGATGCTCTTGACCATGGTATTGTTCAGAAAAAACAAGAAAACATACAATAAATTCTTATTTCTCTTACCCAATATATATCAAAGCTGATAGTGCTGAATTTATAGAGCCACTTGAACCAACCATATATATCTTGCTTGAGTTTGATGAAGCTTGCAAATATTTGAAGGAGTATAATGATGTATACACGTCTGAAGGTTGCCATATATAATGGAAGCTTGGCATGATTTTGACTTGACCATGTTGGGCATAAATTTGTGCAGTAAGCATGGATGGTGATGAATCATCATACCCAACTGTGAATGTCTTGTTTTGGCTGTAATTTTTTGACATCGTACAAGTAAGACAAATTATCAACGTATTTTGTTTAAATCAAATCAGTAGATAATATTGATAGGAATACAAAGAGCAATGCCCCTATACACAATGTTTCTTGGAATATGGTTTAAGTTTTAGTAGAGAGTTTGATGCACATCAAATGAAGCACTCGAATAATCACTAAAATGTATTGGACATGCTTATGGGAAAAGAATGTCAACCATATTCAATAGGGATAGTGACTTATGTCTAAATGGACACTCGAGTGATTGTGAAAATGCAAATTGATTCATAAAAGTAAATACAAAAAGGGGTGTTGAAAAGTAGTGAGCATAGATTTCTATAGGATGAAAGAACATAATATTTAATTATAATATCACTTTTTGGTAGAAGGAAAAAATAATATACAAAAAGAAGGTGAAAAAGAGATACTTATTACCTTTAATATAATCCATGCATTGTATCTCTTAATAAAAAAATAATGTAAGAGTTTATCTGTACCTTACTTAGAATAAGGTTGGATGTAGATAATCCTCATTAGCTTATGCCTACAATGGATACTAGCATGGCTCAGAGGCTCATCATGCATGGATATATGACCAATTCAGAGGTCTAGGAGACCAATGCACCAACTTTTTGGAACTCACATGCCAGGCTTGATAAATAGACCTATCAAAGCCAATGCATGGCTCCCACAATACATTCCTAATGAGGAACATGGAGCCACACTATAGAAAACCCATACATCATTTTAGGAGAACTATCCAAGGCAGAGAACCTTTATTGACAAAACACACATGATTTATTGCATTCATTTTTGGGAAACATCCCCAAGGCAGAGTACCCAAATACAACATGCCTAGAAAATAAATAGATCATCATCTCCATCGTCCTCTGGAGGGAGAGAGAGAGCAGTGAGAGCATGAACTTGTGTCAGAGGGTCGTCATCTTCGTCGTCACTAGTGACCAAGCTTGTTACAAAAGGTGCACTTGAGAGACTTGAATGACTGTCTTTCCATGTGTTGGTGGAGGCCTGAGTTTCCATGTGCTAGTGGAGGCATGAGTTTCCATTTGCTAGTGGAGGCAAGAGCCTCTATAGTATATGAAGAAGAGATTGGAGATTCTTTGTTCCGGCAATCTTTTTCGAGAAGAAGAGTCACCATATTGGAGTTTCCATTTGCTAGTGGAGGCAAGAGCCTCTGTAGTATCTGAAGAAGAGATTGGAGATTCTTTGTTCCGGCAATCTTTTTCAAGAAGAAGAGTCACCATATCATCAAAGGTAGTTGTGGCAAGCCTAAGTATTTCAAGAGTGTGCTCGAAACGAGTGACTGCTTCCATACTCTTCATGAGGACAGCCATTTTGTCCTCGTTATCTGGGGAACACTTCAAGCTAGAAAGTTGTTGGACAAGAGATTGCATTTTTGCTGAATGTGCACTCAAGGTATCACTATCCTCCATTTTCAATTTATAAAATTGCAACTTTAAGAAAACCTTGGAGTTTGTGATTTTGTTACCAAACAGATTCTCGAGACGCGCCCATATCGCCTTGGCCATTGATTTGAAGTCAATGTGATGAATCAAAGCATCATCGATGCAAAGTCTGATAATAGCAATAGCTTTTGAGTTATGTTGCTTCCATGTCTTGAGTTTGAGGATTCGTTGTGGGAGCGTCATCCTCAATAACATCCCATACATTTTCTTTCATGAGGAGTAGTTGCACCTTAGTTTGCCAAGTAGGGAATCCTTCCCCCTTGAACTTTTCCACGAGCAATGAGGTTGAAGAGAGAGAACTCATTGTGTACCTTGGGAAATCGCAACTTCAGTGTTCAGTCATATGAGGAATGTACCGGGCTGTTTCAGCACTTTAGGAGCAGGAAAAGGGATGAAAACTGAAGCGTAATTAGCAGCATGTTGGAGCAGATTTTGAGAGCAGGAGCAGCAGCAGTAGACGGCATCAGATGGCACACATTTTGAGGGCAAATGGAGGGGCAGAAATAGGCTAGAATGGCGAGCAACAATGGGCAGAACTGTAGGGAAAACGAGATTAGAGGCACCAACTGGCGCATATTTCGAGGGCATTAGGGTGCAAATGGCGAGGATTTCGAGGCTGCTGGCGAGGTATGTAGCTGGTAGGCAGCATGAGCAGCAGAAGTAATCGTGGGCAGCACCCACACGTCGATGTAGATCAGCTCCAACACCTCCATGGAGAGGCTAAGATAAAGAGAAGCTCTCCAAGAAGAGAGAGATGAGGAGAAAGGAGGGAATGGAAGGGAGCTCAATCATGGAGGAGAGGATGGCTTCCATTTTCCGGCTTCCCTCATCCTCTAGATTGAGCATGGAGAAGGGAAAGGTAGGAAAGGAAGCTCTGATACCACATGATGAAACTAGATAGGAGGCATTCTAGGCTAGATAGCAGACATAATGAAGTGGAAATGGAAACAAAACACACAGGCCAGAGATGTAGTTTGGCAGAGTTTACCTGTGTTGGTCACACTAGATATGATATGCTCACTTGATGCACGCTTTACCAACACAGAGTTCAGGACTGCTCTCTCCGCCCTTCATAAGGGCAAGTGCCCTGGTTCCGATGGTCTTACTCCATCTTTTTTTACAGCCTTTTGGGATATGATAGGTGATCATATTACTTCGGCCCTGTAGGGCATTTGGGACTTCGGTGAGATGTCTGACTCACTGACCGAGGGACTCATACACCTTACCCCGAAAGGTGGCAACATGAATTTTGTTTCCCATTGGAGACCCATCACTCTTTTGGGCACTATATACAAAATCCTTGCCAAGGCGATCAGCATCTGATTGCAGCCCCTTCTTCCACACCTCATCCATATACTCAGACAGGCTTTGTGCATGGTAGGAGCATATTTGATAATATCTTTTCCTTTTTGGAAGCCACAGAGTGGGCTATGAAGAGCAGGCAGAGGTTGGCAATTCTACTCTTGGACTTTGAGAAAGCCTATGACAGAGTAGATTGGGGTTTTCTTGAGGGCACTCTTCTACGATTTGGATTTTCAGATGCATGGATTAGAGGGGTGGCCTCCCTTTACAGATCAGCCCACAGCCAAGTTTTGATCAGAGGGGTAAGGGGTGAAAGGTTTTAGGTTTCTAGGTCAGTTCATCAGGAATGCCCTTCAGCCCCCTTCCTCTTTCTTTTTGTGGCAGAAGCTATGGGTATCTTCCTTAGATCTCAGGCTGATCTTTATGGGCTGAGATTGCCCTTGAGACAGGAGCAGGAGCTTCTTGACTGTGAGTTGGCTGATCACACTGCTATTTTTATTGAGGCCTCTTCGCAGTCACTTGATTCTTTCCGGACAGCCTTGAATATCTTTTGCTCAGCTGCAGGGGCACACATTAACTGGCATAAATTCTTTGGCTTTTGGATCAGTGATGAGGACATTCCAGGCTGGGGAGTTGACATTGGCTTTTCTTGGATTCAGAGAGGGGTGTTCCTGTCAGGTATTTGGGATTGGGCATCTCTCCGGCACAGCAGTTTGCCCCAGTACTGTACTGGAGAGTATAAGGAAAAAGCTCAATTTTTTGGAGCTCAGTCAAACTTGACCTTGCATCTAGAGTTGTGGTAGTGAATCAGGTTCTTTTGGCCACCGCGTGGTATGTGTGTTCTTGCTGGTGTCGGTCTAGGGATTGCATCACTCAGCTCCTTAGACCAGTCAGGAATTTTTTATGGAGTGGACTTGATGGCACGGCAAATGTTGCAGCGAGGGTGGCCTAGGAGACCATTATTCTCCCTACATGTGAAGGGGGCCTTAATATCATTGATCCATACTTGCAGTGTAGGGCATTGCTTTGTAAGGTGGTGGTGAGGGGACTCAAGGAACCTTGGAAGGATTTCTTTTTTGGACAGCTTGCACACCTACCTTGGGAGATGATTGGCTGGACAGTCCTTGCTGGATTTTTACTTCCGCCCCTCTCACATCTCCTGCCTCTCCTGTCATGACTGCCATCCTCAAAGCTTGGGGGAGCTTCAGGAACACTCTTCGAAGGGTTCCGCCCTCTACCCTCGAAGAGATTCATAGGCAGCCGATCATTTGGAATGATAGTATACTTGATGAGCATGGCAGACCACTGGGCACTTCCCATTACATACAGTGGTCTAGATGGGAGAGAGGCCCCGCCTACACAGTAGGCACTTGGAAGGCATTTATCAGGCTACCTGAGGATCAAAGTCAAAGACTACAGTCTGTGAGTCACCTCAGAAGGGTAGCACGCAGGATTCAGCAGATAGATGTAGCCATCCTGGTGGAATGGATAGTTGAGATGCCTATTACTTTCACCACTTGGATGGGAGCTTTTTCGAGGACAGCAGTTCCTCTACAGGTGATCACTCTTCGAGGTCTTAGGGAATATGCGCTGGTCTTTGACGTTGGGGATGGAGGTATACTCTCTAGATCCACAGATGATATTCTTCTAGAGGTTGCCTTTCAGCATGTCAGGATTGCTGGTTTTGTAGACCATGGAGTGGGTTTGTAGTGGTATTTAGACCCCGACCCTTTGCTCTTGGCCATGGGATCCTGGAGATTGTGGTTATATGGAGGTGCACCTATCAGGTGCTTGTAGTGGGACCCAAGAGAGTGGGAGTGGAAATCACGGGCAGCGAGAGAAGGGGATTCCCTTCTTTCGTTTCACGGTTGGTAATGCCAGGAGATTTAAGAGCAGTAGGGGTTGGATTCCTTCCAGAGCCCCCCATTGGGACAGCTTCTTCATCACCGCAGATTTGCGCAGGAATTTCTAGAGGAGGCTCTCGAAATCCCTCAGAAATAGAAAGATCACTCTTTTCTTTTCATGAAGGGATTGCAGTGAACCTATGGAGATCACGATTTGGGGCTGATCCCACTTACCCTCGCTGTCATTCTGTAGAGGAGTCAGTGCGAAATTGCCTTTGGGACTGTAGTCAAGCGGGGACTGTTTGGAAAGGGGTTGCTCGGATACTCTGCATTTTTCATACTTCCCCTTTCTTCATGACTTGGCACTCGGTAGCATGGTTATCCCTTACTGGGCCCCAGGTGTTTTATGAGGGTGAGCCTTCTTCTTGGGCACTCTCGGTCCGCCGGCAAGTGATAGAGCCCTGCTCTCTTTAAGATGTACCACTTACTCTTCAGAGCTTCACATGCTTCAGTGGACACCTCTTGGGAGATTTTGGCTAGCATTTCCTCTTTGCACATTTGGAGAGCCAGATGTACAGAGGCCTTGGATGGCACCCAAATACACCCATCACACATGTTCACAGGTATTTGGACTGACATGGTTCACACTTTGCTAGTCATATGGGCTAGCATGCAGGGCCCTTCACGGGCAGCCTCTTCTAGGAGGATTGTATTTCTTCGAGTTTGGAGGGGTTCTCCCTTTTTCTCGGAGGTTTCTACCTGATTGAGATGGCACTATCAGCCCCAATTCTTTCTTTTTGGCTCTTGAGCTTTTCATGCATTGCATGATGTATCCCGTATGGAGCTTGCTCTAACGGTTTTCTTTAATACTTAATAGAAGTCTCTTTTTGCCAAAAAAAAAAGAAATGGAAAGCAAAAGGAAATGAAATGCTAGAAAGAAATGAACAACCAAAGGAAAGTACTTAAATAACCAAAGAGGCTTAAGGCTTGATTGATTTGACAAGAGAAAGTACAATCCCTTTATAGGATAGGCACACACACCCAACACAAGATGAAAGGCTTTACAAGCAAGCAGCACCTTAGCTCTGCCAACGAGTCTAAGCTTCACTCAAAGCCACGTCTCCAACAAGCTGACTTCAGCGAGCCTCTACAAGGACTTCAATGCCTCCTGAGCACCCAAAGAGCCTCTACGATAGTTTGACCTCTACAACCCAAGGCAAAGCTCATGGCAACTTAGAGGCAAGTCGATTGCTGGTAGCCTCAAAAGCTCAACCATCTAGTGAACCCTATAGCTCAGTAGCCAGCTGCACCCTAAATGCCATCTCCTTCGACGAATGGCAGTTGGCATGACTCCACTCGCAACCCCTACTAGATGTCTAGGCATATAATAGGACTAGCAATGCAATTCTTTTTCTGTTTATTGTTCTCTCCTTCAAACCAAATGTATATGGGGTAACTCCCAATATGACACGTGGCACTCCTAGACATCTAGGACTATAAAACTCACACTAGGACTCACTAGAACATACCAAAACTGACTCAACTTGACTCCATTTGCTAACACTTTTGTCAGGATTGTGTCTGGCACTCACTCCCATCTGTCCTTATTTGAGCATTTGGATCTCAAAGGAATTCCGAGTAGCTGAAAGATTTCTCCTTATTTTAATAGTTTACACTATTTGCTAGTCATGACTTGAGGGGGAGGACTCCTAGTTCCAAGGACACCTGTCTTGTCGTGGTTAATTTTGGAGTCGGAGGCGCTGCAAAAGATTTCAAGGCACTTTACCACATTACCAACTAATTGTTTGTCATTTCATGGAGTGAGGTTGGTGTCATCTGTGAATTGCTGGGAAACAATCTGTTCTCCCCCTCCTACCCAAATACCTACTATCATTCCCTTCTCAACTTTCTCCTGGGTGAGCCAGCCAAGAGAGTTTGCTGCAATGGCGAACAGCAAGGGAGCTAAAGGGCATCCCTGTCTAATTGACCTCTTAAGAGAAAAGGACGGAGAGATTCTGCCGTTTATTCCGACTTTTTCTCTCGCTTGAAGAATCATGATTTCAACAAATTTTACAAAGCTGGGCCCAATCCCCATATCCTGCAGTGATGATAAAATAAAACCCCACTCCATTTTGTCGTAATCTTTGTTGAACTCGACCTTCAAAAGTAGATATTCTGATTGGTTTCCTCTGCATGTTCCAACACCCCCCAAAGCGTGAAAATTGCCTCTAAGATGCGTATGCCTTTAACGAAACCCTTTTGGTCTTCCCCGGATCCAATTCTACATCTTGTCTCTGGGTCATAGTGCTAGCGCCTTTGCGAAGATTTTGTAGATAGTATTTAACATCATAAGGGGGCACCAGTTCTTTAGTTCCCTCTTTTGGGATTAGCTTGATCATCCCATTATTTATTATTGGGTCCAAAAAGCCTTTGTCCACGGACTGTTTCCATAGGTTTAACAAGTAAGGGCCGACCATGTTCCAGAAGGTTTGGTAGAATTCAGTTGGGAGCCCATCTGGGCATCAAAGGTTGCTACAGTCTTCTTCCTAGCCATATGACACATAGCTTTGTTTCTTGCTTTGTCTGTAGTGATCACTTCGGGTTCTCTTACGATTCTCTGAAAATGGGAGGCTACAATAGTTAGAATCTCTCCGGGGTCCTCAATCAAAATGTCATCCTAAGTAATCCAGCAGTCTAGAGTTTCCTGGGTGTGTTTTTCCCTAAGAATTTGGAACATATCCTCGTTGGCTCTATCTCCCTTGCCTGCTCACCAATCTCTTGTGTAATCCTTATATGAGACGCTTCTATTGTGGCTTCTACACAAAGCTCTTCTCTGCACTTATTGAGTCTTTTTTGCCCTACCTCAGTGGAGTCGCTTGCTAAGATTCTGATGTGATTTTCAAGATCTTGTCTTCTTTTGTTTCTAGCTTGGTCATCCCTCTTTTTTATTGCTCAGAGGAAGGTCTTTGTCCTTGCGTTACTCTGCTCCATTTATCCATTATGCTAGTTGATCCTCCAAAGGCGTTCTTCCAAATGTTGGTTACTTTGTTCCTAACGTAGGGGAGCTGGAAGAAGAATGGGTTGGCTTTGAACCAAGACTTGGCTCTTTCTCCTTCTCCTTTGTCTAGGCTGATCAAAATCGGCTTGTGATTGTTAGAACGTGAAGTCAAGTTGAGTGTCCTAGGTATGTATTTTAGTCTAAGGAGTCCTAGGCATGCCACATGTCATTTTTGGGAATTATCCCATATGCACTTTGTCTTTCTAGAGTCTAGTGTCACACTATACAGTGTTGTACTTGTTGTGTGTTGCAGCAGATGAGTCTACATCAAGTTTTATATCAATGAGAGTATTTTGGTTATCATCGCCTTGCACTTTTCAACTTCATTTTCTCTTTCCATTTGCCTTTCCATTCTTGAATGGAACCAAGAACATGACAATGACGGTCACCAAACTGTGCAATGATGGTCACCAAATTGGCAATGACGGCCTATAACTAGACATGGCTCCCATGCTAAATTAGAGGCAAGTGAGCATGGCTCAGAGGCTAGTGAGCATGGTATAGACTCAGAGGCTCATCATGCATGGATGCATGGCCAACTCAGAGGTCCAGGAGACCAATGCACCAACATCCTGGAACTCACATGCCAGGCCTGATAAATAGACCTATCAAATTCAATACATTGCTCCCACAATACATGCCCATCCTGGCTCCAGGGACTAAGTAGAGACATTGAGTCACACCTGGGTCACATCATGGTCACCTCAACAACATGCCAAGTTGTTAGATCTTGGTCATACCTAGTCGCATCGTGTTTACATGTGTTCACATCTTGCTCACTTTGAAACAAACAATACATGACTTGACATGGACATGACTTGGACATGACTTGACCTGGACATGACTTGGACATGACTTGGACATTCCTTGACATGGACATGACTTGATAGTATATGACTTGTACAGGACCTGGACATGACTTGGATATGACGGGAGCAATACATGACTGAAGAGTACCAAACCTCAACCTCGATCCACCATGGTCAAAGTTAATCAAAGGGAAGCAGAGGGAAGTACTGGCGCAATGGTGCACGGGGTACACTTGGTGGTGCACATGGGAAGCAGTCCAATAGTTAAGGGGTATAGGTGGTGCACCAACCCTCGCAACCAACTAGTGTCAGGAGCACATGGAATAGACAAGAGTACACATGGAGCACGGGATTCACTGACTCAGCAAGCTGGAGTGTTGCGGAAGCCATTAAGGATGGCTAAGGATGCAGGAAGACATCCAATAGGAAGGAGGAAAGGAGATTTCTAGCGAGGGGAAAAGATGAGGAGAAGGTGAAGAGGGGTACATGGAGGAAGGGAGGGACATTCTAGAGGGGGTGAAAGGCGTGAGTGAGGGAGTGAGAGGCTAGAGTCAAGAGCTCGTCTCGAGTGTATCTTCTCCTTGTGTATCAGTCATCTTGCTTTCTAATGAACTATGCTACTTTCCATCTCTGCTCGCTTCTCTAAGATCTCTTCCCGTTGTGTTCTCCTCCCCTCGTCTCCCTTCACCTGGTACAACAAACCCTGTGTCATGTGGTTGAAGTTCTGCTCTGTTCATGTGGAGGGTTGGCTTTTATGATGTTGTTCCGCTTTGGTCTTCTTCTTGCTCACATCACTTCAGCACTTGTACCCCTTGCACATAGTTGACACCATCGACTAGCACTCGCCTACGTACCATCAATGACACCTATGGCATGTCTTACTTGCTTCTCGCACCAGTGGCCCTAGGCCTCCGGAAGTGTTAGAAACCCCCCCCTCAGATAGTTTATGGCGATCACGGTGGGACACTGCTGGTGATGAGTAGCACAAGTGAAGTGGTGATCTAGGGTCCTAGAGAGAGGTCTTATGCCGAGTAGTTCTGAAACATTTGAAGGAGTTAGTGAGAGAACTAGGAGGTACTTGAGGAGAGTGGAGAAAAGACTTCTAGCAGACCAAATTCGGTAAAAGAAGCATTACATGCGATGTAACTTTGCGAAGTCCTCAACTCGAGCACAAAGTGAGCCCATTGGAGCAGTAGCCAGAGCATGTAACTTCATCGACACTCTCATTGACAACAGAAACCTTGGTGGTTAGATCCAGACTCCGAGGAAGAAGTGCAAAGCGGAGAATAGGTGAAAGAAGAGGTTACGAAGGATGAGGGCTCCTCAGGGACTCAGGGTCAAGACAGGCCCTCTCCTCCTCTTGCAACGATGTCTTCATCAACCACCTCTTCTGCAGGAGTGGTGACTCCATTGTAAGAGATTACAAAGATATCGTGTTGTAGGCATAAAGTCAACCCTATGGTTAACCAGTAGTACTTGGGTACTATATATACCAAGTACTTGTATTGTTTCATTTGAACATTTCTATTGGAGCTTTCTTGTGTGTGCACTCTTGCTCACTTGTGTTCACAACCTATCTCCACTTTGTTCTTACATTTGGTATCAGAGCACTTCCGTCTCTAAAGCCCATTCCCGTGCTTGCTTCCAGACTCCCGCAAGCTTGGTGCTCTAGTGCGCGTTCCTGGTTCTCACATTCAGCTCTCCAGCTTTCGTTCGAGGTAGCTCCAACAGTCCAGCGGCTGTTTTTTGACCTTTTGAGGTCCTATTTCAATGTTTTTTGAAATTTCTGAGCTGCCCACATACAAACAAACCTATTCAGAGCTGGAGTGGAAACTGAGTGCTCTGTTCATGAATATCGGGACGAAACTCATGAGCTGCTGCTCCTCCCCGTGAGCTACTGCCCCCCCCTCTCCCTCTCTCAGCCAGCCCCCTCTCCCTCTCCCTCTCCCTCTCCCTCTCTCAGCCAGCCCCCTCTCCCTCTCCCTCTCCCTCGCTGCCCCCCCCTCTCCCTCCCTCGCTGCTCCTCCTCTCCCTCCCCTCTCCCCAGCCCCCTCTCCCTCCTCCCTCACCCTCCCTCTCCCCTTCCTCCTCCCCGCCCTCCCTCTCCCCCCCCCCCCCGCTACCCCCTACCTCTCCCTCCCCGCCCAACCTCTCCCCCACCCGTCAGCCCCCCCACCCCCTTCTCCTCCCCCGTCCCCTCCCCCGTCATTCCTCTCCTCCGCCTGCCCGCCCCCCGCTGCCCTCCTCCCCGCTGCCCCTTTCTCTTCTCCCCTCCCCCACTGCCCCCTTCTCCTCCGCCCTCCCTCTCCCCCGCCAGCCCCCCCGCCCCCTTCTCCTCCCCCACCCCCCTCCCTCGCCCCCCCCGCTGCTCTCCCCCTCCCCGCTGCCCCCTTCTCCTCTGCCCTCCCTCTCCCCCGCCAGCCCCCCCGCCCCCTTCTCCTCCCCCGCCCCCCTCCCTCCCCCACGCTCCCCCCCCCGCTGCTCTCCCCCCCAAGGTGACCCCCCCCCGGGGGAAAAGAAAAAAAAAAACCTCCTTCCTCTCCCTCCTCGCCCCCTTCCTTCCTATCTCAGCTCCCCACGCCTCCCCCTCAGCCTACCTCCGTCTCCCCTCTCTCCTCCCCCCTCTTTCTCCTTCTTCCTGCCCCTCTCTTTCCCTTCCCTTCCCCTCTCTCCTACCCTCTCTTTCTCCTTCTTCCTGCGCCCGCGTTCAAGGCATCCGCGGACGGAGCTTTTTCAGTGCTGGAATCCGCCTTTTCACATCGATTGGCGAATGGATCCCCATTTAGCCAATCTCCGTCCACCTCCACCGGCCGCGAGCACCGTCATTTTTTCAGAAGACGAGCTGCAACAGCTCAAGAAAGATGTGGAATTAGAGGGCTCCACATCACTTTTCGCCCACATCTTTGGGTAACACCCTTCCAGATCACAGGCTAGAGACTGGATGCTAGCGGCGTTACCAGGAGACCTCGCCCCTCACCTCAGGGATATTCGACTTTTGGGACGTGGATTCTTCCAAGTGGTTTTTGACTCCCACGAGTCCACAACCCTTGTTCTCAAAGCTAATCCCTTGGCTTTGGGTTCGAGAAGGATCTTTCTTTTGCCCTACACCTTGGGCTTCAGTCCGATTGAGGAGGACACGCAGGTAACATCATTGTTCATTAGGTTTCTTGGTCTTCCTCAGGTCTACCATCGACTACTTGCCACTATCAGAGCCACATTCGGAGAGGTCACCGAGATCCCCTCCCTTCCTGGCATGCCTTCTTCCTTGGCAAAGGCAGTCAGTGCAGACGGGGTGCCTCGTGTTACGATCATTGTCTCTGACCCTAACATCTCAGATGACCACATTATGCTTCAACGTCCAAACGGCTCTCTCTTTGGACAGAGAGTCGAGATTTCAGGTAGACAGGACCAGTGTAGGATTTGCAGGACCCTTGGGCACTTTGCTAGAGACAGTCCAAGGAAGATAAAAAGACCCAAGAGGTCTTCTGGTGCGGCTCCTTCACGTACTACCACGACTGCACCTCCCCTACACACTGTACCACGCACTCCAGGACCACCAAGAGCAACAGGGCGCCCTGCTTCGTGCACCCAAGACCAACAGGGTCAGCAGGTTACCCAATGCCCGCAGCACACCCTGTACCATGATGGAGAGCTATCAGAGCGGCTCCCTTACCTCAGGAGGAGACTTTTGATCCTGTTCAGACAGACGCCTTCAAGACTCCAGAGGTGGATGTTGTTGCAACCCCAGACACTATAGTTCCACATCAAGAGGGGCCTTTAGATCAACCAGCCCCAGTCAGTTTGGTCTCTGACCCCTTGGTTTCTGACCACGAGGAGACTACAAGTACTTCTTTCCCGCAGACTATTCCTGCCACAGTCAGGACAACCGAGAAAGTGCACGCGCAGATGAGGGCTCCTGATTCCTCTTCACCCCAGCCACAGACCTCCTCAAACCCCAGCTCCAGTTCTCCTTATAGAGGCCTGGAAGGTCCTTCTCCTCCATCTTCCACGAGTGCAGGTCTTCTTCGCACTCCTCGGCCAGACTTGCTTATTATCAGGAATTATTTTTCGGCACTGGCAGATTCGGCGACTTTCATGGATGATGAGGAGTTTGTGCCCTCCACCTTAGCGGTCCCGATCATTGGGATTCCTTCTGATAGGGCCTCCCTTTCAGCAGGTGTGGGGATCCTTTCACCTGTTGAGTTTCCTGCCTTCAGCAGGAGTGTTTTGGCCCAGGGGAGGCTGGTCTCCTCTACTAGGTCGGGTAAGCCTTTCCATCTAGCATCCTCCTGTCGATGAGGATAGTCAGTTGGAACATACAGGGCCTAGGCGGAGTTCCACACCGTCGCCATAGGCAGCTGATCCGGAACCAGCTTCATCCAGGTGTCACTGGAGGTGCTATTGATATCCTTTTTATCCAGAAACACAAGCTCGATGCCAATGATTGCTTGAAGTCTGGCAAACTCCTTTCAGGACATACCTTCTGGTCACCTGCTATGGGCACAAGGGGAGGTACTTGCATTTCGGTCATGGTATTATCTCCCCTTGGTTGCTGGTCATGGTATTATCTCCCCTTCTAGAGATCAATGGATCATTACTTTGATTGGAGGGCGTAAGATTGGTCTTCTCCATCTTTATGCTCCCAACAACAGAGGGGAGAGGATCTCCCTTTGGAAGGAGTTACTCTCTTGGGCCCCCATTGCAGATTCTTGGATCATTGGTGGTGACTTCAACACGGATTGACAGATTTTATGTAGACGATTCGGCACTTGACAGAGGAGGATCTGTGCATTTCTACTTGGGTTTCCACCTCAGATCATTTTCCAGTGGTGTTGCAGATTCTTGAGCCTCATCGGAGAGGACGCTCTGCCAGTGTCAGGATTCCGGATGCTTTTTATGCAGAGGAGAACCTCACGGAGGATATTTTACAGATTTGGGTTTCACATACAGGGTGGAGCTGTCCATCCATCTTAGGTAGCTGCAGCCTTATTCGGAATTAGTGACTATTATCATTCAGTCGCTGATTCTAGGAGACGTGAGATTCTCAGATGTGAGATTGGTATACACCAACAGTTAGCGTCCCTTCAGAGGGAAAAGCAGAAGAGGCCCACAGATGCTTGGATTCAGGAGCGCCTTGCTGCAGCAAGGGCTCATTTGTAGACATTGTTGGATCAGAGAGCAAAGTATGCCTTTCATGCACGCGAATCCTTTTGGATTCAGATGGGTGGCAGGGTCAACAAACACTTTTTCTCTACTCATGGGCCCAGACATAGTAGAGATAGTGTTTCGAAGCTTGTTGACTCAGATGGGGTGTTACAGTCACAGATGCTGATGCTGTCATGCGTGTAGCTTCGGATTTTTTTGCATCCCTTCTTACTGCAGATCCAGGCACACATGCCATTGATGATGCCAGAGAGATTATTTGGCAGTGTATCCCTGTATTGGTGAAGGAAGAGATGTATGTTTCTCTAGATGCACCTTTCACCAATGCAGAATTCAAGACTGCATTACTTGCCCTTCACAAGGGCAAGTGCCCAGATTCAGATGGACTTACCCCCTCCTTTTTTATTACTTTTTGGGAGCAGATTGGTGATCACATTACATCAGCCCTGCAGGGCGTGTGGGACTCTGGTGAGATGCCGGACTCACTCACAGATGGTCTCATTCATCTCTTCCCAAAGGGGGGTAATAGGAATCTTGTGTCTCAATGAAGACCCATCACTCTTTTGGGCACTTTTTACAAGATTCTGGCGAAAGCCATCAGTCTGTGGCTACAGGTTTTTCTTCCAAATTTTATTCATGACACGCAGACAGCGTTTGTGCATGGCAGAAGTATTTTTGATAATATTTTCTCATTTTGGGAGGCCTCAGAATGGGCCATGCAGAGCCGACTGGCCATTCTACTCTTGGACTTTGAGAAAGCTTACGATAGAGTAGACTGGGATTTCTTAGAGGGTACTCTATCTCGCTTTGGTTTTTCAGATGCATGGATTAGAGGAGTATCCTCTCTCTACAGATCAGCCCATAGCCAGTTGCTCATGGGGGGGTAAGAGGGGACAGGTTTCAGATTTCCAGATCCGTCCGCCAGGAATGTCCTCTTGCCCCGTTTCTTTTTCTGTTTGTGGCGGAAGCTATGAGTATCTACATTAGATCTCAAGCTGATATTTAAGGGCTGAGGCTTCCTATCCGCCGGGAAGAAGAGCTCCTGGATAGTGATTTGGCAGAAGACACGGCTGTTTTTTTTGGATGCCTCCCCTAGGACACTCACTTCCTTCCGAACAGCCTTGGATTTGTTTTGCACGGCTGCAGGTGCACACATTAATAGGCATAAATCCAGTGGTTTTTGGATTTGTGAGGATGACACCCCGCATTGGGGTAATGATATTGGCTTCACTTGGGTATAGAGGGGCTTCTCCGTCAGATATTTGGGCTGCCAAGTTGGGGTGGGCATCTCTCCCTCACAACAGTTTGCTCCGGTGTTGGAAAGCATCAGAAGAAAGCTCCTTTTCTGAAGCTCAGCCAAACTTGACTTGGCCTCCAGGGTGGTGGTGGTTAACCAGGTTCTTCTAGCCACAACATGGTTTGTATGCTCTTGTTGGTGCCACTGTAGGGATTGTATCACTCAGCTTAAGCGGCCTGTACGAAACTTTTTATGGAGTGGTCTAGATGACACAACTGATGTTACGGCCAGGGTGGCTTGGGAGACCTTGATTCTTCCTGCAAGAGAAGGGGGTTTGAATATCTTCGACCCAGATCTACAGTGTAGAGCTTTACTTTGCAAGTTCGTTGTGAGAGGGCTTATGCCAGGACAAGAGCCTTGGAAGGATTTTTTTATCAGATGCATACAGTCTAGCACGCCCACTTCAGGAGAGGATTGGACACATAGTACTAGATGGGTTTTCACCACAGCCCACCTCAGGTCTCCTCTTCCCCTCTTATGGTTGCTATCCTGAAAGCATGGGCTAGCTTTAGGAGTAGTCTTCGCAGGATTCCCCCATCCACCCGTGAAGAGATTGAAAGGCAGCCTATCATGTTGAATGACAGGATTTTGGTTGAGCTTGGCAAACCACTTGGAGCTTCTCCTTACATGCAGTGGCCAAGATGGGAGAGGGGCCCTGCATCTATTGTGGGAGGATGGAAAGCCTTCAGGAAGCTTCTTGCAGACCAACAGGCCCAGATGGTTCTTAATCTCAGAGGGAGTGCAGGGAGAGTCCAACAGATTGATGCAGCCTTGGATTGGGTGGACACAGATGACATGCCTATTACTTGCTCCACCTGGATGGAGGCATTTTCCAGATTGGGAGTTCCTTTACAAGTGATTGCTTTTCTTGATCCACATGAGGATGCCTTAGTATTTGATGTTTCTTCAGGGGGCAGGCTGTCCAGATCCACAGACGGTATCTTGTTGGAGGTACCGTTTCAGCTAGTCAGGATAGTGGGCTTCATGGAGCATGGCTCTCTTTCACAGTGGTACTTGGATCCCGACCCGCTAGTCATTGCCCTTGGCTCATGGAGGCTGTGGCTCTATGGAGGTGTCCCAATTAAGTTTTTGTAGTGGGACACTGGGGAATGGGAATGGATAGATGAAGGGCACCGAGAGAAGGGCATCCCCTTCTTTCGTTACACGGTCAATAATGCTAGGAAATTCCAGCTCAGCTCTAGGGGTTGGAAGCCTACCAGAGCTCCTCATTGGGAGAACTTTCAGATTTCTGCTGACTTGCAGAGAATTTTTTGGTAGAGGCTCTGGAAATCTTACCGGAATAGAAAAATTACTCTCTTCTTTTGGCTTTTTCTTCATGGTCGGATAGCAGTGAACCATTGGAGATCCAAGTTCAGAGCTGACCCTTCTTGCCCTCGCTGCCTTTCTGCTTTGGACACAATACAGCACTGCCTTTGGGATTGCAGACATGCGAGAATCATATGGAAGGGGATTGCAAGACTTTTCAGCACTTTTGTTCGCCTACCTTTCTATATGACCTGGGTATCAGTGGCTTGGCTTACTCTTTTAGGGCCCCAGGTATTTTTTGAGAGACAGGACTCCTCTTGGGCTCTTCACATCCAACAAGACCTTGTGGAGTCGTGCTCTCTAGAGGATGTTCCGGCCACTCTTTTCAGGGCTGCTCACTCCTCAGTCGACTCTCCATGGGAGATCCTAGCTAGCATTGCAGCATGGCACATTTGGAGAGCCAGGTGCACTGAGGCTTTGGAGGGTTCTCAGGTTCACCCTTCTCAGATCTTGGCCAGTACTTGGACAGATACGATACACACTCTGATGGCCATTGGGGCGACCATGCAAGGATCATCTCGAGCAGCCTCCTCCAGGAGAGTTACTTTTCTCATAGATTGGAGAGACTCTCCCTTCTTTGCTGAGACTTCTACAGGGTTGAGATGGCATTTTCAGCCTCAGCCTTGGTTTCTTTCTACCTCATTACTCTGAGGTGTTTTTATTACATGCTTAGCATGGTGTATTTCCGCACAGAGCTTGCTCTAGCGGGTTTCTTTCTTACTTAAATAGAAGTCTCTTTTTTGAAAAAAACAAACAAACAAACGTGTTCTGCTCACATCGCTGAGCTGCTGCTCCTCCCCGCTCCCTTGCTGCACCCTCTCCCTCAGCCCGTCCCTCCCTCTCTCCCTTGCCCTCAGCCCCTCCCCCTCCCTCAGCCCCTCCCCTCAGCTCCTCCCCCTCCCTCAGCCCCTCCCTCCCTTCTCCTCCTCCCCCTTCAGTCCGCCCCCTTCCCTTAGCCCGCTCCCTCTCCTCCCCCTCTCAGCCTGTGCCTCCGCCCCCTCCCTGCCTCTCAGCCCGCCCCTTCCTCTCCCTCTCCTCTCCCTCTCAGCCTGCGCCGCCCCCTCCCTGCCTCTCCGCCTCTCCCTCTCCTCTTCCTCTCAGCCTGCGCCGCCCCCTCCCTTCCTCTCAGCCCGCCCCTCCCTGCCCCTCCCTCTCCTTCCTCTCCCTCTCCTCTCCCTCTCAGCGTGCCGCCGCCCCCTTCCTCCCTCTCCTCTCCCTCCTATCCCTCTCCTCTCAGCCCGCCCCCTCCCTGCCCCTCAGCCCACACCATTCCTGCCTCTCCTTCCTCTCCCTCTCCTCTCCCTAGCCTGCCCCCTCCCTCCCTCTCAGCCTGCCCCCTCCCCTTCAGCCTCTCAGCCTGCCCCCTCCCCTTCAGCCTCTCAGCCTCTCCCCTCTACCCCTCCCCTCCTCGCCCCTTCCCCCGCTCCCTCCTCACCTCCTTTCCCTGTTTTCTACCCCCCTGTCTCCCGGAGCATTTTTTGGAGTGGAAGGAGCCTCCAAATTGTTAGAGTCGGCCTCCTCACCTCGATTGGCGATGGATACTCCGTCAGCCAATCCTACTCCACCTCCACCGGCCGCAAAAACTATTACCTTTTCTAAAGACGAGTTGCAGCAGCTCAAGAAGGATGTAGACATTGAATGCTCTACCACGTTGCTAGCACGCATCTTCGGGTCTCACCCCTCTAGATCCCAAGCCAGAGACTGGATGCTTGCGGCTCTCCCCCCAGACTTCACTCCACGATTGTTAGATGTTCGTCTTCTGGGACGAGGTTTTTTCCCATTTGTTTTTGACACTCCAGAGGCTACGAGCACTGTGCTCAAAGCTGAGTTTTTACAACTGGGACACAGGAAGATCTTCTTTGAAGCCTTTCATATTGGTTGCGACCCAATGGAGGCAGATAAGGAAATCTTTTCGCTCTTCATCAGATTTCCCGGGCTTCCCCAGGTTAACCATCGACTTCTTTCTGTTATTGGGGAGCATTTTGGCGCGGTTGCTGAGATGCCACCCCTCCCTGGGTTGCCATTGACTGCAGCAGAGGCAACCAAGGCTGATGGGGTACCTTGATGGGGTACCTAGAGTTAGGGTCCTCTGTAAGGATCCTAACCTCAAGATGGACCATGTTATGATCCAGTGCCCGGATGGTTCCTTTTTTCACCAGAGAGTAGAGATTTCAGGCAGACAGGACCAATGTAGGATATGCAGGACCATTGGACACTTTGCCAAGGATTGCCCCAGGAAGAAGAAAAGGCCCAAGAAGCCCTCTGGTACAACTACCGCCCCATGGCCTCGACAGGGGGGTGGTACAGGTCCAGCACTTGCTCCTCGGCCTCAACAGAGGGGTGGTACAGGTCCAGCACCTGCTCCTCGGCCTTCGCATGGCGGTCCTCCTCACGATGGTAGTGGTACAGGTCCAGCACCTGCTCCTCGGCCTCGACAAGGGAGTGGTACAGGTCCATCACTTGCACCTCGACCCCCACCTAACTCAGGGGCATGCGATGCTCTCCAGTGGGTTCCGGCACATGTGCAGATCCCTCCTTTAGTTCACGAGGATACATTAGTGGACTCTGCTTCACCTCCAGCTTCCCTCCAGTCTCACCTCGCACAATCCGAGACACTGAAGCTTCGACTTCCTTCCCGGTTGCATCTTCTTCCCTAGAATCAGTGGTGCCACACGCACTTCTTGAGGCAGTAGAGGTCTCCGCGGTTGGGCAGACACAAGATAGATAGCAGTCTTCACTTCCTCCCTTGGATAGGGGGAAGGGGATGGTTTAGACTATTGATCCTCTTCCCTCAGAAGGAATCCTTCGCACTCCGGTGTCTGGCTTGCTTCACAGGAACTCATTTTCAGCCCTGGCAGATGGTTCAAATTTCCCAGAGGAGTTTGCGCCCGCTACTTTTGGGGAGCCAGTGATTGGGTTTCCTGTTGACAGGGCTTCTTCTTCAGCTGGCAGGGTTCTTTTCCTTGTTGATTTTCCACCACTTGGTTCCATTCCTCCCTCCTCGAGCAGGAGGTCTTCCCCTGTTGAGGGGTTTGTTTCTGCCACTAGGTTGGGTAAGGTGTTCCACTCTACATCCTCCCGTCGATGAGGGTTAGTAGTTGGAACCTACAGGGCCTAGGTGGCGTCCCACATCGCCGCCGTAGACAGCTGATCAAGGATCAGCTTCATCCAAGTGTTACTGGGGGTTCCATTGATATCTTATTTATTCAAGAGCACAAACTGGATTCTAGAGATTGTGTCAAGTCAGGCAAGTTGCTTTCTGGCCATACTTTTTGGTCGCCCGCCTTGGTACCAGGGGGGGCACTTCTATTTCAGTTTCCCAGTCGGTTCTCTGCTTAATCGTTGGACACGGAGTCATTATTCCCTCTAGAGCTCAGTGGATTATTCTTTTGATTGGAGGGCGTAAGGTTGGTTTCTTTAACCTGTATGCCTCCAACATTAGAGGGGAACATGTCCTTATGTGGAAGGATTTGCTCTCCTGCGCCCCCATTGCGGATTCATGGGTGATTGGAGGTGACTTTAACATGGTTGAGTTACCGTCAGACAAAAAAGGGGGTAGAGAAGGCGGACTTCACTCTTTGGAGAGAGCAGCTTGGGATGCCTTCCTTTTTCACTTCTGTGGCAGAGATACTTGGTTGGACGATGCCTTTCTTATTCAGCCACAGTCCCTCCTGTTCTCTTGGTCGAACAAAAGGCAGCAGATGCCTACTCATGCACGCATTGACAGATTCTATGTAGATAATTGGGCACTAGACAGAGGTGGATCGGTATGCATTGCTGCTGGGGTTTCCACTTCAGAGCACTTTCATGTTGTGCTGGGCACCCTTCTACGCTTTGGCTTTACTGATGCTTGGATCAGAGGTGTTTCCTCTTTGTAGAGATCAGCCCATAGCCTAGTACTTATTGGTGGGGTAAGGGGTGAGAGATTTCAGATTTCGAGATCAGTCCGTCAGGGATGCCCCCTTGCTCCTTTCCTTTTTTTGTTCGTGGCCAAAGCTATGAGTATCTTTGTTAGATCTCAAGCTGACATCTTTGGGCTGAGACTTCCCATCAGAAGGGAAGAGGAGCTACTTGACATTGAGTTGGCAGATGACACAGCAGTTTACTTGGATGCCACTCCACAGACGCTTGTTTCTTTCAGGACAGCATTGGATTTATTTTGCTTGGCGACAGGGGCGCAGATAAATTGTCATAAATCCAATGGCTTTTGGATCAGTGATGAGGACACTCCAGTTTGGGGGCTTGACATAGGATTCACTTGGGTTCAGAGGGGTGTGCCTATCAGGTATTTGGGCTGCCAGGTCGGCTTAGATATTTCTTCCATGCAGCAGTTTGCTCCTGTTTTGGATAGCATCAGGAGGAAGCTTCTTTTTTGGAGCTCAGCCAAGTTGGATCTTGCCTCTAGAGTTGTGGTGGTCAACCAGGTCCTCTTGGCCACGGCTTGGTTTGTTTGTTCATGCTGGTGCCGTTCTAGGGACTGCATCATTCAGTTGAGAAGACTGATCAGAAATTTTCGTTGGAGTGGGCTTGATGGCACAACAGATGCCTTAGCCAGAGTGGCTTGGGAGACCCTCATCCTCCCTACACAGGAAGGGGGTCTCAATATTATTGATCCAGATTTACAGTGTAGAGCTTTACTTTGCAAGATGGTGGTGCGGGGACTTATGCCAGGGCAAGAACCGTAGAAGGACTTTCTTATTAGCAGCATACAAAGGTGCACACCTTCTTCAGGAGGAGACTGGATGAGCAGTGTGAGGTGGATCTTCACCACAGCACCCCTCAGATTGATCACCTTTGTCCCCTCTCATGGTTGCCATTCTGAAAGTTTGGGCTAGTTTCAGAAGCACTCTTCGAAGGATTCCTCCTTCCTCTCGTAAAGAGATTGATAGGCAACCCATTATGTGGAATGATAATATTTTAGATGATCATGGCAGACCATTGGGTGCCTCACTCTACATGCAGTGGTCCAGGTGGGAGAGGGGACCTGCATCATCTATGGGGTCTTGGAAAGCTTTCCGCAGGCTTCCAGACACAAATGATATGCCACTCACTTCCTCCACTTGGGAAGGTACATTTACGAGAGGCGGTGTTCCGCTTCAGGTTTTGGCCTTTTGAGATGCACAGGAGGATGCTTTAGTTTTTATTGTCCAGGATGGTGGCAGATTGCTCAGGTCCACAGAGGACATCTTGCTTGAGTCTGCTTTTCAGCCTATCAGGGTTGTAGGTCTTTTGGTGCAGGGATCAGATTCAGAGTGGTTCCTAGACCCAGACCCCCGGCTACTCTCCACCGGGTCTTGGAGGCTCTGGCTCTATGGGGGAGTTCCCATCAGGTATTTGCAGTGGGACCCTGGAGAGTGGGAGTGGATTGACGCAGGGCATCGAGAGAAGAGCATCCCCTTCTTTCGTTACACGATCAGTAATGCCAGGAGATTTCAGCTCAGTAGTAGAGGTTGGAGACCTTCCAGAGTTCCTCATTGGGAGACATTTGATATCACTGCGGATCTGCAGAGGTGCTTCTGGAGGAGACTCTGGAAATCCCACAAGAATAGAAAGATCACTATCTTCTTTTGGCTCTCTATCCATGGTGGGATTGCAGTGAACCTTTGGAGGTCCAGGTTCGGAGCCGACCCTACTTGCCCTTGCTGCCTCTCTGCTTCGGAGACTATTCAACATTGCTTATGGGATTGCAGACAGGCGAGGATGATTTGGATGGGGGTAGCCAGGATTTTCAATCACTTTGCCCACTCCCCATTCTTTATGACATGGGGCTCAGTGGCTTGGCTTTCTCTTACAGGGCCTCAGGTACCACACCTTCCTTTTACAGCTGTACATGCCTCTGTGGATACTTCTTGGGAGATTCTAGCGAGCATAGCATCCTGGCATATCTGGAGAGCCAGATGCACAAAGGCTTTGGAGGGTACTTAGGTTCATCCTTCGCACACATTGGCTAGTATCTGGACAGACACCGTACATACTTTGAAGACCGTATGGATGGGTATGCAGGGAGACTCCCGTGCAGGCTCAGCTAGGAGGGCTTCTTTCTTCAATGAATGGAAGGATTCTCCTTTCTTCTCTGAGACTACTACAGGGTTGAGGTGGCACTTTCAGCCTCAGCCTTGGTTGTTTTCCACCTCACTCTGAGGGGGTTTTTAATTTATCCTCGTGATTTCATGATGTATTCCGCTTTGAGCTTGCTCTCGCGGGTTTTTCCTCTTACTTAATAGAAGTCTCTTTCTTGAAAAAAAAAACAAACAAACCTATTCTATCCTCTCTTTACTGATCAGCCCATACCCAGGTGCTCATTGGGGGGGTAAGAGGGGACAAGTTTCAGATTTCCAGATCAGTCCACCAGGGATGTCCTCTTGCCCCTTTTCTTTTTATATTTGTGGCGGAAGCTATGAGTATCTACATTAGATCTCAAGCTGATATTTATGGGCTGAGGCTTCCTATCCGACGGGAAGAAGAGCTCTTGGATAGTGAGTTGGCAGATGACACGGCTGTTTTTTTGGATGCCTTCCCCAGGACACTCGCTTCCTTCCGAACAGCCTTAAATTTATTTTGCACGGCTGCAGGTGCGCACATTAATTGGCATGAATCCAATGGTTTTTGGATTTGCAATGATGACACCCTGGATTGGGGTAATGATATTGGTTTCAATTGGGTACTGAGGGGTGTCTCCGTCAGATATTTGGGCATCTACTGTGGGAGCATGGAAAGCCTTCAGGAAGCTTCCTGCAGACCCAGAGGAAGTGCAGGGAGAGTCCGACAGATTGATGCAGCCTTGCCCATGGATTGGGTGGACACAGATGACATGCCTATTACTTGCTCCACCTGGATGGGGGCATTTTCCAGACTGGGAGTTCCTTTATAGGTGATTGCTTTTCATAACACACATGAGGATGCCTTAGTCTTTGATGTTTCTTTGGGGGGCAGGCTGTCCAGATCCACAGACGATATCTTGTTGGAGGTACCGTTTCAGCCAGTCAGGATGGTGGGCTTCATGGAGCATGGCTCTCTTCCACAGTGGTACTTGGATCCTGACCCGCTTCTCATCGCCCTGGGCTCATGGAGGCTGTGGCTCTATGGAGGTGTCCCAATTAAGTTTTTGTAGTGGGACTCTGGGGAATGGGAATGGATAGATGAAGGGCACCGAGAGAAGGGCATCCCCTTCTTTCGTTACATGGTTAGTAATGCCAGAAAATTCCAGCTCAGTTGTAGGGGTTGGAGGCCTACCAGAGCTCATCATTGGGAGAACTTTCAGATTTCGGCAGACTTGCAGTAACTTTTTTGGCAGAGACTCTCGAAATCCCATCGGAATAGAAAAATCACTCTCATCTTTTGGCTTTCTATTCATGGTGGGATAGCAGTAAACCATTGGAGATCCAGGTTCGGCGGAGCTGACCCTTCTTGCCCTCGTTACCTTTCTGTTTTGGAGACAATACAACACTGCCTTTGGGATTGCAGACAAGCGAGAATCATATGGAAGGGGATTGCAAGACTTTTCAGCACTTTTGTTCACCTACCTTTCTATATGACCTGGGGATTAGTGGCATGGATTACTCTTTCAGGGCCCCAGGTCTTTTTTGAGAGACTTGACTCCTCTTTGGCTCTTCACATCCAACAAAACCTTGTGGAGTCGTGCTCTCTAGAGGATGTTCTGGCCACTCTCTTCAGGGCTGCTCATTCCTTGGTCGACTCTCCATGGGAGGTTTTAGCTAGCATTGCAGCATAGCACATTTGGAGAGCCAGATGCACTGAGGCTTTGGAGGGTTCTCAGGTTCACCCTTCTCAGATCTTGGCCAGTACTTGGACAGATACGGTACACACTGTGATGGCCAGTTGGGCGACCATGAAGGGATCATCTCGAGCAGCCTCCTCCAGGAGAGTTACTTTTCTCAAAGACTGGAGAGACTCTCCCTTCTTTGCTGAGACTTCTACAAGGTTGAGTTGGCACTTTCAGCCTCAGCCTTGGTTTCTTTCTACCTCATTCCTTTGAGGTGTTCTTTATTACATGCTTAGCATGTTGTATTTCCGCATAGAGCTTGCTCTAGCGAGTTTCTTTCTTACTTAATAGAAGTCTCTTTTTTGCCAAAAAAAAAAACAAACCTGTTCTGAGCTACTTTGCCGTGAGCTACTACTCGTCCCCGGGAAGCCCTCCTGCCCCCTCCGTCAGCCCCTCCCTCACCCTCCTCCTCCTCTCCCTCTCTCCCTCCCCCCCCTCGCTGCCCTCTCCCCTCCCTCCCTGTCCCCTTCCCTCCCTCACTGCCCTCTCCCTCCCTCCCTCCCCTCGCTGCCCCCCCCCCCTGCCTGCTGCCCCTGCCTTCCCCGCCCCCTCCTTCTCCCCTGCCCCCCTTCCTCCCTCTCCCCCGCCCCCTCCCTTACCCCCGCTTGCTCCCCTCTCCCCCCCCCGCCTACTGCCCCTACCCTCCTCGCCCCTCTCCTCCCCCTCCCCTCTCCTCCCCCCCCGCCCCCTCCGTCCCCCTCCCCTCTCCTCCCCCCCGTCCCCTTCCTCCCTTCCCCCACCCCCTCCTTTCCCCTCACCCGCTCCCCTCTCCCCCCCTGCCTGCTACCCTTGCCCTCCCCGCCCCTCTCCTCCCCCCCACCCCCTCCCTCCCCCTCCCCCGCCCCCTCCTTTCCCCTCACCCTCTCCCCTCTCGCCCCCCCATCTGCTGCCCCTACCCTCCCCGCCCCCCTCCTCCCCCCCGCCCTATCCTTCACCCCACCCTTCCTAATCAGCCCCCTCCCTTCCTCTCCCCCACCCTCCTTACCCCTCCCCGCCAGCCCCCTCCCTCCCTTTCGAACCCGCCCCCTCCTTTCCTTTCCTCTCCCCCGCCCTCCCTCTCCCTCCCCGCGCCCTCCCTTCCTAACTTCTCCCACCCCTCCCCCCGCAGCCCCCCTCGGCTGCTTTCCTCCTCTTCCTCTCTCTCCTTCCCTCTCCTGTTCTCCTTCTTTCTGCGCCTTTGTTCCTGGGCATCCTGGGCAACAGTTTCACGGACGGAGCTTTTTCAGTGTTTGAATCGACCCTTTCACTTCGATTGGCGAATGGATTCCCACTCAGCCAATCTTCGTCCACCTCCACTGGCTGCGAGAACCGTCATTTTCTCAAAAGACGAGTTGCAGTAGCTCAACAAAGATGTGGAGCTAGAAGGCTCCACATCACTTTTCGCCCGCATTGGGTCACACCCTTCTAGATCACAGGCCAGAGATTGGATGCTGGCGGCACTACAAGAGATCTCGCCCCACACCTCAGGGATATTCGACTTTTGGGACGTGGATTCTTCCAAGTGGTTTTCGACTCCCATGAGTCCACAACCCTTGTTCTCAAAGCTAATCCTCTGGCTTTGGGTTCTAGGAGGATCTTTCTTTTGCCCTACACCTTGGGCTTCGATGTAGTCGAGATCCAGTCGAGGAGGACAGTCAGGTCACATCACTGTTCATTAGATTTCCTGGTCTTCCTCAAGTCTACCATCGACTTCTTGCTACTATCGGAGCCACATTTGGAGTGGTCACCGAGATCCCCCCACTTCCTGGCATGCCTTCTTCCTTGGTAGAGGCATTCAGAGTGTCTCGAGTTAGGGTCATTGTATCTAACCCTAACATCTCAGATGACCACATCATGCTTCAGCGCCCCGATGGCTCTCTCTTTCGATAGAGAGTCGAGATTGCAGGTAGACAGGACCAGTGAAGGATTTGCAGGACCCTTGGGCACTTTGCTAGAGACTGCCCAAGGAAGAAAAAAAGACCCAAGAGGTCTTTTGGTGCAGCTCCTTCACGTACTACCCCAACTGCACATCCCCAGCGCCCTGTACCATGCACTCCAACACCACCAGGAGCAGCACGGCGCCCTACTTCGCACACCCCGGGACCACCAAGGGCAGCAGGGCGCCCAAAGCCCGCAGCACACCCAGTACCGCAATGGAGAGCGATCAGAGCGGCTCCTTTACCTCAGGAGGAGACCTTTGATCCGGTTCAGACAGACAGCATCCAAACTCCAGAGGTAGATGTTGTTGCAGCCCTAGACACTATAGTTCCACATCAAGAGGGGCCTTTAGATGCACCAGTACCAGCCCCAGTAACTTTGGTTTCTGATCATGAGGGGGCTACTGATACTTCTTTCCCACAGACTATTCCTGGCACAGTCAAGACGATCGAGGGAATGCATGCACAGATGAGGACTCTATATTCCTCTTCAGCCCTGCCACAGGCCTCCTTAGCCCCCAGCTCCAATTCTATTGATAGAGGCTTGGCAGGTCCTTCTCCTCCATCTTCCACGAGTGCAGGTCTGCACTTTTGTTCACCTCCCCTTCTCTATGACCTGGGGATCAGTGGCTTGGATCACTCTTTCAGGGCCCCAGGTTTTCTTCGAGAGACATGACTCGTCTTGGGCTCTCAAATTCAACGACACCTTGTGGAGTCGTGCTCTTAGAGGATGTTCCGGCCACTCTCTTTAGGGCTGTTCATTCCTTGGTTGACTCTCCATGGGAGGTTCCATCACTGATCATATTGGCAGGATCACTGATCTACGTGATCAGCTCGCAAGAATTGATGAGGGAATAGAAGACAAGAAGCTTGTCTCTATTACACTCAATAGCTTAGCGCCCTCATATGGCACATTTGTCACCTCATTAACCATTGTTCTTGTTTGATGAGTTAGCTGGGCTTTTGTTGCAAGAAGAGAAGAGATGCTCAAATTTTGCCAAAGCCTCTCGTCAAGATGAGCAAGCGCTTGCCATGGGTGGAAAGGGCAAATTTCAGAAAAAGTTTGAGCCAAAACACAGCCGTACTACTCAGCCCAAGGAGGGGAATGCAAGCAGTTCAAGCAAAAATCAGAAAAAGGGCAAATGCAATTATTGCAAGAAGCTAGGGCATTACATCGCAGAGTGTCAGAAAAGGATTGCCAATGAAAAGAAAACGCAAAGGGACAGCTCTAGCAGTAATTTTGTTTCCCCCACTGAAACTCATGCTTCAGATGCACATGGTGAAGCTCATCTTGCCCAAGGTGATAGAGATTTTGTGTTTGTTGCATTTAATGAGAAGATGGATGTCAGGGGGGATTTGAATGCTTGAAATCAATCAGGGGATGCTTCCCTTGTTGCAAGTAATACATGGTATATCGACAATGGTGCTACTAAGCACATGACTCCTCGCCAGGTGTGGTTTGAGAGCATCACACCTATTCATGGCAGACAGGTTACGTGTGCCAATGATGCTTCTCAAGACATCATCGGAGTTGGGCACATTCCTATTCATCTTGATAATGGGAAAGTTAAGTATATCTGAGACGTTTGGTATGTTCCAGATTTGAGGCAAAATCTGATTTCATTTTCAAACATTGCCCATGATCAACATATGTTGGTCGAATTTCAGGACAACCAATGCAGGATCAAGGATCTGAAGAAAGGGTATGAGGTGGTAGCAACATGCACATATGACAGAGGCTTATACAAGCTTGATGCTCAGTCTTATGATCACAAGGTATTGGCTGTAGCAAACACTTCCCAGGCTGATTTATGGCATGCCAGGTTTGGACATGTCCATCATAGGGCATTGTCCTACTTGTACAACAATAATATGACTCAGGGAATGCCAAAATTACAGGAACTAGCAAATGAAGTGTGTGAGGGGTGTGCACTTGGCAAATCGCAAGGCTTGCCATTCAGTAAACAAGGCAAGAATTCGGTCAAGGCATCCAGAGTGTTGCAGACAGTGCACAGTGATGTATGTGGCCCCATGACTATTCCCATGCATAGAGGAGCAAGGTACTTTGTGACCTTTATAGATGTCTTCTCCAGGTTCACATGGCTTTTTCTCATGAAGGAAAAATCTGAGGTGTTCTATTGGTTTCAGGAGTTCAAAGCTATGGCTGAGAACCAAACCAATTCTAGAATTGGAACACTCAACTCAGATAGAGCGGGAGAGTACATGTCACCTGCATTCCAGGGATTTTTGAAGAAGCATGGGATTAAACATCACTTGACATGCCCTTACACACCACAGCAGAATCCACTCCCTGAGAGGAAGAATCGTACTCTCATGGAAATGAGGAGATGCATGCTGAAATTCAAGAGAGTCTCAAAGGCTTTTCGGGGAGAAGTAGTTATGACAGCCACTTATATTCAGAACAAATGCCCTACCACTCCATTTGAGGCTTTGTATGGCTTTAAGAAGGTTAGTCATTTCAGAGTTTTTGGCTCAGTGGCATATGCTTTGGTTCTAGATGCACATCGCACAAAGCTTGATGACAAGACTGTCAAATGCATTTTCGTGGGGTATAGCACTGAAAGCAGGGGATTTAGGCTTTGTAATCCCGCTACCAGGAAGGTAATAATCAATAGAGATGTTCTCTTTGCTGAGAATGAGTGCATGCAGCCCACTAGTGCAGACTTGCCACCATACAATGACACCCCTTTGGACATCATCCAGTTTGAGGATGATGAGATGGAGTCTCTTGATGCTTCCCCTTCTACTTCTCATAGTTCACATGGCTTGCCACATGTTGAGGATGGCTCTCCCTCAAATGTTTCAGATTTGCAGCCAATTAATGAGAATAGACCGCCTCATGTTTGGAGGCATTATAAATTTCGTGAGGCCACTAAAGATGTTGATACAGCCCCGAGTTGTACAAAAGAGAAATCTATTCCACGTTGGGTAAGGTTGACTATTCAAGATGCTAAGGATCAGCTTGCTTTGGGGAAAACCAAGGCCAGCACTCAGAAAAATCAGAAAAAGTCAAATTTGCTTTGATGACCTCAATGATGGAAGCTTAAAATGAGCCTCAGAGCTTCAAGGATGCTCAGCATAATCCGGGTTGGCAGAAAGCTATGGAAGCTGAGATTAAATCCATTAAGAAGAATGCCACATGGGATTTGGTTGATGTGCCCATTGGGAAAAATGTGGTTGGCACGAAATGAATTTATAAGGTGAAATACCATTTAGATGGCACAGTTGAGAAATACAAAGCCCGTTTGGTTGCCAAGGGGTATGCACAAGAGGAGGGGATAGATTATGAGGAGACTTTTGCTCCAGTGGTCAAGATGACCACCATTCGTTCTGTCATCTCTCTTGCTACGTTTTATGGTTGGTCAGTGTACCAGATGGATGTCAAGACCACTTTCCTCAATGGAGGTCTTAAAGAGGAGGTCTATGTACATCAGCCCAAGGTTTTGAGGTAAGGTACAAGAGCACAAGGTATGCAAGCAGCTCAGGAAGGCTCTATATAGGCTGAAGCAAGCACCTCGTGCGTGGTATCAGAAGATACATCAGTTTTTGCTGTCCCAGCGCTTCATAAACACTCATATAGAGCCCAATCTGTATGTTCTACAGAAAAAATCAGAATTGGTCATGTTGGTACTATATGTGGATGACATCATACACACTGGCAGTGATTTGCAGCAAATTACAAGCAATGCAGTCCGCTTTATGTCACAACTTTGACACGACAGATTTGGGCCTATTGCATTATTGTCTTGGCATTGAGTTTTGGCAGACCCATGATGAGATTTCTATGTCACAAACAAAGTATTCAAAGGGGTTGTTGCAGAAATTTAAGATGGAGAACTGTAATCCTGTGGCTACTCCATTGGAAAAGGGACTCAAACTGAGTAAGCATGATACTGCTGAAAAGTTTGATGGCACTTTGTCCAGGCAGTTGGTTGGCAGTTTGATATATCTATGCTCTACACGGCGTGATATTGGCTACGCCACAGGGCTTTTGAGCCAGTTCATGCATTGTCCCACGACCACACATTGGAATGCAGCAAAGAGGGTTCTGAGATATGTCCATGGCACTCTCTCTCTTGGCTTGCATTATGCTTCAGATTGTGACCTAAAGTTGAATGGTTTCACCGAGTCAGATTGGTCAATGGACATTGACGACAGACGGTCCACTACTGGCTATTGCTTCTCATTGAGTTTAGTCTGTATCTCATGGCTCAGTAAGAAGCAAGAGCGAGTCTCTCTTTCCTCCAGTGAAGCAGAGTACAAAGCTGCAAATTCAGCCACTATGGAGTTAATGTGGTTAAGGAAGCTTTTGCATGACTTGCACCATGCATAGGATGGCGAAGCAAACTCTATCTTCTATGACAGCCAGAGTTGCATTGCCATAGCCAACAATCCTGTCTTTCATGCTCGCATGAAACACATTGAAAATCATTATCATTATGTACGGGATTGTATTTCTGATGGCTTCATTGATCTCATCTATTGTCCATCTGAGGACAATGTGGCGGATATCTTCACCAAAGCCCTGTCAACAGATCTTTTCTTACAACATCGACATGGCTTGGGGATCAGAGGCATTCTCACAATATCAAGGGGGGTTGTGAAGTGATTCACAATGACATTGTTTCCATGTACTCCTATAGGTTGCATATCCATCTGGATGAATTTGTGCAACCATGGTACTTTAGGTACTGCAGGGTACACCTGAGATATTTCCAGGGTACTTTCAGCCATATCTTTGAGGGGGGATTTGTAAGAGATTACAAAGATATGGTGTTGTAGGCATAAAATCAACCCTATGGTTGACCAGTAGTACTTGGATACTATATATACCAAGTACTTGTATTGTTTCATTTGAACATTTCCATTGGAGCTCTCTTGTGTGTGCATTCTTGCTCACTTGTGTTCACAAGCTGTCTCCACTTTGTTCCTACATCCATCTGCTCTTGCCTTGACCTCTGCTGGACAAGCTGCTACCTCATCTGTTATGCATAGCTCCGGGCTCCTAGCTAATATTTCTTCCACATCTATCCCACTCCGGGGTACTTTTACTCCTGCCATGATGGTTTCATCTCCCTTTCCATCCACACCAGTTGCCTTTTCCACCACCCCCTTCCTTCCCTAGTGCCTACTCATCCATGACTTCAACTCCATCACTCTCTTTTAAAGGCTCTCCATCCTCTTTAACCCCCACATCTTCTATGTTCTCACCCTTTCCCTCTGCAACACCAAGACCCTCCACGCATGCAGGACCATTTGTGCACACTTCTTCTATGGCTACCTCAGTAGTGACTTCCCCATTGTGGTCCTCCACAGAAGGTGTTGTCGATGTGGTCTCCTCCTCTGGAGCATCCACACTCATTACCGCTCCATCGGGACTCCCTCAAACTCTTACATCTGCTTCAGCCTCTCAAGTGGGGATGGCCGTTCTCCGTCCCTGCAGACAGAGCTAGACTTCTCGAGCTACTCAACAAGGTCCACGTGAAGACTCAAAAGTTCAAAGGCCAACTCCATGAGGATGGGGAAGCTCATGTGAGGAAATTCCTCACAGCATGTAGAACTAAAGGTGTGGAGAATGAGCATGCATTCCTTCACATCTTCCCCTCGTCATTGGAGGATGCGCGGATGAATGCTACAGTCAATTTCTCCCTGACCACTTCTAGACATGGATAGACCTAAGAGAGGAATTCTTATGCACTTTCAAGTTGGAAAAATTCAAACACATGATTGTCCAAGAGTTATCCACTGATACCATGAAGCCTAGGGTCCTGGCCACGAAGATGTCTGTGCCACCCAATGACGCCGTCATGAAGGGGTTGTTTTTGAAGGCCTTACCCTCCACCATTGCTACAAGACAACCTGAGGGAAGTGGTGAAGATGGAACGGTCCCAGTTAAGTTTCGCCTCAACACCCACCCAGATCACCCAACTTCCGAGAGAAGAGGGCTCACAGGCATGGCAGCAACTCAAGAAGGAGTTAGAAGAAATCAAATAAGGTCTGAAAGACAGAACAAGGGTGGATGGACCATCACCCTTTGAAGCTCAGATAAGAAGTGGTCTCTGGTGCACCGACTGGAAGGATTCTGGCCATGGCTACTAGGAATGTCCATCGAAGCGTAAGGTACCCACCCCGACCTCCTTTTGCACATTTTGTGAAATTCATGCACATGATACCGCCTCCGCATAGAGAGCGGCAGAGCAGAGGGGATTCCTAGGGAGCATCGCTTATGCATATTGTGCGATTGTTAGGAGGTCGAGTCGGAGGAGCATTTTATTTTCAAGTGCCCAATATACTACGAGATCCGCGGTCGCTACCACTACCTCTTCAGAGACAGCTCTGGGCTCCTTTCCAGATTCCTCGCCTACCTAGATCAGAGATGCCTCGCGGCCTTCATTCACGAGGGGGTCCGACACAGAGAGCACTTACTCAGGCGAAGGGGCTTGGCCACATCATCAGACACCTCTCAGAGCAGGATCACAGAGTTCTTCCCATCAAGTGACATTGATCGTCCAGTGTCTAGCCGCAGACATGAAAGAGCCCCGACCCGACGACCGCAGCACGACACACGAGACATCGAGGGGACACACAGATCACTATGGGGGACCTTTTGTCATTGTTTAGACCCGGAATACGTCCCGCGGGAGTCACGGTGGCTCTGGTCTTGCATCGAGCCTCGTCCAAGAGACCGAGATGCAAAGCACCCCTTGATGGGCGCCAGCGTTCCATCACCGGCTATGCATTGGCCAGGGCGACATGACATACGGAGGATTCAGCTCTGCTCCAATCCTTTTCTTTTCATTGTTACATCCAGATGTATTTGATTACGTATGATCAGACTTGGGATTCAGCATGGGTGATGATGCTCATTTTAGTAGCTCCACCCTTGTGATTTGTATCAGGTTTTCTTTCAGTCTCATAGACCCATCACTCTCCCGAATACTCTAATAAATTTCTTTCTTTCTTCTTCTTCTCCCTTGAGCTTCTCATGCATCTCTTCACTTTCACTAAAGACAGCTTACAATGGGGCTCGCCTTTTCAAGTTTTCTCTCAGCCACTTTTACTCTCTCTTCTAGCTCTTTTGCTTCAGCTCATTGTTCTCCTTTTCGAGAAGGAGAACTTGTTGTTGTCATTTTGCCTAGAGTTAGGTAAGGGTGAAGCTACTGCTGCAGCATATGAAGGCTGCTTCTCTTGTTTCATGGTCGCCATAAAAGAAAAAATAGTATGTTAGTACTCCCTCTGCTTGCGACTCGAAAAGTTATGGTCGATTCTTTGACTGTGTAGAAACCAGTCTGTGGCAGTAGAAACTTTAACCTGGAGCAAAACGACGACCAAAGAGGAGCCTCCTAGAGATCAAACTGAGTGAGGTGGATTTGTAGAGAAGTCCAAGCTGAGATCTAACCCCCTAGGATAGGCCATGGAGTTCAGCCCACCCAAGAGTGGGGAGAAAGCAATGGAGAGAAGAGGAGAGGAGAGGAGAGGAGTGGCCTCCTACCTACGGCATAAGTCCTCTAATTATTAGTCCAGGTGAAAGAGGTGTCCTATGATGAGTCAACCAGTTCAACGGCTTCTTTTAGAGCATTCCAAGAGGGAAGCTCTTTGCCTCTGATGACAATCCCCAATCCTTGCCATTTGTCCCTCTTAGTTTCTACCATGTTGAAATCTCCCAAGAGGATCAGATTTGTCTGTATCACATTGTCATCCCATAGCATTGTTTAGTCTTGAGATGAATTGGGAGCATAGGAAGAGTATATTTGGCTAGACAAGTGTTCGTGATTGAAATTGATCCAGATTCCTTGGGTCCAAAGAGGCGGGTTAAGCAATGCCTATGAACTAGGTTAGATGAGTTGCTACCCCAAGGGCTGCACCTCCTCTGCCTTCTTCATGGTCCTTCTGAGTGTGTCAGCTTCTCTAGGACTTTTCTACAGTCATTTGCATGTCAATATCGATGTGACTTCTTTCTTTAGTCATTTGCATGTCAATATCGATGTGACTGCTTGTGTCTATGAACTGGGTTAGATGAGTTGCTACCCCAAGGGCTGCGCCTCCTCTGCCTTCTTTATGGTCCTTCTAAGTGCGTTAGCTTCTCCAGTACTTTTTTGCAGTCCAAAGGCGGGTTAAGCACTGCCTATGAATTGGGTTAGATGAGCTGCTACCCCAAGGGCTGCACCTCCTCTGCCTTCTTAATGGTCCTTCTGAGTGCATCAGCTTCTCCAGTACTTTTTTGCAGTTCAAGGGTGTCATGAATCCAGGGAGGGGGGCAGCGGGATTCGGTCTATCTGGTAGTCTTTCTTTAGTCATTTGCATGTCAATATCGATGTGACTTCTTGTGTCCACACACTGATTGAGCACGGATCCCTAAGTGTCTTGAGCTTCGAAGCTAGGTCTGCCACCAGTGGCGGCTAGGCTGGCAAAAACCCTATCGCTACCGCCAACACTAGTCGAACCCATTAGGCTTGCGAGAGCCATATAAGGGTTGCCATGACTCTCATCACTTTTTTTTCCTCTCATTTCTTCATGACGAGGGGATCAATGGCTTGGCTCTCTTTATCACATCCTCACATTTTCTATGAGTGGAAGGATGCTTCCTGGGCCATCTCTATTCGACGGCACCTAGTCGAGCCTTTGCTCTCTAGAGGTTGTGCCTATCTCCCGATATAGACCAATGTAAACACATACAATGATATGGTGGTGTAGGATAGGTCTATTTTGGTGTGTAGTACTTGGGTACTATATATACCAAGTACTTATACTTCATTTTCATTGAGCATTCTATTGGAGTTTCTTTGTGACCAATTCTTGCTCACTTGTGTTCACAACCTTTCTCCATTTGTTCCTTCATGTGGTATCAAAGCCACACTCACTAGCTCTCGGTTCTTGTCTTGCTTCCCATCACCAAGCAAGTTCTATGGCGTCAATGTGTTGCTCCTATCACCTCAGCCTACTCATGGACTTCAGAGCACCTTCGTGGGAGCACTTTCGTGAGCTCTTTGAGTCACCGTACAAATTGTGCTCCACTCGCTCCAGCTGGCCCGTGCACTTTGCCCCAGCTTGTACATTCTGTTTCACTTTGTTTGTGTATTGCTCCAGCTCGTGCACTTTTCTGGCATACAGTTTTCTTTGGCATACAGCTTTTCTTTGGTGTACAGCTTTTCTTTGCCGTACGGCTTTTTCTTTAGTGTACAGCTTTTCTTTGGTGTACAAATTTTCTTTGGCGTATAGCTTTTTTTTTCTTATGGCGTACAAGTCAATTTGGGGATTTTTCTTTAGTGAGCCCATAGGCACACATTTACACTTGAGGTGCATTTTGTTGGTTGATTGCAAAGCAGTCAATTTAACTTTGCAGTGGTTGATGCTATATGTGCAGTGATTGCACAGAGCAATCATAGGCATTTCCCCTTCCGTTGCATTCTTCTTTGCAGGTACATTTGCAGTTAGTGTTGTTCTTGTAGTCAGGATGTCTCAAAATGAGAGCTTTGGCATTATGATGACTGAGGGTGATAAGTTGGAAGGATCCAACTACGCCTTGTGGTCATTCATGCTCAAAAACATTTTGGTTTGCAATAACTTAGTGAATATTGTGAGTGGTCATGAGACTAGACCTCTTGCTGCTAGTACTAGCTCATCCTCTACCACCAATTCTGCTACTCTTGCCACCAATTCTACTACTACTTCTACCACCACTTCTACCTCCACTTCTACTATTTCTACTACCGCTCCTTCTCCAGCACTTTTAAAGGAGTTCGATCGTAGAAATGCCCAAGCATTATTCTTGATTGCCTCATCAGTGAAGAGTCACATTATGACAACCATTAAGTCATGCATAGATGCAAACGATGCGTTGGAAAAGTTGGCAAACATGTATCATGTCAAGAATGAGGCAAGGGTAATTGCATTGACCAATAAGCTCAAGGAGCAGAAGATGCAAGAAGGTCAGACAATCACAGAGCACATTACAAAGATCACTGATCTCAGAGATCATTCTAGCAAGTGTTGATGAGGAAATAGATGACAAGAAATTAGTCTCTATCACTCTCAACAGCTTGGCTCCCTTATGGCACATTTGTTACCTCTTTGACTATTATGCTCAGAACATATGGTTTATTTGGATGGTGGCAGGTAAGTGGACCTTGATCGACTCTTATTTGTAACCCTACCGGGGTACATTAGAAATTAAACTTTATTTGAGTTCTTCAAGTATTTATTCTCCATATTAGAATTGTTTCTAGTTAATGTTGTTAAGCTATTCTATGACTAAATCAATTGTATCGTTCATTTATTAATGGGATTATTAAATCTAAACACACACATTGATCTCCCAACTAGCCCTTGGTTGGGCTGGTTTTTAGTTTATTTATGGCTACTCTTTCCTTTCTAGCATTCCACACAATGCATATTGATCCAATTTCCTAGCAGTCCAAATATGGTGGGCCTTTTAGACCTATTACAATACATGCAGATAAACATATTTGCAAACCGCTCATACGCACCAGCACATGAGTGCCACCCCCCATACTCATACACATGCATGCAAGCACACAAAGGCTCGTGCCTAAGCATCTGCATATAAAGGGGGGATAAAAAAAACTTAAGCACATAGAGAAGGAGGAGAACAGAAAAAAGATACAGCCAACCTACTTTAGGTTACTTATTATACATTGCATTTTAAACCCTAAAAAATCAAAATTCACCTTAATAGGTTTTTTATACAAAGACTAACAAAGTAAATTTATGATATATTTGAAAAAAGCTAGCAATGGCTGCTATGAAAGTGAAACAGAGAAACATGGTAGATTCAAGCAATGGTAGAGCTTCCCTAGAAGATTCACCTAAAATAGGTGGGAAAGCATGCCAATGGGAGAAGAGGAGACGACAAAAGAGGTATAGTGTCAACGTTAGAAGTATGTTCAAATGTGGATACCTATGATGGTGTTGGTAAATTGAAAGGAAAGCATAGAGTAAACACAAACTCAGAATACTTGCATATAGAATGAAGAAGAGTGAGGTCCTTATGTAGGCACCTCTTACATGCTCACTGACATCACTGATGACTTCAGAGCTCCACAATCATCTCCTCAATCTTAGCACTCACACATAGAAACCAAGGTGTGCCTGAGGCATACACATTGAGATATCCCAACAAACCCCCCCTCAAGGGAATGCCTCAAGCTATGTCAAGGATACAGCTAGTTCAAGGTGTCTCATGCCATCTCATGGTGGTCATGGATCTATCAATGGCTAGGATCTCAAGCTAGCAAGGGTTCCCATGGGTGTAAGGTAAACAAAAGGGATACAAAAGACCTTCCAATGGGTCTCCCCTGCATGTACATGCACACAATGTCTGCAGGAGGTACCATGGAGCAAAACACATACACATGGCCTACATCATAAGGTGACCAGAGGTGTTTACAAAAACACACAAAACATAATAGTTTATTTCATTCATTTTGGAGGACTATCCAGGCTGAGTACCTTGACTCAACATAAAAAGAGAGATCTGGAGCATACATAGAGATGATTTAAAAAGCATAATCTTCAAAGGATGCCTCATCTTGTGAAGGCACATCAACTGAAAGTAGATTGGCATTTTCTGTCTTTGAAGTTGCTTCCTTTTTGGCTCTGCAAAACTTCTCATGATGATTGTTTTTGCCACAGTGTTTGCATGGATTAATTTTGAAGCAGTCTTTTGAGAGGTGATTAGTCTTCCCACAATGATTGTAAGGTGAAAACTTTTTTATGGCATAGGCTGTGTCATTGCCTTTCCGGAGCTCCATGTGCCTTTCTTCTTCTTGGAGAGCAGAGATAATACCTTCAAGATTAGGATTAGGAAGATTTTTTAAAGTGGTAACATTATGATTATAATCTTCAGGCATACTCTTAAGCAACACTGCCATAGCATCATCTGTAGTGATAGGAGAGTTGATAGAAGCAAGTTGAGTCATAAGACTCCGCATGTAATTGACATGGGCAGCCAAAGGAGTGCCACTAACCATCTTCAATTCAAAGAAAGAAATTTTAAGTGATAATTTTGAGATGTGAGAGCTAGCACCAAAAATCATGTCAAGCTTCTGCCAAGCTTCTGAAGGAGACTCTAAGTCAGAGATGTGATGAATATAATCATCTCCTAACGCAAGAGCAATGATACCATATGCTTTCTCCTCTCTAGCGGGATCCCTTGCCGGGCGTGTTGGAGCTGAGGATTCTCCAGCATTGGAGGCTGTTAAAGAAGAAGTTGAAGCCGGTTTGACAAGTCCCCAGAGGTTTGCCCTCATCAATGCAAATTTCACCTTCATCTGCCATGTGTGGAAGCCCTTACCATTCAACTTATCTATATTCAATATGGTAGCCATGAGAGGGTCTAACCCAGGTATTGGGCAGTGTCTTCTCTCTTACAAGGCTAGAAAAATAACTGAAAAGCTTCAAAATATAAGCATTGAATGTAGCAAAGACTTGTGACCAAATTTCAATCAATGATGCTTTCACTTACATGCTTCACAGAGATGGCTAAATGAAAGCTTTCCAATCAAAACCAGGTATAGCAACTTAAAAAAAGGTGGAGCCACAGTTGTACTAATGCTTTTCAAAACTTCAAAACCTCAGAAATACTAAAGTAGCATCTAATGTAGCATCACTTTCAAAACCTTGCCAAAACTGTCAAAAACAGAGGACTGAACTTGGAGGGCTTGTATCTCACTCTCCAAAGCAAAGAAAAAGGGGCTTTCTGAGACAAAAGAAAGCTCATGTACCACAGAAGGTCCACTGAGGAGGAGGGGCGCAAATCCGCGTCAGATCGCCATAGCTTGCTTCTTCAATTTCGACTGGTTTTTCTCTGTTTTCACCTTGAATATGCAGCCATTGCTGCTCAGATTTCAGCACAAGATAGCTCGAGGTATGGAGAAGCTCCCTGTGAAAGGAATTAGAGAAACATGGAGTAGTCTCAGAGAAATCATGGAAGACAGGTTCCACGATTTGCGCGAAATGGCGACTTGCAGCGACGAAGATACTTTAATTCCTTGCAGCCAAAGGTTCACCCCTTCGAGATGTATCTCCAGCAGGAAGGGCTTGGAGAATGGTAGAGAAACGGAGGAGAACAGGATTTAGCAAGATTTGGGAAGAAGGGGAAGAGATGGTGAAGAAGATGATGATGTGGCAGAAATGGGATCAAGGGGGATCAAAGGGCTCTGATACCATGTTGGTAAACTGAAAGGAAAGCATAGAGTAAACACAAACTCAGAATACTTGCATATAGAATGAAGAAGAGTGAGGTCCTTATGTAGGCACCTCTTACATGCTCACTGACATCACTTATGACTTCAGAGCTCCACAATCATCTCCTCAATCTGCTCCTAGATTCTCTCAATCATCCTATGTGGCTTCTACCACCACCTAACTGTGCTTATGGGCACCTAATTGTGCCTCTAGCACTCACACATAGAAACCAAGGTGTGCCTAAGGCATACACCTTGAGATATCCCAACAGATGGAGCATCATATCATTCATCACAAATACTTATGGTAAATAAAGCACTCAAAAGTGCATCAAGTATGCTGAGATAAACTTGTGTTTCTTTGTTGTACTTGAAGGACCAAAGCACGGGTATAATAACTATTGTATTAAAAGGAATTCCTTAGATGTGATTAATTTTTACCATTTAAAGACATCACATAGTGAAGTGTTTACCTTTTTAAAAACAATGGTTTTCCTTCACACACTTCCAAACTTCCAAGTGTGTTTGTGATCTGAGGTGGCTGCCTGACTATTGTGACGAAGACAAAAGCATCCCTAGTGTGATTTAATCCATCAGAGATTTCATATGTAAATGTATCATTTCCAATATATCCTCGTTGAGGGACATATAAAACTGACCCGTTTCTTAGTATTGCAACACCATGTGTTGGTTGCTACAAAACAAAATCCAAACATATGATTGTAATTGGCTAGCTGTTTGACACACTTTAATTGAATACTTTTTTGTTCATGAAATAGACTTCTATTGAGTATGAAAGAAATGGCAAAGAGAAAAACACTCAAAACACAAATACATCATGCAAAGTATCCAAAATCAGCGGAAGTACATCATGCAAACATGAGAGAAAAAGCCTCCTCAAAAGGAGCTAGAAAAAAGCCAGGGTGGAGGTTGAAAGTGCCACCTCAATGCTCTGCCTCTATCACAAAAGCTTCTTTAGGAGCTGCTCCTCTCCCTGTGAGGACCTGCCGCCCCCGCTCTCCCTCTCTCAGCCAGCCCCCTCTCCCTCTCCTTGACCCTTGCTGCCCCCCCTCTCCCTCCCCTCGCTGCTCCTCTCCCTCCCCTCTCGCCTGCCCCCCCTCCCTCCTCCCTCACTCTCCCTCTCCCCTTCCTCCTCCCCGCCCTCCCTCTCCCTCCCCGCCAGCCCACCCGCCCCCCTTCTCCACCCCCGCTCCCTCCCTCCTTCTCCCTCACCCGTCAGCCCTCCCTGCCTCCTGATGCAAATAGGTCGCTCAGTGCTGAAGCAGACAGCTCCGCCAATGCTTGGAAACAGCCCAGGATCTCAGCTCCCCGGAACACGAGTCGAACAGTCCCGGATAGGGCCCTGAAACTGCCCAACCTGAAGCAAGGGAGGGGCAGTCAATCAGCAAGGGAGAGAGGCAGACTGGCGAGGTCAGGACAGCACACTGAAGCGGGGGGGCGACCTCCTAGGGTGCCTGCGCGGCCAAGGCAGCAGGGCGACCTGGGCTAGGCACTGCCAAGGGGCCTGCGCGGCCGCGGCAGCAGGGCACGGGGCCAAGGGGCCTGCGCGGCCGAGGCAATCGAGTGTAGGGCGACCTGAGCTGGGCGCTGCCAAGGGGCCTGCGCGGCCAAGGCAGCTAAGGAGCGAAGTGCTGCCAAGGGGCTTGCGCGGCCAAGGCAGCTAGGGAGTGAAGTGCTGCCAAGGGGGCTGGGTGATGGCGACAGGTGGTGGCGGGCAGCTGCAGGCGGGGAGCTCCTCCAATGAAAATTTCCATCGACATACATTGTAGGTTTGTTGCTTGAACTGCTTGCATTCCCCTCCTTGGGCTGAGTTGTATAGCTGTTTTTTGGAACTTTTTCTGAAATTTGCCCTTTCCACCCATGGCAAGCGCTTGGTCACCCTGAGGAGAGGCTTGGGTAAAATTTGAGCATCTCTCCACTTCCTGCAACAAAAGCCCAAGTAACGCATCGAACGAGAGTGGGGATGCCCTTAGAACAATGGTCAATGAAGTGACGAATGTGTCATATGAGGGCGCTAAGCTATTGAGACAAGCTTCTTGTCTTCTATTTCCGCATCAATACTTGCGAGCTGATCATGGTGATCCTGGCAATATGATCAGTGATGGCTTGGCCTTCCTTCATGTGGAGATCCTTGAGCTGATTTGTCAAGGCAGTGGTCCTTGCCTCATTCTTAACATGATACATGTTTGCCTGCATGACTTGATAGTCGTCATAATGTGCCTCTTCACATTTGTGGCAATCAAAAACATTGCTTGGGCACTGCGGCGGTCAAACTTCTTCCGCTCCTCTATCGATGCTATGGGACTAGTAGGAGGGGTTGTACCAAACTGATGTCTCTTGTAGTCTACCCCGAAGAAGCTGTGCTGGATGTAGATGAGCTTGCTGGCCTCACCTCATCCCCGCTGACAATATCCCACAAGCCCTTACCAACCAAGATGTTCTTAAGCATTAATCCATCCTTCTAGTGGAGTTGCCGGAGGTGCTTCTGCTCCTGTCTTTGCTCCGGTCTCTGCTCCTGTCTTTGCTCTTGTCTTTGCCCTGTGGGGGTCGTGGGGGGGCTGGTCTGCGAGAAATGTGAGGCACTCCCGGAGAAGCCTTAGAAAGTCCCTGAGAAGGCCCGTGGGAGTCAGGTCCTAGAGTAAGATTCAGATCAAGCCCATGCTGGGATGCTGCGAGACGTGATGGCTCCTGAATGGTGGTGATGACTACATCGGTGAAAGTGGTGGCGAGGCAAGATGGTGCAGCCGCAGTCCGTCTCGATGGTCGCAAAAATGCACCATCCGAGGACACTAGTACAACACCCGTTGTCACTGGTACAACAACATGGGGTATACCTGATGTGACCAAATCCACTAGAAGTCCGGAGGTCACTAGCGAATCCTGCACAACTGGAATTGATGAAGATGCAAGTCTGGAGGTCACTGGCGAAGCCTGCACAACTGTAATTGATGGAGATGCAAGTCCTGAGGGCATTGGTGAAACCTACACGACAGTCACTGATGGAGATGCCACACACATGTCACTGAGAAGGAAGATCTTGAACCAGAGGGCACTACTACTACTGATGGGGAACCTTAACTAGAATGCACTGACGCTGCTGGAGAATTTGAAATAAGTGTCAGCAATGATGAGAAATCTGAAACTGGTGAGATGTGCTTGATAGCTCCGGGGCAGGCTGGATCAGGTTGTGCACGCCCTCCTTGTTGAAAGAGGAGACGAGGCAGGAACCGTGGAAGTGAAAGCGGAAGAGGTGGCAGTGGTGGTGACAGGAGGGGAGAGGGATGATGATGGACGTCGACCTATTACAATGGAAGGGGGGTTGGCTTTCCACTAGGACAGTAAGGAAGTGAGGTGTGGCCCACAAGTACATTTATTGGTCCCCCAACGCTTGCAAACCATGTTGCGGAAGGCGGAGTAGAACAGAGAGGCATATGGAGTGATGGAGAGAATGGAGTTGAGTGCCGAATGGATTGCCTTAGTGATGAAAAAGTGTCTCGGGGCAGAGTAGAAGTGAGTAAGCAAAACTCTGAATGCAACTCTGGCTGTCACAGAAGATAGAGTTTGCTTCACCATCCTGTGCATGATGCAAGTCATGCAAAAGCTTCCTTAACCACATTAACTCCGTAGTGGCTGAATTTGCAGCTTTGTATTCTGCTTCACTAGAGGAAAGAGAGACTTGCTCTTGCTTCTTATTGAGCCATGAGATACAGGCTGAATCCAATGAGAAGCAATAGCCAACAGTGGACCATTTGTCGTCAATGTCCCTTGACCACGGTGAAACCACTCAGCTTTAGATCACAATCTGAAGCATAATGCAAGCCAAGAGACAGAGTGCCATGGACATATCTGAGAACCCTCTTTGCTGCATTCCAATGTGTGATCGTGAATCAATGCATGAACTGGCTCAAAAGCCCTGTGGCGTAGGAAATATCAGGCCGTGTGGAGCATAGATATATCAAACTGCCAACCAACTGCCTGTACAAAGTGCCATCAAACTTTTCAGCAGCATCATGCTTACTCAGCTTGAGTCCCTTTTCCAATGGAGTAGTCACAGGCTTACAATTCTCCATTTTAAATTTCTGCAACAACTTCTTTGAATACTTTGTCTCTGACATAGAGATCCCATCATGGGTCTACCAAAACTTAATGCCAAGACAATAGTGCGATAGGCCCAAATCTGTCATGTCAAAGTTGTGACATAAGCGGACTGCACTGCTGTAATTTGCTGCAAATCACTGCCAGTGAGTATAATGTCATCCACATATAGTACCAACATGACCAATTCTGATTTTTGCTGCAGAAAATACAAATTTGGCTCTGTATGAGTGTTGACGAAGCCCTGAGACAGCAAAAACTGATGTATCTTCTGATACCACGCACGAGGTGCTTGTTTAAGCCCGTATAGAGCCTTCCTGAGCTTGCATACCTTGTGCTTTTGTCCCTTCACTTCAAAACCTTGGGGCTGATGTACATAGACATCTTTAAGATCTCCATTGAGGAAAGCGGTCTTGACATCCATCTGGTACACTGACCAACCATAAAACACAGCAAGAGAGATGACAGAACAAATGGTGGTCATCTTGGGCCACTGAAGCAAAAGTCTCCTCATAATCTATCCCCTCCTCTTGTGCATACCCCTTGGCAACCAAACGAGCTTTGTATTGTGCCATCTGAATGGTATTTCACCTTATAAATCCATTTCGTGCCAACCACATTTTCCCCAATGGGCGTATCAACCAAGTCCCATGTGGCATTCTTCTCAATGGATTTAATCTCAGCTTCCATAGCTTTCTGCCATGCCGGATTATGCTGAGCATCCTTGAAGCTCTGAGGCTCATTTTCAGCTTCCATCACTGAGGTCATCAAAGAAAAATTGACCTTTTTCTGATTTTTCTGAGTGTTGGCCCTGGTTTTACCCAAAGTAGGCTGATCCTTACCATCTTGAATGGTCAACCTTGCCCAACGTGGAATAGATTTCTCTGCTGTACCACTCGGGTCTGCATCAACATTTTTAGTGGCCTCACGACATTGATAATGCCTCCAAACATGAGGTTGTCTATTCTCATTAATTCGCTGCAAATCTGAAACATTTGAGGGAGAGCCATCCTTAACATGTGGCAAGCCATCTGAACTATGAGAAGTAGAAGAGAAAGCATCAAGAGACTCCATCTCATCATCCTCAAACTGGATGATGTCCAAAGGGGTGTCATCGTATGGTGGCAAGTTTGCACTAGCGAGCTGCACTCGTTCTCAGCAAAGAGAGCATCTCTACTAATTATTACCTTCCTGGTAGCGGGATTATAAAGCCTAAATCCCCTGCTTTCAGTGCTATACCCCACGAAAATGCATTTGACACTCTTGTCATCAAGCTTTTTCTGATGAGCATTTGGAACTAAAGCATATGCCACTGAGCCAAAAACTCTGAAATGACTAACCTTTGGCTTAAATCCATACAAAGCCTCAATAGAGTCACATTAACCAAAGCTTTGGTAGGGCATCTGTTTTGAATGTAAGTGGTTTTCACAACGGCTTCTCCCCAAAAAGCCTTTGAGACTCTCTTGAATTTCAGCATGCATCTCGTCATCTCCATGAGAGTACGGTTCTTCCTCTTAGGGAGTGGATTATGCTGTGGTGTGTAAGGGCATGTCAAGTGATGTTTTTTTTTTTAAAGGTGCAAAAAAGAGACTTTCATTAAGTAAGAAAGAAACTCGCTAGAGCAAGCTCTGTGCAGAAATACAACATGCTAAGCATGTAATAAAAAATACCTCAGAAGAATGAGGTAGAAAGAAACCAAGGCTGAGGCTGAAAATGCCAACTCAACCCTTTAGAAGTCTTAGCAAAGAAGGGAGAGTCTCTCAAATCTCTGAGAAAAGCAACTCTCGTGGAGGAGGCTGCTCGAGAGGATCCTTGCATGGTCGTTCAAATGGCCATTAGAGTGTGTACCGTATCTGTCCAAGTACTGGCCAAGATCTGAGAAGCGTGAACCTGAGAACCCTGCAAAGCCTCAGTGCATCTGGCTCTCCAAATGTGCCATGCTGCAATGCTAGCTAAGATCTTCCATGGAGAGTCAACTGAGGAATGAGCAGTCCTAAAGAGAGTGGCTGGAACATCCTCTAGAGAGCACGACTCCATAAGGTGTCGTCGGATGTGAAGAGCCCAAGAGAAGTCATGTCTCTCAAAGAAAACCTGGGGCCCTGAAAGAGTGAGCCAAGCCACTGATCCTCAGGTCATATAGAAGGGGAGGCGAACAAAAGTGCTGAAAAGTCTTGCAATCCCCTTCCATATAATTCTCGCCTATCTGCAATCCCAAAGGCAGTGTTGTATTGTCTTTGAAGCACAAAGGCAACGAGGGCAAGTAGGGTCAGCCCCAAACCTGCATCTCCAATGGTTCACTGCTATCCCACCATGAATAGAAAGCCAAAAAAAGAGGGTGATTTTTCTATTCCGGTGGGATTTTCAGAGCCTTTGCCAAAAAATTTTCTGCAAGTCAGCAGAAATCTGAAAGTTCTCCCAATGAGGAGCTCTAGTAGGCCTCCAATCCCTAGAGCTGAGCTGGAATTTCCTGGCACTACTGACCGTGTAACAAAAAAAGGGGATGCCCTTCTCTCGGTGCCCTTCATCTATCCATTCCCATTCCCCAGGGTCCCAGTGCAAAAACTTAATTGGGACACCTCCATAGAGCCACAGCCTAGAAGGGTTTTGTAAAAGAGAGGTGGGTTGTTGGACATATGGTGGAAAGGGAAAGGTTTTGTAAGAGAGAGGTAGAGGTGGAGAGAGGATGGAAAGAGGAGTTTGTAAGAGAGAGGTAGGGGGTGGAAAGAAAAGGGGTTTGTAAGAGAGAGGTGGGGGGTTAGACATAGGGTGGAAAGAGAAGGGTTTTGTAAGAGAGAGGTGGGGGGTTGGACATAGGGTGGAAAGGGAAGTGTTTTGTAAGAGAGAGGTGGGGGGTGGACATAGGGTGAAAAGAGAAGGGGTTTGTAAGAGAGAGGTAGGGGGGTTGGACATAGGGTGGAAAGAGAAGGTTTTTGTAAGAGAGAGGTGGGGGGTTGGGCATAGGGTGGAAAGATGAGGGTTTTATAAGAGAGAGGTGGAGGTGGACAGAGGGTGGGAAGAGAAGGAAAAAGTGACACGGGATGAAAAGGGGAGGTCGTAGTTAGAGAGAGAAAGTGACACGGGGTGAAAAAGGAAGGTCGCTCTTAGAGGGAGGCCTCAGTTAGAGTGAGAAAGTGACACGGGGTGAAAAAGGAAAGCCGTACTTAGAGAGATAGAGTGACATGGGGTGAAAAAAAGGGAGGCCGCACTTAGAGGGAGAAAGTGACACGGGGTGAAAAAGGGAGGTCGCGCTTAGAGAGAGAATGACACGGGGTGGAAAAGGAAGGTCGTACTTAAAGGGAGGCCTCACTTAGAGGGAGAAAGTGGCAGGAGGTGAAAAGGGAAGGCCTCACTTAGAGAGAGAAATTGACACTGGGTGAAAAGAGAAGGCCTCACTTAGAGAGAGAAATTTGACACGAGGTGAAAAAGGGAGGTCGCACTTAGAGAGAGAAAGTGGCACCAGGTGGAGAGGATCCTTGTAGAGAGAGAAAGTGACACCGGGGTAGGAAGAGGAGGATCCATGTAGAGAGAGAAAGTGGCAACTAGAAAGAGAAGATGTCACCAGGGAAGGAGAATGCCAAAGTGTATATACAAGGACTAGGACGGGTTGTCATACACAATTGAGAGTGCGTAACCGCCTAGCTCACATGGGAGACTTTTCCACACACACCATGCATATGGGAGGATCCATTTATTGGGAGAGACCCCCTCTTTTGGCTATAAAAGGAGGGCGCTATTCCTTGATGGGACACGCTCATTCTTGTAAAGCCACCTAGCTAGTACTTTGATTTCTTCCCCCCCCATCCTTCCTTTCAAATAAAGCATAACCCTCCTCCCTTGATGTCTCCATCTCTACATTCCTCGTCCCATTATGTACATGCTCCTCTTTCCCCTCTCCCTCTCCCCTTGTGCCATAGTCTCCCTCTTCATTCCCACCCCTCTTAATCCCTTTTCCCCACCCATGTTAACGCTTCTCCCCTCAGGTTCCCTTTTTCTATATGGCTCTCGAGCGTCGCCATGCCTAGCGTCTAGCCTCTTGTCCCGAATTCTTTTATAGTTAATAGAATTCGAATGGCTGCTGGGATCGAAATCTCCACGGCTAGTGGCGTAAAAGTCGTTACCGAAATCTCCACGACTAGTGGCGTAAAAGTTGTTACTCCTACGACTGGGTGTAGTCCTGCAGCACCTTCCGTGTGCAGCTCTCTACTTTTGCGTGTCTTCTGCTCGCGGTTCTCCGTCTCTGCGGCTGCAGAACTTCTCAATTTGTGCGCCTTTCGCCTGTGGTTCTTGCGCATCTTCTGGGTTTATGCGCGTCTTCTGGTCAACGGCATCTGCAAAATCGCTTCTGCGCATCTTCTGAGCGGTGCCACGCAAAACTGCTCCTGCGCATCTGCAACAGATCTCGCGCCCCCCCTTCTATCTTCTTCTCCTTCTCTTCTATTCTCCTCTCCTCTCCTCTCTTTTTATTAAAGAGTGGGAATTGAACCCAAGACCTCCCGAGTTACAAAAGGAAGACTTACCAATGGGCCATGAAATAGGAAGTGATGAAAGTGTAATGTTATTGCTTATATGGTGAAATCTCATGAACTGTAACTCTCTAACCGTAGGGAGTTTCCTCTTGTTGTAAAAAGCAAAAGTATTTCATTTCATATGCTCTATTCATATATGATACTAGATCATAGATTCTGAACTTTTTCAAGTTCACTCCTTGGACGCACACCACACGAGGAGGGTGAATATTTATGTCACTTCTCGACGAGTTCAAGGATTTGGTGCTTGGTCCTCCGCTCATTACGGCTACCAATTGGCGAGATCTCTTTCTTGATCTTCATGTCGATCTTCAACAACTAATTGTACAATGCATGGTTCAAGGAGACGACGGGTGGGATGATACACCATGGCTTGTTGCATCGGAGATAATCAAAAGGGTGACATTCTTCGAAGGGTGGGATGCTCCCTAAGCTTGGGGGGAGATTTGACGCATCTGCTTATTAATTCTTGTGGATAAGCTCGTCTTGAATGATTTCTTCTCAATCTCACTACAAAGGCCGTATGGACGGGTATGCAGGGGGACTCCCGTGCAGCCTCAGCTAGGAGGGCTTCTTTCTTCAGGGAATGGAAGGATTCTCCTTTCTTCTCTGAATCTACTACAGGGTTGAGATGGCACTTTCAGCCTCAGCCTTGGTTTCTTTCCACCTCACTCTGAGGGGGTTTTTTATTATCCTCATGATTTCATGATGTATTCCGCTTTGAGCTTGCTCTCGCGGGTTTTTGTTCTTACTTAATAGAAGTCTTTTTCATGAAAAAAAAAGGTTTCTAGGGCTCGGCTATGGTTGGTAATGTTTCGACCAAGGAATCCCTTTGTACCTAATCAACCTTCTGTGCCTCATTTTGAGCTTCAAGTTGTAATTCTTTTTTGTCTAAAGATAAACTATCAACAAAGGATTACAAGTTTATTTGGTGCAAAACGTCTTGCTCAAGTATTGAATTCTCCCCACCCTCTCCTTCTACCTATCTTGGACTACTGAGAAACTTGGGATGTCCAGATTTTAGTCTTGGTGTGATGGCATCTTGGGTCCTCCAATTTGACGGCGACCAAGGCTACTGGTGTGGGTATGAAGCTCACTTCACCAGGGGGTGAGGTGTATTGTTATAGCAAGTCTGCACTAGCAAGTACTTGCAACCAAGCTAAGTACTCGGCACTCATTTTTGGGCTACAAAAGGCGCAAAAACATTGCATCAAGCAACTTGAGGTGCAAGGAGATTCTTAACTCGTGTGTGAACAAGTTAGTGGAAGGTGGAAGGCGCGGAGCAAAGGCTTGGTTCCACGACATCAACAAGCATTGGAACTTTGCCAACAATTTGAAGAGGTAAAAATTCAGCATAACCCTCGAGCTCAAAAGTTAGTTGGTGATTTCTTGGCACGAGAAGCTTGTACTTCAATCACGCATGAAGCAAGTGGAAGCACCACCCCAACAAAGCCGCAAGCCACGAATGAGCGTGATCATTTGTAAGGAATGCAAAGGCTGTGGTCATCATGAAACTAAGTGTTGGGCATATTTGATACGAGTTTACCGACTTCGGAAGATCATCAGAAAGGTCCTTAAGGACATTGTTCAAAAGAAGGATGCCAAACCGCACACCCCTTGAAGAAATAGCATGGCGATTACAAGAACTGGAAGAAGCTGAAGGTGATGTGCAAGCTCTCCAACTGTTGAAATTTGTCATGGCATTCTTGTTTGCCTTGATGAATAACCTCATGCAACGCCGCATCTCTAACCCTTGCTTATAAAGATGGATGCAATATCATGAGGGTTGGTCCTACTAAGATTGTCTATGAGCTATTCTATGCTGAAGATTCTTCCCGTATAATATTTCACAATACACCAGTCACACCCTACCCTGCCTATGTGTGCTTTGTAGATATATCTTCACCTGATTTTCAGTTCAAGCTACCTCTTTCCATTATTTGCCAATAGATAAGCCTCATTTCGCCTCTCTCTTTTCCATCTTCCAAGCATGGCTAACATTCCCGTGTTCTATGATCGGGTTGAAGAAAATCAAAATGAGTATCTTGTGGCCTTCAAGCGCCATTGTGTTTCTTTCAACTTTCTTACTGAAGATAGATGGCTGTTAGTTCTTCCCACATTTCTAGAGGGTTTGACTCAAGTGTGGTATGAGAAGCAGGCCGAAGACGTTCGCTAAAGTTGACCGAGGTTGACACCAGCTATGATCGAGTATTCCGACAAAGAAGAGGAGTCGGAGAATATGTACCTGCTAGTGGCAAACCTGAAGCAGTCAGAAGGTGAGACGGCACGTCGATATGTGGATTGAGCGGCCGTGCTCCTAGACCGTTTAATTGCCACACAGAAGGACAACGCCGGATTTCGAGCTGGAATGACTCAGCATGTGTTGGGCTACCTCGTAGCAGGAGCAAGTGATGAATTTCGTCTCAAGCTTAAATGAGAGAATCCAAAGACCATGGTGCTAGCATATGAGATTGCAAGAAAAAGAGAAAGGTACGAGAGGTCTCTTCTATCTCTGAAGAAATTGATTAGCACCCACATACAGTAGATGTCATCATAGATAATTGCCGTGTCAAAAGTGTGTGTGTCGATGGGGGAGCTGCATGTAATATCATGGTGCCCCGTATCATGAAGAAATTGAATTTGAAATGCCATACTCGGGAGACCATGGGTGAGAAAGAGTGTTGCAGTCAGCTATTGGAAGATAGGGCACATGTCTTTTGGTGCTTCTAAGGAGAAGATCCCAGTGCAACCAGGTGCCACTGAACCCGAAGAAGAAGAGGAGCAAGGCAGTGATACTCTCTCATCCTCGGTGTCTGAATCAATGGAAGAATCAGACCGGGGGGAGGAGTTCTCAGAGGAGGAAGTTTACATGATGGGGTGTCTCCGTCCCTGCCACCTGCAGAAAAGGAAATAGCTAGTCCTCAACAGCTTAAATCTATGCTTTTCCTAAACCTCACGCCAAGTGAGAAAGACGAGTTCCTAGAAATGTTCAAAGATTTCCCTGACCTCTTCGCAACTAGCCACCGCCACCTTCGCCATGTGACTGCCATAGAGGACAAGATAGAGCTGAAGCTTGATGCGAAGCATGTGGCTCAGAAGTATTGGAGATTAGGGCCCCTATAGACCGATGCTTTGCGCTTAGAGTTGCAGAAACTTGTAGAAGCTGGGTTTATTGTTCCGGTTCACAATACTGAATGGGTTTCACCAGTGGTAGTCACCCCCAAGAAAAACAACAAGTGGCGAGTCTGCATCGACTATAAGAAACTCAATGCGGCCACCAAGAGGGACCATCATCCTCTTCCCTTTCAAGACCTCATTCTTGAGAAGGTAAGTGGTCATGAGATGTAAACTTTTTGTGATGGTTACTCCAGGTTTTATCAAATCAGAATTGCTGAGGAGGATGTGCTTAAAACCACATTTGCCACACCCTGGGGGACGTTTGCATTCAAAGTAATGCCATTCGGCCTCACCAATGCTCGTGCTACCTTTCAAAGATTTATGCAGATGGTGTTTGCTTCATATTTGGGGTTTTCTTGGAGGTGTTTTTAGATGATTTCTGTATATTCTCGGCACGTAAGGTGCTCATCATGAAGGTTAGGTTGGTGTTCCAAAGGATCACTGATATGAATGGTAGCCTCAACCCTGATAAATGCACCATTGGAGCCACTCAAGGGAGGTTACTGGGACATATTATCTCATCCGAGGGCGTCAAGCTTGTCTGAGGGGGGGGAGGGGATTCCTAACACTTCTGGAAGTATTACCGGAGGCCTAGGGCCACTGGTGCGAGAAGCGAGTAAGACATGCCATAAGTGTCATTGATGGTACATAGGCGAGTGCTAGTCGATGGTGTCAACTATGTGCAAGCGGTACAAGTGCTGAAGTGATGTGAGCAAGAAGAAGACCAAAGCGGAACAACATCATAAAACCAACCCTCGACATGAACGGCAAAGAACTTCAACCACATGACACAGGTCCATTGTACCAGGTGAAGGGAGAGGAGGGGAGGAGAACACAACGGAAAGAGATTTTAGAGTAGCGAGCAGAGATGGGGAGTAGCATAATTCATTAGAAAGTAAGATGACTGATATACCCGGAGAAGATATACACGAGGCGAGCTCTTGACTCTAGCCTCTCACTCCTTCACTCACGCCTCCTGTCCCTGCCAGAATGTCCCTCTCCCTTTCCCCTTTCCCCCTCTTCACCTTCTCCTCCTCTGCTCCACCCCCCGCTGCCAATCTCCTTTCCTTCTTCCCATTGGATGTCTTCTTGCATCCTTAGCCATCCTTAGCCATTCCACCGTTTGTGGGCCGCTCTACCCTTGATGGCTTCCGCAACACTCCAGCTTGTTCTGAGTCAGTGAATCCCATGCTCCATGTGTTCCATGTGCTCCTGACACTAGTTGGTTGCGAGGGTTGGTGCACCACCTATACCTCTTAACTGTTGAACTGCTTCCCCTGTGCACTAATGAGTACCACTTGTGCGCCTGTCACTCTGCTGGACTGCTTCCCATGTGCATAACTTTGACCATGGTGGTCGAGGTTGAGGTTTGGCACTCTTCAGTCATGTATTGCTTCCGTCATACCCAAGTCATGTCTAGGTCAAGTCATGTCCAAGTCGTGCTAAGTCATGTCCATGTCAAGTCATGTCCAAGTCATGTCAAGTCATGTCCATGTTTGTTCCAAAGTGACCAAGATGTGAACATATGTGAACACGATGCGACTAGGTATGACCAAGGTCTAACAACTTGGCATGTTGCTGAGGTGACCATGATGTGACCCAGGTGTGACACTTGGTGGGAATCCCGGAGACTTTGAGTACAACAGATCCCCCGCCACTATCATTCACCATCCCGGTGAATGAGTGAGGGTCTGTGTGAGAGAAAGTTAAGTATAAATTACAAATAAGAAAGTGACCTTGTGCTGACATCCCAAAAAATAGCATGAGTGGGTTGTAAGATGCGATGGATGAGCTGATCCCAAGGATCTACGTTGGGTTAAGCCAAGTGCTAAATATAGCATTGGTGGGAATTGGGAGGTGAGATGAAGGACCTACGCTGAATTTGGCGGCTAAATATAGCCCTGGTGGGAGGTGGGAATTTTGAGATGAGATGAAGGACCTACGCTGAATTTGGCAGCTAAATATAGCCCTGGTGGGAGGTGGGAGGTGAGAGAAAAAGCGGTGTGGACAAGTGGTAATATTTGAGTGGATAATTTGAATATTCTACCACTTGAGAGATGGAAGGATGACTATTCTAGAAGGGTCCCATGGTGGACAGGGTTGGACAAGGAATAACCAAGGGTGGGTGAACTTAGTATGAACAAGGGGTGACATTGGTGTGAACAGGGATGACAGAGAAGCGAATATGGGGTGACAATAGAGGTGAACATGGGAGGGGTGACATAGGAGGGAACATAGGTGAACTAGGGGTGAACTAGGAGTGAACATGGGTGACAAGAGAGGTCAACATGGGGAGGTGACATAGGAGTGAATAGGGGTGACCTAGAGGTGAACATGGGTGACACAGAGGTGAACATGGGGTGAACATGGGTGACAAAGAGGTGAACATGGGGAGGTGACATAGGAGTGAACAGGGGTGACCTAGGAGTGAACAAGGGTGACCTAGAGGTGAACATGGGTGACAGAGAGGTGAACATGGGGAGGTGACATAGGAGTGAACAGGGGTGACCTAGGAGTGAACAGGGGTGACTTGGAGGTGAACATGAGGTGAACATGGGGAGGTGACATAGGAGTGAACAGGGGTGACCTAGGAGTGAATAGGGTGACCTAGAGGTAAACATGGGTGACAGAGAGGTGAACATGGGGAGGTGACATAGGAGTGAACAGGGGTGACCTAGGAGTGAACAGGGGTGACCTGGAAGTGAACATGGGTGACAGAGTGGTGAACATGGGGAGGTGACATAGGAGTGAACAGGGGTGACCTAGGAGTGATTGAACAGGGGTGACCTAGGAGTGAACAAGGGTGATCTAGAGGTGAACATGGGTGACAGAGAGGTGAACATGGGGAGGTGACATAGGAGTGAACAGGGGTGACCTAGGAGTGAACAGGGGTGACTTGGAGGTGAACATGATTGATAGAGAGGCGAACGTGGGGAGGTGACATAGGAGTGAACAGGGGTGACCTTGGAGTGACCTAGGGTGAACATGGGATGAACAAGGGGTGACATAGGAATGAACATGGGTGACAGTGAGGGAACATGGGGAGGTGACATAGGAGTGAGCAGGGGTGACCTTGGAGTGACCTAGGGTGAACATGGGATGAACAAGGGGTGAAATAGGCCTAGGGTGAACATGGGATGTGAATAAGGGGTGACATAGGGATAAACATGGATGACAGAGAGTAAACTTGGGGAGGTGACATAGGATTGAACAAGGGTGAACTAGAGGTGAATATGGGTGACACAGAGGTGAACATGGGGAGGTGACCTAGGAGTGAACAAGGGTGACCTAGGAGTGAACAGGGGTGACTTGGAGGTGAACATGGGTGACCTAGAGGTGAACATGGGGAGGTGACATAGGAGTGAATAGGGGTGACCTAGGAGTGAACAGGGGTGACTTGGAGGTGAACATGGGTGACCTAGAGGTGAACATGGGGAGGTGACATAGGAGTGAACAGGGGTGACCTTGGAGTGACATAGGGATGAACATGGATGACAGAGAGTGAACTTGGGGAGGTGACATAGGAATGAACAAGGGTGAACTAGAGGTGAACATGGGTGACATAGAGGTGAACATGGGGAGGTGACATAGGAGTGAACAGGGGTGGCATAGGAGTGAATAGGGGTGACCTAGAGGTGAACATGGGTGACAAAGAGGTGAACATGGGGAGGTGACATAGGAGTGAACAGGGGTGACCTAGAGGTGAACATGGGTGACAGAGAGGTGAACATGGGGAGGTGACATAGGAGTGAACAAGGGTGACCTAGAGGTGAACATGGGTGACAGAGGTGAACATGGGGAGGTGACATAAGAATGAACATGGGTGACCTAGAGGTGAACAGGGGTGACCTAGAGGTGAACAGGGGTGGGGTGACCTAGGAGTGAACAGGGTGACCTGGAGGTGAACATGGGTGAACAGAGGTTCAACCTGAGTGACAGGGGTGAAGAGGGATTAAGGAGAAGTGTGTGCCAGAGAAGGCAAGGGCTGTTTCCGTCTTGCCAGAGAAGGAGAAACTCAGTTTTTATTGATCTCCCACCAAAGAGCGCAACTGGGCACAGAGTAGAAGCTTGACAATGTTAGGAAAGGGAATACATTGTTTTTTTTATTTTTGGAATAAATAAAAATTCAACTAATAGGAATGGAAATCCTTATCCAAAGAGAGAGAGTCAATGTGGATGATACTTCTTTACCCGTGAGCCATTTACAGGTGTTGGTAACTTCTTGCCCTCCAAGGTGGCCAAATAAACCTCTCCACTGGGAATAATCCTTGTGATAAAGAAGGGCCCTGTCCAGCCATTGACAAATTTGGGTTTATGCTTCAAGAACTTACTGGAATATAGCAAGACCAAGCTGCCAACTTGGAATTCCCTCTTCCTGAGATTTCTGTCATGCCATGCTTTCTGCCTTCTTTGCCAGAATTCGTGAGCAAGGATCGCTTCACGACGATGTTCATCCAAGGCTTCAAGATCCCATAATCTTTCAAGTGTGCATGCCTCCAAGTTATCATCCATCTCTGCCATGACCCTAGTGGTCTTCATGTGGAACTCATAGGGCATACCGCCTCCAAGCCATAAACTAGCTGGAATGGTGAATATCCAGTGCTAGCCTTGTATGCTGGAACTCATAGGGCATACCGCCTCCAAGCCGTAAACTAGCTGGAATGGTGAATATCCAGTGCTAGCCTTGTATGCTGTTCTGTAAGCAAAAAGAGCGGCTGGTAATAGAATATCCCAATCTGCCAAGGAATGAAGGCATAACCGAGCCACAATATGAGACATGGTGGAGCTCTCGGCCAAACCATTGGCTTGAGGGTAGTATGAACTAGAGGTCTTGTGAACAATTTGCAGTTGGGTGATGAGGTCAATAATGACATCATTGAGAAAGTGGGTACCTCTGTCACTCGTCAATTCCACAGGACATCCAAACCTAGAAATGATTTGATCATACAAGAATGAGGCCACAACTTGAGCAGTGCAGGTCTTCACGGCGTTAGCCTCCACCCATTTAGTGCCATAATCAGTAGCAATCAGAGCATACTTGTTCCCTCTTCGAGTTGTATCGAGTTGTAGGAGAGATGGGTCCAACAAAATCCAATCCCCATTTATAGAAGGGTGGTATAGGGATGGATGGCTGAAGGGGAAGGTACTCCCGTCGGGTAGGCTTCGGGCCCCCTCTTTGACATGAGTCGCAGTGGCGCACATAAGCATAGCAGTCTTGGAATAGCTTTGGCCACCACAACCCAGAGCACGTTATCTTTCTAGCAGTGGCCTCTGGTGCCATATGACCTCCCCGCTTTGATTGATTTAGAGGAGTGCCTCAATGTAACCCTTGTAGCGGCCATAGAAGTTGGGGATCCATGGTATGGTGGTATCTATAGATTTCTAACCACTTTCTCCTTTCCTCCAAAAAGTACTAGCTATGAGAGAAAGAAGATCGGCAGAGATAGTAGATGCTACACTCTCTTTGATGGGGTGTTGTACCGTCAAGGCATGGATGGGGTACTAAGATGGGCCATTGATGCAGATGAAGTACCTAAGGTATTGAAGCATTATCATGATGGATTTTATGGAGGCCACTATGCCGGTGACTATAAAGCTAAGGAGATTTTACATGCTGGGTACTACTGGCTGACCTTGTTCAAGGATGTCACTATGTATTGCAAAACTTGTGAACCATGCCAATTCTTTGGTAGGAAGGATTTGCGTCCTGGGCAACATCACCTACTGATGTCCATCCATCCATTTCAGAAGTGGGGAATAGATTTTGTTGGGCCCCTACCCATGACTGCCCATAAAAAGAAGTATCTTCTGGTAGCCACTCAGTATGTCACTAAGTGGGCTGAAGCTATCGCCCTCCCCGCTGCAAATGATAAGGCAGTTTCAAATTTCATATTTGAACGTATCTGCACAAGGTTTGGGACACCCATGGAAATAGTATCTGACCATGGGAGTCCATTCTTAAATGAAGCAATGGAGTTGCTCATGGATCGCATGGATATTGATCACCGCACTTCTAGCATCTATCATCCAGCGTCCATGGGACAAACTGAGTGGACCAATGGCCTCCTTTGTAAAACCATGGGAAAAATGGCCACAGGGAACAGGAGCCAGTGGGATCAGAAGGTCACCAAAGCCGTGTGGGCTTACAACATCACCCACAAAACGTCTACAGGTCACACTCCTTTTGAGTTGGTGTACGGTACTGAGGCAGTTTTACCACTAGAGATAGAGATTCCGGCCTTGAGATTGGCATAAGAACAGAGGATGACAGAAGATGAACATGTAGAGGCTAGGTTGGTACAACTTGAGCACCTAGATGAAACCCGACGCCTTGCACTCCATCAAACAGAGATCCAATAGAACTGACAAAAGGCCCGCATGGATGCTAAGATTCGCAACGGATGGGAAGGACACTTTGCTGAGGGTGATGTTGTGCTATGCTTTGATAATAGATTGGACCACCAGATGGATAAAAAGTTCCTTCCACTATGGACCGGTCCATACACAGTTATCAAGGAACGTAGCAATGGGTATGTACAAGTACAGGAGCTGCATGAGCCATACGGCAAGAAGGTGATCAACAAGCGTTACCTCAAGCCCTTCTTAGTGCGTGATGGTCCCAGGCATGGAAGTGCTGTGCATTCCCTACCTGGGGAGGGAAACTGTTATGGATAAATTTGACTAAGGTAAAAGGCATAAATATATGTATAAGCTTGTATGTGTGGCAAAAGTATAATAAAATATGGTGTGCATAGGGCCCAGGGTTGAGGTGGCAGGGCATGACCATGTGCCACCCTTCCACATAAGAGGACCCATAAGGTGTGTTGTACATAATCCATGGTAGTTATATTATAAAATGTTAAGGTGGCATAGCTCTTCCATGTGCCACCCCTCTACCTAGGCGGTCCCATGCCTGCATTTAGTGAGACATGGACCAAGGACCATGGGAGAAGTAATATAAAATAGGTGGAGATGGATATTGTATTGGATTATTCCCTCCATGTAGGATAGGCCCATGTGGGGGGGGTGTAGATAGTTCAAGAATGCAAGTTAAATAATGGGGAAAGTAGGATGAGCTGGTAGGATTCCTTGTGCTAACCCTCCACTTGTCCTCCTAGATGATTGAACGTAGTATAAAATTGGAAAGAGATTAGGGGAGTATCTTAGACTTGGGATATGGAGTTGCTATATGTGAAAAAATGAGGCCAAGGATTGTCGCACACAATTGAGAGTGCGTAACCGCCTAGCTCACATGGGAGACTTTTCCACACACACCATGCATGTGGGAGGATGCATTTATTGGGAGAGACCCCCTCTCTTGGCTATAAAAGGAGGGCGCTATTCCTTGATGGGACACGCTCATTCTTGTAAAGCCACCTAGCTAGTATTTTGATTTCTTCCTCCCTCCCCTATCCTTCCTTTCAAATAAAGCATCACCCTCCTCCCTTGATGTCTCCATCTCTACATTCCTCGTCCCCCTTGGTCATATTGTTTCTGCTGATGGCATGACTAAGACCCACAAAGGTAGACCATCCCATGATGAGCTCGCGTACAAAGTGATATTGAATCTCAATGTGTTTTGTGCGAGCATGGAACACAGGGTTCTTTACAATCGCCATGCAACTTTGATTATCACATGATGATAACTACGTAGGCTTGTTCTACACTGCACCCATGTTCCCTAAAATCCTCCTCAACCATACTGCCTCGCAAGAAGCAAAGCATGCTGATTTGTACTCAGCCTCGGTAGAAGAAAGAGCAACTGTGGGTTGCTTCTTGCTGACCATGGATGTTTTTATCGAAGGTATGTTTATATATTAATATAAAATTATGGCGAAAGTGAAATATAACCAAGAAGTCCATTTTGTCCATCGCTGGCAAACCTCAGTAATGTGGTGGGATTGACAAATGGAGTGTACAGTTTTTTACTTGACATTTTGGATATATGCTTCCATCGCACCATAAGTCAATATGTTGAAGCCCTTCTCTTCTCATATTTTCCCGCAGTTGAGCATTCAGCACTGTATCCTTTCGTCTTTTTTATGCTGGAGCCACTCCCATGGAACAGAGTTTGAAACTTACTAAAGATTCAGAAAAGCCTACAGTCAATGATAGATACTACAGGTAGCTCATTGGATCTCTTATATATCTGACTATCACACGTCCAGATATTAGCCACTCCCATGGAACAGAGTTTGAAACTTACTAAAGATTCATAAAAGCCTACAGTCAATGACAGATACTACAGGTAGCTCATTGGATCTCTTATATATTTGACTATCACATGTCCAGATATTTATTAAGCAGTAAGCTCACTAGCACAGTTTATGGCAAATCCAAAACAATCTCACTAGAATGCAACCAAAAGAGTCTTGAGATACATCAGAGGTACAAGACAGTTTGGATAGAATACAGAGGAAGTCATCCACGGTTGCATGGATACTATGATAGTGACTATGTCGGAGATCATGAGACTAGGAGATCGACATAGGGATATGCATTTTTCCTTGGTCAAGGTACTATATCATGGTTGTCAAACAAACAGCCAACTGTTTCTTTGTCTTCGACTGAAGCAGAATATAGAACACTCACTACAGGTGCATGTGAGGCTACATGGCTCAGAAGACTTGTGTCGGAAATAGATTACTTTGATGAGTCAAAGCCAACAACAATATACTGTGATAATCAATCGGCTCAAGCATTGGCCAAGAATCCAGTATATCATTCCAGGACAAAGCACATTGATGTCAGAGAGCATTCCATCAGGGAAAGAGTGTTACTTGGTGACATCACACTACAACATTGTGATAGCAAAGAGAATGTTGCAGACATCTTTACCAAACCACTCGGTAAAGAGCTATTCGAGAAACACCAACCAGCTCTTGGTTTGACGGAGAGGAAGGACATTCCCATTAAAGGGGTGTGATGGAATGTAATGCTCAGTCCTTCTTCGATTCCCTAGAATCATCATCTTGAGGGAAGGCCTACTTCATGATGTTGATCTTGAGGGAAGGTGTTGAGAGTTCACGCTCAACATCATGTGATCATGTGTGCATAGCACCATCACGTGATCATATGTGCATAGGACTAACCTTATAGAGTGCTATAAAGGAAAGGGTTAGATCCCCTAACCCTAACCCTAAATGGGTTTGTATATATTCTATTTTTTCAACTAAATCTAGTGTACAGTTAGTCATTTGTGGTGTGTTCTCTAGCTGTGCCTAAATCTAGTGTACAGCTAGTCATTTGTGGTGTGCTCTCTAGCTGTGCCCTCTCTCCTCATCTCCACTCTTCTCCTCTCCCCTCTTCATATTTTGTCAAGGTGCTAGTTAACATAGCTAGTAGGTGCAACAACAAACATTGCAGATGCTAATAGGAATTCCAAGTGCTAACAGGCATAGCAGGTGCTAATTAGTACAATTAGTAGGTGCAATAACATGCATTACATATGGTAACTAGCATCTGGTAGGGGTAGATGAGAGTGCTAATAAGCAATGCATTTGAGCTAACAAGGATTGTAGGTACTAACAAGCATTGCAGGTGCTAGCAACCATAAGTGATGCTGGCAGGAAGTATAGGTGGTAACAAGCATTGCATGTGCTAACAAGCATATGGAAGTGATAGATGAGAGTGCCAATAAGCATTGCAAGTGCTAACAAGGATTGTAGGTGCTAACAAGCATTGTAGTTGCTAGCAACTACATGTGGTGCTAGCAAGAAGTGTATGTGCTAAAACCCAAACTACAAGCATTTCTTGCGAGCACATGCAATTGATCATCTCATTGCCTATCCCTCGTACACCCAAAGAGGTAAAGTCCTTCGTAGGGCATGTAGGATATTACCAAAGGTTCATACGTTTCTGTGCCGACATTGCTGTTGCACTGATAGAACTCCTACATCAAGACCGATCTTTTTTTTGGGCCACTATTAAGTAGAAAAGAATTGGGGACAAGAGGCTAGATGCTAGGCATGGCGACGCTCGAGGGCCATATAGGAAAAGGGAACGTGAGGGGAGAAGTGTTAACATAGGTGGGGAAAAGGGATTAAGAGGGGTGGGAATAAAGAGGGAGACTATGGCACAAGGGGAGAGGGAGAGGGGAAAGAGGAGCATGTACGTAATCTCAACTTATGTAGATGATCATTTTGTATGGCCAGATCAAGATGGGAGGCCAAATTACCATTGAAAATAGAGAAGTCATCTAGAAATACCTCAAGAAACTTGCCGATATTCTCTTGAAAGAGTTTGGTTACAAGTCGTTGAAATGTTGCCGGGGCATTACATAATCCAAAGGGCACGGTAGGCGTATGTTCCCCATTGAGTGACAAAGGTAGTCTTGGGCTGATCCTGTTCTTTCACTTGGACTGGTTGTACCCGCTATATCCATCCATGAATGAGTATAAAGCATTTCCTGCCACTGTCTCCAACACTTTATCTGTGAAGGGAAGGGGGAACCTATCACGTCGTGTTGCAACATTCAAACTCCGATAGTCAACACATATTCTGAGTTTGCCAGTCTCTCTTTTGGGTACAATGACAAATTCACCGTCCCAATCAGAGTAATCCATTGGGTAGATTGCTCCATTTTGTGTATATCTGTTTGGACTGCCTTGCCATAGTTGGGATTCGTGCGGTATGGACCTTTAATCACAGGGTCTGCATCCGGATATAAGTCGATGCGATGCTCCATGAAATTAGCGGGCACCCCCTTCAGATCCTTGTAGGACCAGGCAAAGACATCCACAAATTCTTTAAAAGGGTTTGTCACTGCAGCTAAAAGATAGTCATGTTCCCAAACCCAAGTGGCTAACTTCAAATGCCAGGGTTGGTCCTCACTCACTCTCCATGTGCGCAGCTCTAGATGAGATCGCCTTGGGCATGGTACTCTTGGTCGACTTGTGGTTGACATGTGTCGACCCATGGTTAACATGTGTCGATGCATGGTTGCCTCGGATAGTACTCCTGGATGAACCCGTGTAGTCAACTCCTCGTGTTATGTGGTTGACCTGTGTTGACACATGGTCAACATGTGGTCAACGCCTATCGACATGTGGTCAATACCTATCGTCATGTGGTCAACGCCTGTCGACATGTGGTCATATGGTCATGTGGTCAACATCTGTCGACATGTGGTCAACACTTATCGTCATGTGGTCAGGGATGTTTCTTTTGTAACAACGGGTATTTGGCTTGGGCATAGAGGACATGTCTAGCGGTGTTTGCCTCGGGACATCATATAAGGAGCATGCATAAGTGTGCCACACGCTCGGATCAGTGATGGAGATGGGTGGCTTCCCTTTCGAGAGGAATCCCCACCGAGTGGTTGGGTCTCCTCTGCGAAATGATCTGATGATCTCATCCATCCTATGTGTGAGGAAGGCTCGTCTCTTGCGCGTGTCAACCGTCGCTGAAAGATCCTATGCGCCTCATGTGACGTCAACTAGCCCAAGGCTCGCTCTCGTGTTAGGTGGGCTCGCATCTCTTTGCACTCATCATAAAACCAAGGGTTTTCAGGCATCTTCCCATCTCGTAACCGTGAAGATCGGGTCGTTTTTGTTGACCCTGCCACCCATCTGAATCCAAAAGGATTCCCGTGCATGAAAGGCATACTCTGCTCTCTGATCCAACAATATCTGTATATGAGCCCTTGCTGCAGCAAGGTGCTCCTGAATCCAAGCATCTATGGGCCTCTTCTGCTCTTCCCTCTGAAGGGATGCTAACTGCTGGCGTATACCAATCTCACTTCTCTTGGAAACGACGACTATATGATAATAGTTACTAAAAGGCTGCAGCTACCTGGAGTGCGTTGTGCAGGGCACTGGGGAGGTGTAGTTGGAGTAGTACGTGAAGGAGCCGCACCAAAAGACCTCTTGGGTCTTTTTCTCTTCCTTGGGCAATCTCTAGCAAACTGCCCAAGGGTCCTGCAAATCCTGCACTGCTCCTGTCTACCTGCAATCTCGACTCTTTGTCGAAAGAGAGAGCCATCTAGGCGCTGAAGCATGATGTGGTCATCTGAGATGTTAGGGTCAGAGACAATGACCCTAACTCGAGGCACCCCGTCCACTCTGATTGCCTCTGCCGAGGAAGAAGGCATGCCAGGAGGGGGGGGGATCTCAGTGACCACTCCGAATGTGGCTCCGATAGTAGCAAGAAGTCAATGGTAGACCTGAGGAAGACCAGGAAATCTAATGAACAGTGATGTGACCTGATTATCCTCCTCAACCGGATCGAAGCCCAAGGTGTAGGGCAAAAGAAAAATCCTCCTCGAACACAAAGCCAGAGGATTAGCTTTGAGAACAAGGGCTATGGACTCGTGGGAGTCCAAAACCACTTGGAAGAATCCACGTCCCAAAAGTCGAATATCTCTGAGGTCTGGGGCAAGATCTCCTGGTAACGCCGCCAGCATCCCGTCTCTAGTATGTGATCTGGAGGGTGTGACCCAAAGATGCGGGCAAAAAGTGATGTGGAGCCCTCTAGTTTCACATATTTCTTGAGCTGCTGCAACTCGTCTTCTAAAAAAATGACGGTTCTCGCAGCCGGTGGAAGTGGACGAAGATTGGTTGAATGGGGATCCATTCGCCAATCGATGTGAAAAGGCCGATTCAAATACTGAAAAAGTTCCGTCCGTGAAACTGCTGCCCAGGTTGCCCTGGAACACGAGCTCGCACGCCCACTTCAGCAGATGATTGGATACACAGTACTAGATGGGTTTTCACCACAGCCCACCTCATATCTCCTTCCCCTCTTATGGTTGCTATCTTAAAAACATGGGCCAGCTTCAGAAGTACCCTTCGTAGTATTCCCCCATCCACCCGTGAAGAGATTGAAAGGCAGCCTATCATGTGGAATGACAGTATTTTGTATGAGCAGGGCAAACCACTTGGAGCTTCTCTTTACATGCAGTGGCCCAGATGGGAGAGGGGCCGTGCATCTACTGTGGGAGCATGGAAAGCCTTTAGGAGGCTTCCTACAGACCGACAGGCCCAGGTGGTTCATAATCTCAGAGGGAGTGCAGGAAGAGTTCAACAGATTGATGCAGCCTTGCCCTTGGATTGGGTGGACACAGATGACATGCCTATTACTTGTTCGGGGGCATTTTCTAGATTGGGCATTCCTTTGCAGGTGATTGCTTTACGTAACACACATGAGGATGCCCTAGTCTTTGATGTTTCTTCGGGGGGCAGGCTGTCCAAGCCCACAGATGATATATTGTTGGAGGTACCATTTCAACCAGTCAGGATAGTGGGCTTCATGGAGCATGGCTCTCTTTCAAAGTGGTACTTGGATCCCGACCCGCTACTCATTGCCCTGGGCTCATGGACGCTGTGGCTCTATGGAGGTGTCCCAATTAAGTTTTTGCAGTGGGATCCTGGGGAATGGGAGTGGATAGATGAAGGGCACAGAGAGAAGGGCATCCCCTTCTTTTGTTACACGGTTAGTAATGCCAGGAAATTAGCTGTAGGTGTTGGAGGCCCACCAGAGCTCCTCTTTGGGAGAATTTACAGATTTCTGCAGACTCGCAGAAATTTTTTTGGCAGTCCTACCCTTTCCTTTTCTCCGCCTTCCTACGCCCGCTTTAGGGCGTCCTGGGCAGTAGTTTCACGGAAGGAGCTTCAACAGTGTTGGAATCGGCCTTTTCACTTCGATTGGCGAATGGATCCCCATTCAGCCAATCTTTGTCCACTTCCACCGGCTGCGAGAACCGTCATTTTTTCAGAAGACGAGTTGTAGCAGCTCAAGAAAGATGTGGAATTAGAGGGCTCCACATCACTTTTTGCCCGCATCTTTGGGTCACATCCTTCCATATCATAGGGTAGAGATTGGATGTTTGCGGCGTTACTAGGAGATCTCGCCCCACACCTCAGGGATATTCGACTTCTGGGATGTGGATTCTTCCAAGTGATTTTCGACTCCCACGAGTCCACAGCCCTTGTTCTCAAAGCTAATCCCTTGGCTTTGGGTTCGAGGAGGATTTTTCTTTTGCCCTACACCTTGGGCTTCGATCCGGTCGAGGAGGACAGTCAGGTCACATCACTGTTCATCAGGCTTCCTGGTCTTCCTCAGGTTTACCATCGACTTCTTGATACTATCGGAGCCACTTTCGGAGTGGTCACTGAGATTCCCCCCCTTCCTGGCATGCCTTCTTCCTCGGCAGAGGCATTCACCCTAACATCTCAGATGACCACATCATGATTCAACGTCTAGATGGCTCTCTTTTTCGACAGAGAATCGAGATTGCAGGTAGACAGGATCAGTGCATGCTTTGCAGGACCCTTGGGCACTTTGCTAGAGATTGCCCACGGAAGAGAAAAGACCCGAGAGGTATTCTGGTGGGGTTGCTTCACGTACTACCCCCTCTGCACCTCCCCTACGGCCTGTACCACGCATGCCAGGACTACCAGGAGCAGCAGGGTGCCCTGCTTCGTGCACCCCAGGACCACCAGGGGCAGCAGGGCGCCCAAATTCTGTAGCACTCCCAGTACCACGTTGGAGAGCGGTTAGAGTGGCTCCTTTACCTTAGGAGGAGACCCTTGATCCGATTCAGACAGATGCCATCTAGGGGGATACTGTTGCAGCCCCAGATACTACAGTTGCACATAAGGAGGGGACTTCAGATGCACCAGCCCCAGTCATTTTCATTTCTGATCACGAGGGGGCTACCGATGCTTCTCCCTCTTAGACTGTTCATGCCACAACTGAGGGAGTGTTTGCACAGATGAGGACAACAAATCCTTCTTCAGCCCAGCCACAGGCCTCCTCAGCTCCCAGCTCCAGATCTGCTGATAGAGGCTTGGCAGGTCCTTGTCCTCCTTCCTCCACGAGTGTAGGTCTTCTTCGCACTCCTCGGCCAGACTTGCTTCTCAAGAACTCTTTTGCGACACTGGCTGATTTGGCGACTTTCATGGATGATGAGGAGTTTGTGCCCTCCACCTTAGGGGTCCCGGTCATTGGGATTCCTTTTGACAGGGCCTCCCCCTCAGCAGGTGTAGGGATCCTTTCACCTGTTGAGTTTCCTGCCCTCAGCAGGAGTGTTCAGGGGAAGCCGGTCTCCTCTACTAGGTCAGGTAAGCCTTTCCATCCAGCATCCTCATGTCCATGAGGATAGTCAGCTGGAACATATAGGGCCTAGGCGGAGTTCCACACCGTCGCCGTAGGAAGCTGATTGAGAATCAGCTTCATCCAGGTGTCACTGGAGGTGCTATTGATATCCTTTTTATCTAGGAACACAAGTTGGATGCCAGTGATTGTCTGGCAAACTGCTTTCTGGTCATACTTTTTGGTCACCTGCCTTGGGCACCAGGGGGGGCACTTCTATTTCAGTTTCGCAGTCGGTTCTCTGCTTTGTTGTTGGACACGGAGTCATTATTCCCTCTAGAGCTCAGTGGATTATTCTCTTGATTGGAGGGTGTAAGGTTGGTTTCCTTAACCTGTATGCCTCCAACATTAGAGGGGAACGTATCGTTATGTGGAAGGATCTGCTCTCCTAGGCCCCCATTGCGGATTCATGGGTGATTGGAGGTGACTTTAACATGGTAGAGTTACCGTTAGACAAAAAAGGGGGTAGAGAAGAAGGACTTCACTCTTTGGAGAGAGCAGCTTGGGATGCCTTCCTTTTTCACTACTGTGGCAGAGATACTTGGTTTGACGATGCCTTTCTTATTCAGCCACAGTCCCTCCTCTTCTCTTGGTCGAACAGGAGGCAGTAGATGCGTGTTCATGCACGCATTGACATATTCTATGTAATTGGGCACTTGACAGAGGTGGATCGGTATGCATTGCTGCTGGGATTTCCACTTCAAACCACTTTCATGTTGTGCTGGCTATCTCAGAGCCTCACTTGAGAGGCCGATCTACCAGCATCAGGATTCCAGATGCCTTGTACACAAAGGAGGACCTTACAAAGGTAGCCCTGTAGGTATGGATTTCTCATGTCCGGGGTGGGCAGCCATTGCCATCACAGGTAGCTGCTGCCCTTTCTGGTATTAGCGACTTCTACCTCTCAGTTGCTCGTACCAGGAGATGAGATATTCTCAGATGTAAGATTGGTGTTCGCCAGCAGTTGGCAGCTTTGCAGAGGGAAGAGCAGAAACGGCCTTCAGATGCTTGGATTCAGGAGCGCCTTGCTACAGCAAGGGCTCATCAGCAGGTATTGCTTGATCAGAGAGCAGAGTATGCCTTTCATGCACGGGAGTCCTTCTGGATTCAGATGGGTGGCAAAGTCAATAAACACTTTTTCTCTACTCTTGGCCCTTGACATACTAGAGAGAGTGTATCCCAACTTATTGACTCGCACGGGGTTTTACAGACAGATCCTGATGATGTCTTGCGCATAGCGTCAGATTTTTATGCCGCCCTTCTTACTGCTGATCTTGAGACACGGGATAGAGAGGATGCTAGACAGGTTATTTGGCAGAGCATCCCTTTGTTGGTCAAACCGGGTATGCATGTTTTGCTTGATGCACCTTTCACCAACATAGAGTTCAGGACTGCACTTTCAGCCCTTCACAAGGGCAGTGCCCAGGTTCGGATGGCCTTACCCCCTCTTTTTTCATTGCATTCTGGGATATGATTGGAGACTACATTACTTCAGCCCTGCAGGGTATTTGGGACTCTGGTGATATGCCCGGGTCGCTTACAGAAGGTCTCATCCACCTTATCCTGAAAGGAGGTTGCAAAAATCTAGTGTCCCAGTGGAGGCCTATCACACTTCTAGGGACTTGTTACAAAATTCTGGCCAAGGCAATCAGCCTCCGATTGCAGCCCGTTCTCCCAGATCTTATTCATGACACTCAGACAGGATTTGTGCATGGCAGAAGCAGTTTTTATAAGATTTTCTGTTTCTGGGAAGCCTCAGAGTGGGCCATGCAGAGCGGCCAGAATCTAGCCATTCTACTTTTGGATTTTGAGAAAGCTTATGACAGAGTAGATTGGGGTTTTTTGGAGGGCACCCTTCTACGTTTGGGCTTTACTGATGCTTGGATCAGAGGTGTTTCCTCCTTATACAGATCACCCCACAGCCAAGTACTTATTGGTGGGGTAAGAGCTGAGAGATTTCAGATTTCCAGATCAGTCCGTCAGGGATGCCCCCTTGCTCCTTTCCTTTTTTTGTTTGTGGCCAAAGCTATGAGTATCTATGTTAGATCTCAAGCTGACATCTTTGGGATGAGACTTCCCATTAGAAGGGAAGAGGAGTTACTTGACAGTGAGTTGGCAAATGACACAACAGCTTACTTGGATGCCACTCCACAGATGCTCACTTCTTTCAGGATAGCATTGGATTTATTTTGCTTGGCGGTGGGGACACAGATAAATTGGTATAAATCCAATGGTTTTTGGATCAGTGATGAGGTCACTCCAATTTGGGGGCTTGACATAGGATTCACTTGGGTTCAGAGGGGTGTGCCTGTCGGGTATTTGGGCTGCCAAATTGGCTTGTATATTTCTTCCACGCAGCAGTTTACTCCCGTGTTGGAGAGCATCAAAAGGAAGCTCCTTTTTTTGAGCTCAGCCAAGCTGGATCTTGCCTCTAGAGTTGTGGTGGTCAACCAGGTTCTCTTGGCCACGGCATGGTTTGTTTGTTCTTGCTATTGCTATTCTAGGGACTGCATCACTCAGCTCAGGAGACCGATCAGAAATTTTCTTTGGAGTGGGCTTGATGGCACAGCAGATACCTTAGCCAGGGTGGCTTGGGAGACCCTCATCCTCCCTACACAGGAAGGGGATCTCAATATTATTGATCTAGATTTACTGTGCAGAGCTCTACTATGCAAGATGGTGGTGCGGGGACTTATGCCAGGGCAGGAACCATGGAAGGCCTTTCTTATTAGCAACATATAGAGGTGCACACCTTCTTCAGAAGGAGACTGGATGAGCAGTATTAGCTGGATCTTCACCACAGCACACCTCAGATCACCTTCGTTCCCTCTCTTGGTTGCCATTCTGAAAGCATGGGCCAGTTTCAGGAGCACTCTTCAGAGGATTCCTCCTTCCTCTCGTGAAGAGATTGATAGGCAACCCATCATGTGGAATGATAATATTTTAGATGATCATGGCAGACCACTTGGTGCCTCACTCTACATGCAGTGGTCCAGGTGGGAGAGGGGACCTGCATCATCTTTGGGGTATTGGAAAGCGGAAAGCTTTCCGCAGGCTTCCAGAGGAAACCAAGTCTCAGTTGACAGGACATCTCAGAGGGAGTGCAGGGAGGATATTGCAGATTGAGGCAGCCCTTCTAGAGGAGGGGATAGACACAGATGATATGCCACTCACTTGCTCCACTTGGGCAGGTACTTTTATGAGAGGCAGTGAACCGGGTCAAGGCAACCAGAGTGTTGCAGATAGTGCACAGTGATGTATGTGGCCCCATGACTATTCCCACGCATAGAGGAGCAAGGTACTTTGTGACCTTTATAGATGACTTCTCCAGGTTCACATGGCTTTTTCTCATGAAGGAAAAATTTGAGGTGTTCTATTGGTTTAAGGAGTTCAAAGCTATGGGTGAGAACCAAACCAATTCTAGAATTGGAACACTCAACTCAGATAGAGGGGGAGAGTACATGTCACATGCATGGGATTAAACATCACTTGACATGGGATTAAACATCACTTGACATGCCCTTACACACCATAGCACAATCCACTCCCTGAGAGGAAGAATCGTACTCTCATGAAAATGACGAGATGCATGCTGAAATTCAAGAGAGTCTCAAAGGCTTTTCGGGGAGAAGCAATTGTGACAGCCACTTATATTCAGAACAGATGCCCTACCAAAGGTTTGGTTAATGTGACTCCATTTGAGGCTTTGTATGGCTTTAAGCCAAAGGTTAGTCATTTCAGAATTTTTGGCTCAGTGGCATATGCTTTGGTTCCAAATGCACATTGGACAAAGCTTGATGAAAAGAGTGTCAAATGCATTTTCGTGGGGTATAGCACTGAAAGGAGGGCTTTATAATCCCGCTACCAGGAAGGTAATAATCAGCAGAGATGTTCTCTTTGCTAAGAATGAGTGCATGCAACCCGCTAGTGCAGACGCCACCATACGATGACACCTCTTTGGACATCATCCAGTTTGAGGATGATGAGACGGAGTCTCCTGATGCTCCCCATTCTACTTCTCATAGTTCAGATGGCTTGCCACATGTTGAGGATGCCTCTCCCTCAAATGTTTCAGATTTGCAGCCAATTAATGAGAATAGACAGCCTCTTGGAGGCATTATCAACGTTGTGAGGCCACTAAAGATGTTGATGCAGTCCCGAGTGGTACAGGAGAGAAATCTATTCCACGTTGGGCAAGGTTGACCATCAGATTTGCAGCCAATTAATGAGAATAGACAGCCTCTTGGAGGCATTACCAATGTCGTGAGGCCACTAAAGATGTTGATGCAGCCCCGAGTGGTACAGCAGAGAAATCTATTCCACGTTGGGCAAGGTTGACCATTCAAGATGCTAAGGATCAGCCTACTTTGGGGAAAACCAGGGCCAGCACTTAGAAAAATCAGAAAAAGGTCAATTTTGCTTTGATGACCTCAGTGATGGAAGCTGAAAATGGGCCTCAGAGCTTCAAGGATGCTCAGCATAATCCGGCATGGCAGAAAGCTATGGAATGTGAGATTAAATCCATTGAGGAGAATGCCACATGGGACTTGGTTGATGCACCCATTGGGAAAAATGTGGTTGGCACAAAATGGATTTATAAGGTGAAATACCATTCAGATGGCACAGTTGAGAAATACAAAGCCCGTTTGGTTGCCAAGGGGTATGCACAAGAGGAGGGGATAGATTATGAGGAGACTTTTGCTCCAGTGGCCAAGATGACCACCATTCGTTCTGTCATCTCTCTTGCTGCGTTTTATGGTTGGTCAGTGTACCAGATGGATGTCAAGACCGCTTTCCTCAATGGAGATCTTAAAGAGGAGGTCTATGTACATCAGCCCCAAGGCTTTGAAGTGAAGGGACAAGAGCACAAGGTATGCAAGCTCAGGAAGGCTCTATATGGGCTTAAATAAGGACCTCGTGTGTGGTATCAGAAGATACATCAGTTTTTTCTGTCCTAGGGCTTTGTGAACACTCATACAGACCCAAATATGTATGTTCTGCAGCAAAAATGAGAATTGGTCATGTTGGTACTATATGTGGATGACATTATACTCACTGGCAGTGATTTGCAGCAAATTACAGCAGTGCAGTCCGCTTCATGTCACAACTTTGACATGACAAATTTGGGCCTATTGCACTATTGTCTTGGCATTGAGTTTTGGTAGACCCATGATGGGATCTGTATGTCACAGACAAAGTTTTTTTTTTGCAAAAAGAGACTTCTATTAAGTATTAAAGAAAACCGTTAGAGCAAGCTCCATACGGGAGACATCATGCAATGCATGAGAAGCTCAAGAGCCAAAAAGAAAGAATTGAGGCTGATAGTGCCATCTCAATCCGGTAGAAACCTCCGAGAAAAAGGAAGAACCCCTCCAAACTCGAAGAAATATAGTCCTTCTAGAAGAGGCTGCCCGTGAAAGGCCCTGCATGCTAGCCCATATGGCTATCAAAGTGTGAAGCGTGTCAGTCCAAATACCCGTGAACACCTGTGATGGGTGTATTTGGGTGCCATCCAAGGCCTTGGCTCTCCAAATGTACCAAGAGGAAATGCTAGCCAAAATCTCCCAAGAGGTGTCCACTGAAGCATGAGAAGCTCTGAAGGGAGTAAGTGGTACATCCTGAAGAGAGCAGGGCTCTATCACCTACTGATGGACCGAGAGTGCCCAAGAAGAAGGCTCACCCTCATAAAACACCCGGGGCCCAGTAACGGATAACCATGCGACCGAGCCCCAAGTCATGAAGAAAGGGGAAGTATGAAAGATGCTGACTATCCGAGCAACCCCTTTCCAAGCACCTCGCCTGACTGTAGTCCCAAAGGCAATGTCGCACTGACTCCTCTGCAGAATGACAGCGAGGACAAGTGGGATCAGCCCCAAATCGTGATCTCTACAGGTTTACTGCAATCCCTTCATGAATAGAAAGCCAAAAGAAAAGAGTGATCTTTCTATTTCTAAGGGATTTCCAGAGCCTCCTCCAGAAATTTCTACGCAAATCTGCGTGATGAAGCAGCTTTCCCAATGGGGGGCTCTGGAGGGAATCCAACCCCTACTGTTCACCTGAAATCTCCTGGCATTACCAACCGTGAAACAAAATAAGGGAATCTCCCTCTCTCAGTGCCCATGATCTATCCACTCCCACTCTCCTGGGTCCCACTGCAAGCACTTGATAGGTGCACCTCCATATAACCACAACCTCCAGGATCCCAAGGCCAAGAGCAGAGGGTTGGGGCCTAAGTACCACTACAAGCCTGCTCCATGCTCCACAAAACCAGCAATTCTGACAGGCTGAAAGGCGACTTCTAGAAGAATATCATCTTTGGATATAGAGAGTATACCTCCATCCCCAACGTCAAAGACCAGTGCATCTTCCCCGAGACCTCGAAGAGCGATCACCTGTAAAGGAACTGCTGTCCTCGAAAAAGCTTCCATCCAAGTGGTGGAAGTAATATTCAACTCAACTCTCCATTCCATCAGGATGGCTGCATCTATTAGCTGAATCCTGCGTGATACCCCTCTAAGGTGACTACAGTCACAGACAAAGTATTTTTTTTTCCATGAAAAAGACTTCTATTAAGTAAGAACAAAAACCCGCGAGAGCAAGCTCAAAGCGGAATACATCATGAAATCATGAGGATAATAAAAAACCCCTCAGAGTGAGGTGGAAAGAAACCAAGGCTGAGGCTGAAAGTGCCATCTCAACCCTGTAGTAGATTCAGAGAAGGAGAATCCTTCCATTCCCTGAAGAAAGAAGCCCTCCTAGTTGAGGCTGCACGGGAGTCCCCCTGCATACCCGTCCATACGGCCATCAGAGTGTGTACGATGTCTGTCCAGATACTAGCCAATGTGTGCGAGGGATGAACGTGAGTACCCTCCATAGCCTCTGTGCATCTGGATCTCCAGATATGCCAGGCTGCTATGCTCGCTATAATCTCCCAAGAAGTATCCACAGAGGCATGTACAGCTATAAAAGGACGGTGTGGAACCACATCCAACGAGCAGAACTCAACCCGATGACGTCGAACCGAAATGGCCCGAGAGGAGTCAAGTCCCTCATAGAAAACCTGAGGTCCTGTAAGAGAAAGCCAAGCCACCGAGCCCCAAGTCATAAATAGTGGGGAATGGGCAAAGTGACTGAAGATCCTGGCTATCCCCATCCAAATCAATCTCACCTGTCTGCAATCCCATAAGCAATGCTGAATAGACTCCGAAGCAGAAAGGCAACGAGGGCAAGTAGGGTCTGCTCCGAATCTGGACCTCCAAAGGTTCACTGCAATCCCTCCATGAATAGAAAGCCAAAAGAAGATAGTGATCTTTCTATTCCTGTGGGATTTCCAGAGCCTCCTCCAGAAGTACCTCTGCTGATCCGCAGTAATACCAAAAGTCTCCCAATGAGGAACTCTGGAGGGTCTCCAGCCTCTACTACTGAGCTGAAATCTCCTGGCATGACTGACCGTGTAACGAAAGAAGGGGATGGTCTTCTCTCGATGCCCCGCGTCAATCCACTCCCACTCTCCGGGGTCCCACTGTAAATACCTGATGGGAACTCCTCCATAGAGCCAAAGTCTCCAAGACCCGGTGGAGAGTAACTGGGGGTCAGGGTCTAAGAACCACTCTGAATCTGATCCCTGCATCAAAAGGCCTACGACCCTGATAGGCTGAAAAGCAGACTCAAGCAATATATCATCTGTAGATCTGAGCAATCTGCCACCATCCTGGACACTGAAAACCAAAGCATCCTCCTGTGCATCTCGGAAGGCTAAGACCTGAAGTGGAACCCCGCCTCTCGAGAAAGTACCTGCCCAAGTGGAGGTAGTGAGAGGCATATCATCTGTGTCTATCCAAGCCTCTGAAAGGGCTGTCTCAATCTGCAAGATCCTCCCTGCACTCCCTCTGAGATGTCCTGTCAACCTTGACTTGGTTTCCTCTGGAAGCCTACGGAAGGCTTTCCAAGATCCCAAAGAAGAAGCAGGTCCCCTCTCCCACCAGGCCCACTGCATGTAGAGTGAGGCACCCAGTGGTCTGCCACGATCATCTAAAATACTGTCGTTCCACATGATGGGCTGCCTATCAATCTCTTCCCGGGAGGAAGGAGGAATCCTCCGAAGAGAGCTTCTGAAACTAGCCCAAGCTTTCAGAATGGCAACCATGAGAGGGGATGAAGGTGATCTGAGGTATGCTGAGGTGAAGATCCATCTAACACTGCTCATCTAGTCTCCTCCTGAGGAAGGTGTGCACCTCTGTATGCTGCTGATAAGAAAGTCCTTCCACGGTTCCTGTCCTGGCATAAGTCCTCGCACCACTATCTTGCAAAGTAAGGCTCTGCACTCTGTAAATCTGGATCAATAATATTGAGACCCCCATCCTGTGTAGGGAGGATGAGGGTCTCCCAAGCCACTCTGGCTAAGGCATCTGCTGTGCCATCAAGCCCACTCCAGAGGAAGTTCCTGATCGGTCTTCTGAGCTGAATGATGCAGTCCCTAGAACGGCACCAACATGAACAAATAAACCAGGCCGTGGCCAAGAGGACCTGGTTGACCACCACAACTCTAGAGGCAAGATCCAGCTTGGCTGAGCTCCAAAAGAGAAGCTTCCTTCTGATGCTCTCCAACACGGGAGCAAACTGCTGCGTGGTAGAAATAACCAAGCCGACCTGGCAGCCCAAATACCTGATAGGCACACCCCTCTGAACCCAAGTGAACCCTATGTCAAGTCCCCAAACTGGAGTGTCCTCATCACTGATCCAAAAGCCATTGGATTTATGCCAATTTATCTGCGCCCCTGCCGCCAAGCAAAATAAATCCAATGCTGTCCTGAAAGAAGTCAATGTCTGTGGAGAGGCATCCAAATAAATCGCTGTGTCATCAGCCAACTCACTGTCAAGCAGCTCCTCTTCTCTTCTGATAGGAAGTCTCAGCCCAAAGATGTCAGCTTGAGATCTAACATAGATGCTCATAGCTTCGGCCACGAATAAAAAAAGGAAAGGAGCAAGGGGGCATCCCTGACGGACTGATCTCGAAATCTGAAATCTCTCACCCCTTACCCCACCAATGAGTACCTGGCTATGGGCTGATCTGTACAAAGAGGAAACACCTCTGATCCAAACATCAGTGAATCCAAAGCGTAGAAGGGTGCCCTCCAAAAAACTCCAATCTACTCTGTCATAAGCTTTTTCAAAATCCAACAGTAGAATGGCAAGATTCTGGCCACTCTGCATGGCCCACTCTGAAGCTTCCCAGAAAGAAAAAATGTTATCAAAAATACTTCTGCCATGCACAAATCCCGTCTGAGTATCATGGATAAGATCAGGGAGAAGTGGCTGCAATCGGAGGCTGATAGCCTTGGCCAGAATCTTGTAACAAGTCCCCAGAAGTGTGATAGGCCTCCACTGGGACAATAAATTTCTGCTACCTCCTTTTGGGATAAGGTGGATGAGGCCCTCTGTAAGCGATTCAGGCATCTCGCCAGAGTCCCAAATGACCTGCATGGCTGAAGTAATATAGTCTCCAATCATATCCCAAAATGCAATGAAAAAAGACGGGGTGAGGCCATCTAAACCTGGGCACTTGCCCTTGTGAAGGGCTGAAAGTGCAGTCCTGAACTCTGTGTTGGTGAAAGGTGCGTCAAGTAGAACATGCATATCCGGATTCACCAACACTGGGATACTCTGCCAAATAGCCTGTCTAGCATCCTCTATATCGTGTGTCTCAGGATCAGCAGTAAGGAGGGTGGCATAGAAATCTGAAGCTATGCGTAAGACATCATCTGGCTCTGTCTGTAAAACCCCATGTGAGTCAATAAGCTGAGATACACTCTCTCTACTATGTCTAGGGCCAAGAGTAGAGAAAAAGTGTTTATTGACTCTACCACCCATCTGAATCCAGAAGGACTCCCGTGCATGAAAGGCATACTCTGCTCTCTGATCAACTCTGATCAAGCAATAACTGCAGATGAGCCCTCGCTGCAGCAAGGCGCTCCTGAATCCAAGCATCTGAAGGCCGTTTCTGCTCTTCCCTCTGCAAAGCTGCTAACTGCTGGCGAACACCAATCTCACGTCTGAGAATATCTCGTCTCCTGGTAGAAGCAACTAAGCAGTAAAAGTCGCTAATACCAGAGAGGGCAGCGGCTAAATGTGAAGGATGTGGCTGCCCTCCCTGGACATGAGCAAACCATATCCGTAGGGCTGCCTCTGTAAGGTCCTCCTCTGTGTAAAAGGCATCTGGAATCCTGATGCTGGCAGATCGGCCTCTCAAGTGAGGCTCTGAGATAGCCAGAACAACAGGGAAATGGTCTGAGGTGGAAACCCCCGCAGCAATGCATACCGATCCACCTCTGTCTAGTGCCCAGTCATCTACATAAAATCTGTCAATGCGTGCATGAATAGGCATCTGTTGCCTCCTGTTCGACCAAGAGAACAGGAGGGACTGTGGCTGAATAAGAAAGGCATCATCACACCAAGTATCTCTGCCACAGAAATGGAAAAGGAAGGCATCCCAAGCTGCTCTCTCCAAAGAGTGAAGTCCGCCTTCTCTACCCCCTTTTTTGTCTGAAGGTAACTCGACCATGTTAAAGTCACCTCCAATCACCCAAGAATCCACAATGGGGGCCCAGGAGAGCAAAGTCTTCCACATAAGGACACGTTCCCCTCTAATGTTGGAGGCATATAGGTTGAGGAAGCCAACCTTACGCCCTCCAATCAAAAGAATAATCCACTGAGCTCTAGAGGGGATAATGACTCCGTGCCCAACAACTAAGGGGAGAACCGACTGCGAAACTGAAATAGAAGTGCCTCCCCTAGTGCCCAATGCAGGCGACCAAAAAGTATGTCCTGAAAGCAACTTGCTTGACTTGGCACGATCTCTATAATCCAGCTTGTGCTCTTGAATAAATAATATATCAATGGGACCCCCAGTAACACCTGGATGAAGCTGATCCCGGATCAGCTGTCTACGGCGGCGATGTGGGACGCCACCTAGGCCCTGTATGTTCCAACTGATAATCCTCATCGACGAGAGGATGTAGAGTGGAACACCTTACCCGACCTAGTGGCGGAAACAAACCCCTCAACAGGGGAAGACCTCCTGCTCGAGGAAGGAGGGAAGGAACCCAGTGGAGGAAAGTCAATAGGGGAAAGAATCCTGGCACCTGAAGAAGAAGCCCTATCAATAGGAAATCCAACCACTGGCTCCCCAAAAGTAGCGGGCACAAACTCCTCCTCTGGGAAATCTGAACTCTCTGCCAAGGCTGAAAACGAGTTCCTGTGGAGCAATCCAGACACCGGAGTACGAAGGATCCCTTGTGAGGGAAGAGGATCAACAATGTAAGCTATCCCCTTCCCCCTGTCCAAGGGAGGGAGTGAGGAATGCTCTCTACCCGGTGTCTGCCCAGCCGCGGAGATCTCTCCATTCTCAAGAGGAACATCTGGCAGTGCTGGATCTAAGGAAGAAGCTGCAACTGGGGAGGAGGTCGAAGCTTCAGCGTCTCGGACTGTGCAAGGTGAGACAGGAAGGACATCTCGAGGTGAAGCAGAGTCTACTAAGGTACCCTCGTGAACTGAAGGAGGGACCTGCACACGTACTGGAACCCACTGTAAAGCGTCGCGTGTGCCTGAGGGAGGTGGGGGTCGAGGAGCAGGTGAAGGACCTGTACCACCCCCCTGACGAGGCCGAGGAATAGGTACTGGACCTGTACCACCACCTGACTGAGCAGGACCGCCACGTGAAGAACGAGGAGCAGGAGCTGGACCTGTACCACCCCTCTGTTGAGGTCGAGGGGCAAGTGCCGGGTCTAATCCCCCCCCCTGTCCCCCCTGTCGATGCCCTGAGGCGGTAGCTGTACCAGAGGGCTTCTTAGGCCTTTTCTTCTTCCTGGGACAATCCCTGGCAAAGTGTCCTGAGATCCTGCAAATCCTGCACTGGTCCTGCCTGCCTGAAATCTCCACTCTCTGGCGAAAAAAGGAACCATCCGGGCGCTGTATCATGACGTGGTCCATCTCGAGGTTAGGATCCTTGCAAAGGACCCTAACTCTAGGAACCCCATCAGCCTTGGTTGCCTCTGCTGCAGTCAATGGCAACCCAGGGATGGGTGGGATCTCAGCAACTGCGCCAAAATGCTCCCCAATAACAGAAAGAAGTCGATGGTAAACCTGGGGAAGCCCGGGGAACCTGATGAAGAGCGAGAAGAATTTCTTATCTGCCTCTACTGGGTCGAAACCAAGGTGAAAGGCTTCAAAGAAGATCTTCCTGTGTCCCAGGTGTAAAAACTCGGCCTTGAGCACAGTGCTCGCAGCCTCTGGAGTGTCAAAAACAACCTGGAAAAAACCTCGTCCCAGAAGGCGAACATCTACCAATCGAGGAGCGAGGTCTGGGGGGAGAGCCGCAAGCATCCAGTCTCTGGCTTGGGATCTGGAAGGGTGAGACCCGAAGATGCGTGCTAGCAATGTGGTAGAGCACTCAATCTCTACATCCTTCTTGAGCATCCTTCTTGAGCTGCTGCAACTCGTCTTTAGAGAAAGTGATAGTTTTCGCGGCCGGTGGAGATGGAGTAGGATTGGCTGACGGGGAATCCATCGCCAATCAAGGTGAGGAGGCCGACTCGAACAGAATAAAAGCTCCTTCCGTTCCAAAAAAGCTGTGGGGGGCAAGGGAGGGGAAAGGAGGCTAGGAGGAAGCAGGGGGGAAGGGGAGGGAAGGAGGAGAGGGGCTGGGGCTGAGAGGGGAGAGGGGCAAGCTGAGAGGGAGGGAGGGGAAAGGAGAGGAGAGGAAAGGGAGGAGTGAGAGGAAGAGAGGGGGCGGGAGAGCAAGCAGGGAGGGGGCGGGACAGCAGGGGGGAGGCGAGGGGCAAGCAAGGGAGGGGGCGGGACAGCAAGGGGGAGGGGGCGGAGGCAGGGAGAGGGAGCGGAGCAGCAGGGGGGAAGGGGCGGAGGCAGGGGGGAGGGGGGGAGCAGCAGGGGGGAGGGGGCGGAGGCAGGGAGAGGGGGCGGAGCAGCAGGGGGGAGGGGACGGAGGCAGGGAGAGGGGGCGGGACAGCAGGGGGCAGGGGGGAGGGGGGGAGCAGCAGGGGGGAGGGGGCGGAGGCAGGGAGAGGGGGCGGAGCAGCAGGGGGGAGGGGACGGAGGCAGGGAGAGGGGGCGGGACAGCAGGGGGGAGGGGGCGGAAGCAGGGAGAGGGGGCGGAAGGGCAGAGGGAGGGAGCGAGGGACAGGCAGGGGGAGGGGGCAGAGCAGCAGGGGGGGAGGGGGGGGAGCAGCAGGGAGGGGCTAGGGACAGGCTGAGGGGGGAGAGAGACGGGCTGAGGGAGGGGGAGCAGCAGGGGAACGGGGAGGAGCAGCAGCTCTCCTCCAAAGGTGGCTAGAGCACAGACAAAGTATTCGAAGGGGTTGTTGCAGAAATTTAAAATGGAGAACTGTAAGCCTGTGGCTACTCCATTGGAAAGGGGACTCAAGCTGAGTAAGCATGATGCTGATGAAAAGTTTGATGGCACTTTGTACAGGCAATTGGTTGGCAGTTTGATATATCTATGCTCCACACGGCCTGATATTGCCTACGCCTTTAGGGCTTTTGAGCCAGTTCATGCATTGTCCCACGATCACACATTGGAATGCAGCAAAGAGGGTTTTCAGATATGTCCATGGCACTCTCTCTCTTGGCTTGCATTATGCTTCAGATTGTGATCTAAAGCTGAGTGGTATCACTTACTTAGATTGGTCAGGGGACATTGATGACAAACGGTCCACTACTGGCTATTGCTTCTCATTGGGTTCAGCCTGTATCTCATGGCTCAGTAAGAAGCAAGAGTGAGTCTCTCTTTCCTCCAGTGAAGCAAAGTACAAAGCTGCAAATTCAGCCACTACGGAGTTAATGTGGTTAAGGAAGCTTTTGCATGACTTGCATCATGCACAGGATGGCGAAGCAAACTCTATCTTCTGTGACAGCAAGAGTTGCATTGCCATAGCCAACAATCTTGTCTTTCATGCTCGCATGAAACACATTGAAAATCATTATCATTATGTACGGGATTGTATTTCTAATGGCTTCATTGATCTCATCTATTGTCCATCTGAGGACAATGTGGCGGATATCTTCACCAAAGCCCTGTCAACAGATCTTTTCTTACGACATCAACATGGCTTGGGGATCAGAGACATTCTCACAATGTCAAGGGGGTTATGAAGTGATTCACAATGACATTGTTTTCATGTACTCCCATAGGTTGCATATCCATCTAGATGAATTTGTGCAACCATGGTACTTTAGGTACTGCAAGGTACATCTGAGATGTTTCCAGGGTACTTTCAACCATACCTTTGAGGGGGGATTTGTAAGAGATTACAAAGATATGGTGTTGTAGGCATAAATTCAACCCTATGCTTGACCAGTAGTACTTGGATACTATATATACCAAGTACTTGTATTGTTTCATTTGAACATTTCTATTGGAGCTTTCTTGTGTGTGCACTCTTGCTCACTTGTGTTCACAACCTATCTCCACTTTGTTCCTACATAGAGCAATCCCTTGACCAAAGTTATCCCAACAGCCATTGTATTTGATGTTCACACAGGAGGTAGGCTGTCCAGATTCACAAGTGATATTTTGATGGAGGTTCCATTTCATCCTGTGAGGATCGTAGGTTTTGTGGAGCATGGTTCTGATGCACAGTGGTACCTTGATCCTAACCTGTTTCTTATTGCACTGGGTTCTTGGAGATTGTGGCTATATGGAGGTTCCATTTCATCCTGTGAGGATCGTAGGTTTTGTGGAGCATGGTTCTGATGCACAGTGGTACCTTGATCCTAACCCCTTTCATTTTGATCCACAAGTGATTTTTTGATGGAGGTTCCATTTCATCCTATGAGGATTGTAGGTTTTGTGGAGCATGGTTCTGATGCACAGTGGTACCTTGATCCTAACCTGTTTCTTATTGCACTGGATTCTTGAAGATTGTGGCTATATGGAGGTGTCCCTATAAAGTTTTTGCAATGGGGCCCTCGGAAGTAGGAGTGGATAGGCGAAGAGCATGGAGAGAGGAGCCTCCCCTTCTTTCGTTACACCATCAATAATGCTAGGAGATTCCAGCTCAGTATCAGAGGATTGGGAGAATTTTCAGATTCTCAGGATTTGCAGAGGGTTTTCTGGAAGAGGCTTTGGAAATCCCTCCGGAATAGAAAGATCACTCTTTTCTTTTGGCTTTCTATCCATGGAGGGATTAGAGTGAACTTGTGGAGATCACAGTTTGGGGGAGATGCTACGTGTCCTCGTTGCATGGCGACAGAGAAATCCATCCAGCATTGTTTATGGGATTGCAGGCAGGCGAGGGCAGTTTGGAGAGGGGTCACTAGGATTTCCAGCACCTTTGTGTCCTTTCCATTCTTCATGACTTGGGGCTCAGTTGCTTGGCTTACTCTTTCGGGATCTCAGGTGTTTTGCTAGAGCCATGACTCTTGTTGGGCTTTCTTGATTTGACGGCATATTGTTGAGTCATGCTATCTAGATGTTGTTGCCACCTTACCTTTCAAATTGGTGAATGCCTCCGTAGATTCCTCCTGGGAGATACTGGCTAGTATTTCAGCTTGGCACATTTGGAGAGCCAGATGCCCTGAGGCTATAGAGGGATCTCAGATTCACCCTACTCACACATTGGCCACGATTTGGACAGACACAACTCACACTCTGATGGCCATTTGGGCTACCATGCAGGGTTCTTCCCGGGCTGCCACTGCCAGGAGGACTTCTTTTCTTAGAGAATGGAGGGATTCCCCCTTCTTCTCAGAGATGACTGCAGAGTTGAGGTGGCACTTTTTTTTTTTGGGCAAAAAAGAGACTTCTATTAAGTAAGAATGAATTTCGCTAGAGCAAGCTCTGTGCGGAAATATAACATGCTAAGCATGTAATAAAAACACCTCAGAGGAATCACGTAGAAAGAAACCAAGGCTAAGGCTGAAAATGCCAACTCAACCCTATAGAAGTCTCATCAAAGAAGTGAGAGTCTCTCCAATCTTTGAGAAAAGTAACTCTCCTGGAGGAGGCTGCTCGAGATGATCCCTGCATGGTCGCCCAAATGGCCATCAGAGTATGTACCGTATCTGTCCAAGTATTGGCCAAGATCTGAGAAGGGTGAACCTGAGAACCCTCCAAAGCCTCAGTGAATCTGGCTCTCCAAATGTGCCATGCTGCAATGCTAGCTAAGACCTCCCAAGGAGAATCAACCGAGGAATGAGCAGCCCTAAAGAGAGTGGCCATAACATCCTCTAGGGAGCATGACTCCACAAGGTTTCGTCGGATGTGAAGAGCCCAAGAGGAGTGAAGTCTCTCAAAGAAGACCTCGGGTCCTGAAAGAGTGAGCCAAGCCACTGATCCCCAGGTCATGTAGAAAGGTAGGCGGATAAAAGTGCTGAGAAGTCTTGCCATCCCCTTCCATATGATTCTCGCCTGTCTGCAATCAGAAAGGCAGTGCTGTATTGTCTCCAAAGTAGAAAGGCAACGAGGGCAAGAAGGGTCAGCTCCGAACTTGGATCTCCATTGGTTCACTGCTATCCCACCATGAATAGAAAGCCAAAAGAAGAGAGTGATTTTTCTATTCCTGTGGGATTTCCAGAGCCTCTGCTAAAAACTTTTCTGCAAGTCTGGCCGAGGAGTGCAAAGAAGACGTGCACTCGTGGAAGATGGAGGAGAAGGACCTGCCAGGCCTCTATTGGCAGAACTGGAGCTGGGTGCTGAGGAGGCCTGAGGTTGGGCTGAAGAGGAAATCTGGAGTCCTCATCTGTGCCTGCACTTTCTCGGTCGTCCTGACTGTGGCAGGAATAGTCTGAGAAGAAGTGCCTGTAGCCCCCTCGTGGTCAGCAACCAAGGTGATTGGGATTGGTGCATCTAAAGGCCCCCTCCTGATGTGAAACTGTAGTGTCTGGGGCACTTGTCTGGGGCACCAGTAACATTCACCTTTGGAGTCTGGAAGGCGTCTGTCTGAACAGGATCAAAGGTCTCCGCCCGAGGAAAGGGAGCGGCTCTGATAGCTCTCCACCGTGGTACTGGATGTGCTGTGGGCATTGGGCGCTCTTCTGTCCCTGGTGGTCCTGGGGTGCAAAAGCAGGGCGCCCTGCAGCTCCTCGTGATCCTGGAGTGCGTGGTACAGGGTGCTGGGGAGGTGCAGTTGGGGTAGTATGTGAAGGAGCCGCACCAGAAAACCTCTTGGGTCTTTTTCTCTTCCTTAGGAAGTCTCTAGCAAAGTGCCCGAGGGTCCTGCAAATCTTGCATTGGTCCTGTCTACCTGAAATTTTGAGTCTTTGTGGAAACAGAGAGCCATCTAGACGCTGAAGCATGATGTGGTCATCTGAGATGTTAGGGTCAGAGACAATGACCCTAACACGAGGCACCCGTCTGCACTGACTGCCTCTGCCGAAGAAGAAGGCATGCCAGGAAGGGTGGGGATTTGAGTGACCACTCCGAATGTGGCTCCGATAGTGGCAAGCAGTCGATAGTAGACCTGAGGAAGACCAAGAAATCTAATGAGCAGTGATGTGACCTACTTGTCCTCCTCGATCGGGGATCGAAGCCCACGAATCGAAGCCCAAGGCGTAGGGTAAAAGAAAGATCCTCCTCGAACCCAGAGCCAAGGGATTAGCTTTGAGAACAAGGGCTATGGACTCGTGGGAGTCGAAAATGTCTTGGAAGAATCCACGTCCCAGAGGTCGAATATCCCTGAGATGTGGGGCGTGATCTCCTGGTAACACGACCAGCATCCAGTCTCTAGCCTGTGATCTAGAAAGGTGTGACCCAAAGATGCAGGCAAAAAGTGATGTGGAGCCCTATAATTCCACATCTTTCTTGAGCTGTTGCAACTCGTATTTTGAAAAAATGACGGTTCTCACGGCCAGTGGAGGTGGACGGAGATTGGTTAAATGGGGATCCATTCACCAATCGAAGTGAAAAGGCCGATTCCAACACTGAAAAAGCTCCGTCCGTGAAAATACTACCCACGACGCCCTCGAACACGAGCGCAGGAAGAAGGAGAAAGGAGAGGGTAGGAGAGAGGGGAAGGGAAGGAGATAAAGAGTGAGGGGGGTAGAGGAGGTAGGCTGAGGGGGGAGGCGTAGGAAGCAAAGTTAGGAAGGGGGGCGGGGGAGGGGGAGGTTGCAGGCGGAGAGGGAAAGGGTGGGCAGGGGAGAGGAAAAGAGGGTGGGGGTTAGGAGGGAGGGAGTGGGCGGGTTAGGAGGGAGGGAGGGGGCTGAAGGGAGGGGGCTCGTGGGGAGGGAAAGGGAGGGCGGTGGAGAGGAAAGGAGGGGGCGGAGAGGAAGGGAAAAGGGGGGGGGGGGGGGGGGGAGAGCGGAGGAGGGGGGGGAGGAGGGGGCAGGGTAGAGCAGGGGAGGGGGGGGGGAGAGCGGGGGAGGGGGCAGGGTAGGGCAGCGTGGGGGGAGAGGGAGGGCGGGGGTGGAGAAGGGGGCGGGGGGGCTTGCGCAGGCTGAAGATCGGAGCATTCATTATACAGGTTTCTTTTGGGGATTTACTTGTGGTTGGTTGCGAGTTCTTGGTGGGTATTTTCAGCAGAGGTAGCTCCTCCCCTCAGGACAGCGCAAGCTGAGACAATGGAGGACACTAATGCCACTCCCGTCGCCGAACCTGAGGAGATTGAAGTCACAGTTTCCTTTCCTCCCGACATTGTGCAGATGATTGAGGTAGCAAAGGAGGGTTTTCATTCGACACACATCATTGGCTTTCTACCCGGTAGAGGCCAACAGTTACGTGATTGGGTGTACACCAGCATGGCCTCTTTGGGTGTCTTAGTTACGGTTTTCCGATTGCTTGGCAGAGGGTACTTTTCTTTTGGCCTTCAGTCAGCAGAGCAGGCTCAAAGAGTACTTATGAGCTCACCGATTCAGTTTCAGAGCAGAGTCATCCATTTGCGGCTGTGGCGGAAGCACTTTAGTTCTACTTCCCCGAGACCGCGACAGGCCTCCTTTTGGATGCTTTTCCCTGGACTTCCTGAAAACTTTCCTATGCTCAGTCACTCACTGGTACAGGTGTTACGAGGGTTAGACTCATTTCAGATTTCCCCCCTCCTCGACCTTTGCCTACTTTGATTTCGTACTCCACTGGAGATGGGGTCCAGATGCAGCAGAGGGTTTTGTACGAGGGTCTTCCTGATCAGTGTCTTTTTTGTCGGAAGAGAGGTCACTTTATTAGGGATTGCCCCAGTTGTCGGCATCGATCAGAGACTCCGGATACATCTCATCCTCCGAGTGACCCAAAACCTACAGCTCAGCCTCCAGGGGTCTTTGAGCCTGCTTCGACTCATTTAGCAGAGCGAGAGCAGACTCCTCTGGGGGAGCCTCCAGTGAACTCAGAGAACTTGGAGGTGCCTCCAGCGGAACAGCTTTCTCGGAGAGTTCGGAGGAGACGGAGACAGAGGGAGAGTCAACAGTACGAGCAGCCTCCAGGGGTCTGTGAGCCTGCTTCGACTCACTCAGCAGAGCGAGAGGAGACTTCTTTGTGGGAGCCTCCAGTGAATTCAGAGGACTTGGAGGTGCTGGAGAGCTCAGAGGAGACGGAGACAGAGGGAGAGTCAGCAATACGAGCAGCCCCAGGTACGAGCTTACAGTTGGCAGAGAGTTGAGACACATGTGCAGGAGACCCCAGAAAGGGGAGATACAGAGGACCATCCGCAGGCGATGGTAGCTCAGGGAGTTGAGACACGTGCAGGAGACCCCGAAAAGGGGAGATGCAGAGGACCATCTGTAGGCAGGGCCTCACACTGTGCAGGAGACAGTAGCTTAGGATTTGATGACTCTTGACACTTCTACCCAGGAGGTTCATATATTGGTTTCTGAGACAGTTATCCAGCAGGAGACTGCTCATGCTGCAGACACGGTGATGGATGCCTCTTCACAGCAGTCCATTGAGAGAGACGTATTTCACGACACATGTCAGAGTCAGAGCCTGTCCCAGGATCTCATGCGCCTGTATGAGGTTTCCTCGAGACCTCTTTCTCTTCCTTGTCGCACAATACCTTCTTTTGTCGCTATACGGACCGTCCCCTCAGACACCCCTCCCAGTACAGCCTCGTCCTCGTAGTTTTTCACTCCTGGTTTATCCAGATCTTTTGCGAGTGCGGTCACAGATTTCGCTCAACCCAGACAGGCGTGAGGGTTGGGAGACCTAGCAGAGGAGATTGAGCGAGATTTTCAGTCACCCATGCGTACAGGCACCTCGTTGCAGATTCTCTCACCTATTCTAGATGCAGAGTTAGGACGGCTCAGCCCTTTTCAGCTCTTCTGACTCCTAGACCTGACCCTAGTATGGTTGACAGAGATCTGCCCATTGAGTTTTGGCCCTTTTTGGCTCAAGGGGTTTCCACAGACTCCCTCACTAGATTGGAACTTCTCCCGGTATTTTGTCTACGGTTAGAGGAGGTAGAGGAGTACTTGGGATCTATTACTCTATCCAGAGAGGGCCACATTCTTTGTTTCTCCGCAGGTAGCTTTCATTCTCGGGGGAGCGAAAGCTGGTCAACTGAGCTACTTGACAGCGAGATTGCTAGACAGCTTTTGAGCATGACTCAGTTTTCATCGGTTCACCGTATTGTCGGCTCGCAGATTCATTCTTGCCCTAGGACTCTTTGACCTGGCTACGGTGGCAGGGCCTTTCTGTTTCTGCTCTTTGAGATTCAGGGAGACTTTGATTTGCCCAGGAGTGCTGGTTGGTTTGACTTTCAGCTCCTCAGTCGCGATAGAGTATTATTCCCTTGGATGGAGCCATTTTACATGAGTTGGGGCAGATTTGGAGCTTGATCAGAGACCGACTTTGGATTGCACCGTTAGAGAGAGTCATTTGTGCCGCTGCCATTGGCATCCCCTCACTTCCATCCGATGTCTAGGCTGTCCATCATTTCTTGGAAGGATTTAGGCTTGATAATCCTGCTACCAGGAAGGTAATAATCAGCAGAGATGTTCTCTTTGCTGATAATGAGTGCATGCTCGCTAGTGCATACTTGCCACCATACGATGACACCCCTTTGGACATCATCCAATTTGAGGACGATGAGATGGAGTCTCCTGATGCTTCCCCTTCTACTTCTCATAGTTCAGATGGCTTGCCCGTGTTGAGGATGGCTCTCCCTCAAATGTTTCAGATTTGCAGCCAATTAATGAGAATAGACAGCCTCATGTTTGGAGGCATTACCAACGTCGTGAGGCCACTAAAGATGTTGATGCAACCCCGAGTGGTACAGCATAAAAATCTATTCCACGTTGGGCAAGGTTGACCATTCAAGATGCTAAGGATCAGCCTACTTTGGGGAAAACCAGGGCCAACACTCAGAAAATTCAGAAAAAGGTCAATTTTGCTTTGATGACCTCAATGATGGAAGCTGAAAATGAGCCTCAGAGCTTCAAGGATGCTTAGCATAATCCCGAATGGCAAAAAGCTATGGAAGCTGAGATTAAATCCATTGAGAAGAATGCCACATGGGACTTGGTTGATACGCCCACTGGGAAAAATGTGGTTGGCACAAAATGGATTTATAAGGTGAAATACCATTCAGATGGCATAGTTGAGAAATACAAAGTCCGTTTGGTTGCCAAGAGGTATGCACAAGAGAAGGGGATAGATTATGAGGAGACTCTTGCTCCAATGGCCAAGATGACCACCATTTGATCTGTCATCTCTCTTGCTGCGTTTTATGGTTGGTCAGTGTACCAGATGGATGTCAAGACCGCTTTCCTCAATGGATATCTTAAAGAGGAGGTCTATGTACATCAGTCCCAGGGCTTTGTCAACACTCATACAGAGCAAAATCCGTATGTTTTGCAGCAAAAATCAGAATTGGTCATGTTGGTACTATATGTGGATGACATCATACTCACTGGCACTGATTTGCAGCAATTTACAGCAGTGCGGTCCGCTTTATGTCACAACTTTGACATAGACAGATTTGGGCCTATTGCATTATTGTCTCGGCATTGAGTTTTTTTCTCCCCCAAAAAGAGACTTCTATTAAGAAAGAAACCCGCTAGAGCAAGCTCTGTGCGGAAATACACCATGCTAAGCATGTAATAAAAAACACCTCAGAGGAATGAGGTAGAAAGAAACCAAGGCTAAGGCTGAAAATGCCATCTCAACCCTGTAGAAGTCTCAGCAAAGAAGGGAGAGTCTCTCCAATCTCTGAGAAAAGTAACTCTCCTGGAGGAGGCCGCTTGAGATGATCCCTGCATGGTCGCCCAAATCGCCATCAGAGTGTGTATCATATCTGTCCAAGTACTTCGGCCAAGATCAGAGAGAGTGATTTTTCTATTCCAGTGGGATTTCCAGAGTCTCTGCCAAAAAAATTTCTGCAAGTCAGCACGAATCTGAAAGTTCTCCCAATGATGAGCTCTGGTGGGCCTCCAACCCCTACAGATAAGCTGGAATTTCCGTGCATTACTGACCATGTAACGAAAGAAGGGGATGCCCTTCTCTCGATGCCCTTCATATATCCATTCCCATTCCCCAGGGTCCCACTGCAAAAACTTAATTGGGACACCTCCATAGAGCCACAGCCTCCATGAGCCAAGGACGAGGAGAAGCGGGTCAGGATCCAAGTACCACTGTGAAAGAGAGCCATGCTCCATGAAGCCCACTATCCTGACTGGCTGAAACGGTACCTCCAACAAGATATCGTCTGTGGATCTGGACAACCTGCCCCGCGAAGAAACATAAAAAACTAAGGCATCCTCATGTGTGTCAAGAAAAGCAATCACCTGTAAAGGAACTCCCAATCTGGAAAATGCCCCCATCCAAGTGGAGCAAGTAATAGGCATGTCATCTGTGTCCACCCAATCCAAGGGCAACGCTGCATCAATTTGTTGGACTCGCCCTGCACTCCCTCTGAGATTAAGAACCATCTGGGCTTGTCGGTTTGCAGCAAGCTTCCTGAAGGCTTTCCATGCTCCCTTTGTAGATGCAAGGCCCCTCTCCCATCTTGGCCACTGCATGTAAGGAGAAGCTCCAAGTGGTCTGTCAAGCTCATCCAAAATCCTGTCATTCCACATGATAGCCAGCCTTTCACTCTCTTCACGGGTGGATGGGGGAATCCTGCGAAGAGTACTCCTGAAGCTGGCCCATGCTTTCAGGATAGCAACCATAAGAGGGGAAGAGGGAGACCTGAGGTGGGCTGTGGTGAAAGCCCATCTAGTACTGTGTGTCCAATCCTCTCCTGAAGTGGGCGTGCGAGACTGTATGCATCTGATAAAAAAATCCTTCCAAGGCTCTTGCCCTGGCATCAGCCCTCTCACAACAAACTTGCAGAGTAAAGCTCTGCATTGTAGATCTGGGTCGATGATATTCAAACCCCCTTCTCTTGTAGGAAGAATCAAGGTCTCCCAAGCCACCCTGGCTGTAACATCAGTTGTGCCATCTAGACCACTCCATAAAAGGTTTCGTACAAGCCTCTTAAGCTGAGTGACACAATCCCTAGAGTGGCACCAACAAGAGCATACAAACCATGCTGTGGCTAGAAGAACCTGGTTAACCACCAGCACCCTGGAGGCCCAGTCAAGTTTGGCTGAGCTCCAGAAAAGGAGCTTTCTTCTGATGCTTTCCAACACCGGAGCAAACTGTTGTGAAGGAGAGATGCCCACCCCAACCTGGCAGCCCAAATATCTGACAAAGACGTCCCTCTGTACCCAAGTGAAGCCAATATCATTACCCCAATCCGGGGTGTCATCCTCGCAAATCCAAAAACCACTGGATTTATGCCAATTAATGTGTGCACCTGCAGCCGTGCAAAACAATCCAAGGCTGTCCAGAACGAAGTGAGTGTCCTGGGGGAGGTTTTGGTGTGTGTGTGTGTGTGTGTGTGTGTGTGTGTGTGTTGGTGGGACCAGGCAACGGTCGTGAGAGAAGAGGAGAGGAGTTATCGCTGATCAGCGTCGCTGTCCGTACCACCGTACGGCCGTCGTACGGTTTCCGTACGAAGCGAGGCAGTCGATAGAGCGAGCGAGGAAAAGCGAGCGGGCCCAAAAAAGCGAGCGAGCTTTTTTACAATTTCCTTATCGAGGTACTCAACATAGCTTTGTGGAAACCACTATTTGGGAAGATTCTCGAAAATAAAACTTATGTTACTATGTGTAACTATACCAATATTGCGAATTATAGTCTACCTTAACTTCCAATTGGAGCCATACTCACATTATGCAACAATAATATGTGGGTTTGAAAGAAACCGAATTTCCACTCCAAAGCGGATTCCATTACTGATACAACAAATCTTTTGCATTTGAAATGGGTCTTATTATCAAAATCCTTCAATAATCAAAACAAATGTGTTGCTTGATATGTTGAACTTAGTAACGTAAACATCACTTCACCCATATGCGGGGAAAAAAAACTGTCTGTAGACTTCATAGCATGGGATTGCATCAACACTTATAACATTCAAAATGGTTCTTCTTATTAAAAGTGTTATCAACCATGAAAGAAAATGTTTAAAAATAGTTCACCCATATGTTGAAAAACCCAAGTGTCATTTATGACATTCAAAATTGTTCTTGCAACCATCCTGTAGTTCGTAGAGATTTTGCCCATACTTCCAACCCCTTCCCTTCAACCACTAAGAGGTATCTAATAGTTTTATAGAACACTTGAGATATCATCACCTCCTAATACAAAACCATTATTACTATTTGTAGAACACTTGAGATATCATCACCTTTTAATACAAGACCATTCTTACTATTTGTAGAACACTTGAGATATCATCACTCCTTCCCTTTAGCCACTAAGAGGTACCTAATACTTTTGTAGAACACTTGAACCATTCTTACTATTTGTAGAACACTTGAGATATCATCACCTTTTAATACAAAACCATTCTTACGGTTTGTATAACACTTGAGATATCATCACCTCTTAATATAAGACCATTCTTAGTATTTGTAAATCACTTTAGATATCATCGCCTCTTAATACAAGACCATTCTTACTATTTGAGAGATTAATGGATTAAAGGTTTGAAGCTCATAGGAGACAAAGGAAGAGAAAGTCAGTTTCAACATGAGGACAATAAAACTAATTGGAATATTTTGAATTATGTATTATACCTTTTTGAAGACTATGAATTTAAGTCAGTTTCAACATTAGGATGATAAAACTAATTAGAATATTTTGACTTATGCATTATATATTTTTGAAGACTATGAATTTTAATGAGGAGAGGCACGCACACTACTTAGTAAATACACTAGTACTACTACTAGCCTACGACTATTAAGCCTAGTAGCACCAGTGTGATTTTGAGCCTTGTATCAACCTTTTGATAATTTTCTTTCATCGTTAGTGCAATAGAAATTATTCCTTCTATCAGAAGAATCTTGCCAAATTTATTTAAAGTGATGATTTTGTAGTCTACATCCACTATCCTCTGACTCTCAAAAATATATTAAATGTGAGCACCCATTTATCTTGTATGATCAACCCTAGACTATGCTGCGATACTATGCTGCGATAGGACATTACTAGAACAAAAAAAATATGAATTGATATGGCGATGTTCGGTGTGAAATAACCAAATTAAGGATTTAATAAGAAAGAAAACAATCAGAATCAATAGGCTATTCAATGGCTCAAATCTACACAGAAATTATAATGTGCCTCCCAACTCTTATGCATTCCAGCTCCTCATGTTTGACAAGAATGCAAACAATAATGAAATCACATTATCTTTAGTTTCAAAGTAAGCAAAGCACCAAAAATAAATGCAAACATATTGGATGAGGAATAAATAGGTATAGATATAGATAGACCTATATATATGCATTCATAGATATAATGATGATTAAAGTTGGATGGTCGTAATAATATTATGTGTACTATCATTGGGATTAGGACTACTATTGGTAATATTGTATGTAGTAGTAGGAGAACTACCATTAAGGAACACTTAAATAAAATTACTAATGGTGGTGATAAAACTACCACTAGTAGTTTGGTAATTACCCCTAACATCTACAACAAATATTTGATGGGTAGCTAGTATTAGGTCAAAAGGCCCCAATTGTGCTATAATAATGGACCAAAAAAGGGAGTGCTATAGCATCACCTAAGGGTCACTTTTTATCCATGAAAGAAACAAGTTGGTGCAACCTAGGTCATACAGATCTAGGACATGTGGAGTGGTTCGCGTCTCTTTCCTTGACAAAAAAGTTACACTATCTTTGATAGTAACTACAAAGATTGCTGCCATAGTGCCGTAGAGTAGCCCCTAGGTTGCACCATCATCCTTTTTTGCTTTTGAGCCATTAAGTTTGATCCACTGATTTTATGTAGAATTATTCTACTATATGTTCACATGTCCTTAATAGGATCTTGATATAATCCCTTCCATTGTAAGTACTTTTACTTTAAGTTTCACATATCCTTAACAAACCACTAGGCTTCAACAAAGATTCATTCTTATGTTTCAAGCCTCAAAATCAAACACCCTTGTAAAAGGGATAATGTATTAAAGCTACATTCAATCCATCAAATCTTTGAATAACAGTTCTATTGAAAATTCATGTATCATCAATAGGATTTCATCCATTATATGTTCATTTGTCTTTAATAGTATGTCTAAAAATTCATGTATCTTCAATATTATTTCTCTCATGTGTTCCAATATCTTCAAAAGGATACCTTTATTTATGTCCAAACTTGAGCATTGATTTGTATTTATCAAACACAATTTCACTCCACCTATTCTTTAGAATGAAATTTTTTCGCCAAAAGTGGGCCAAATGTAAGGTCTTTCCACATATTCTTAAGAATGAAAATTTTGGCCTTATGTTGGCAAGTCTATGGAATGAGGGTAAGGCCAAAGTCTCTGGTACGGTGCATTAGGTCTTGATTAATTCTTCTTTAGGCTTGAATATTTAAT